>NC_084663.1:160483800-160813800 GCF_028389875.1 Rhea pennata
TAACCCACTAGAGATGGCAGCAAGCTATCTAGTTTTTCAATGGAGTAATTCTGTCAACTCAGTAAATCAGATCCAGAGGCAGCTGAAGTTGCACCAGGGCATTCGTGCAAGGCAGGCAAGAAGAATGCATGGCCAAAAGCAGGACCTTTCCTTGTGAAGTGGTGGACTCCTCTGCTGGCTCTTCCATCTAACCACAAGCCTTGGCTAGACCCTAAGCCTACAATGTATCCTGGACACTGCAATGTTCTCATGGCACTCTTTTAGACAGGTTCCTAAATCATAAACTAAAGCTGCTTAACAGCAGCTACTATATTTGTAGGTAAGAATTTCTTACATAGTATTTATTACTCACTTTCAGAATGCACATATCTACTCTGTCCAAAAGTCAATAAATAAATTAATAAGTAAAAAAGTAAGAGATAAGCATAAAACAAAGCAAATACAGGCCACTATCTCAACCTAAAGACAGAGACATAAATAAGAGAAATATGGGGTTTAGCTTATAGTCAATGGACAACATCCCAGTAATTTTTAATAAGAGATGAAATAAACAAACCAGATTTCAGCAAGCTGGCCAGAATCAGTTATGAGAGTACTGGCACATACATGGACACATATACACAAATATTTAAATAAAAGGCGGCTTTTGAGGTGATCAGATTTTTCACTTTTGTAAAACTTTTTAAGCCTTCTCCAAGCCCCAGACATCTCAAATCTAGTCTTTCACACACAGCCCTCATACTACATTCAACAAACAGACCAATCAGAAACAGTCCATTTTCTTCAGTTCCTAGTCCATTTATTTCTTATTCTCACTGTTGTTCATTGGACAAAATGAAAACTTGCTATTCAATTTTTCATCACTTATCTGAACCCTTAAAGCATTAAATATTTCCAACAATAAGTATACTTAAAAGCTTTCCAACAGTAAGTATGCTTTAAAAAAAAAAAAAAAAAAAAAAAAAAAAAAAAAAAAAAAGCTTCAACTGTGCAAACATTTAAGGTCAAATATTAAGAGTCCTGTATGATTTTAGTAAGTAGATATTCTAAAGGCTAAAGATCCCTTTTGTACAAAGAAAGTCCTTCTTCAAAAAACAGACTAATTTTAAAGTATTTTAACAAAAATCGATCTACCTACACTGTATAGACACAGATTTGTTTTTCTAGGTACGAGAACATTAACCTGCCATCAAGATGACATAGCCAGACTCTTCACAGTAGTGCAAGGGGTGGAGGTGGGGGGAGGAAGATGAGACACGACAGGCCTAAAGTGAAGGTTCAGACTAAATATAAGGAGAAACACTCTCACAAAGTAGACAGTGAAACAGGCTGCCTAGAGAGGTTGTGCAGTCTCCATCCTTAGAGGTTTTCAGGACCAGATTAGATGAAGTTCTGAACAACCTGGCTTGACCTCAAAGCTGACTCTGCTTTCACCAGGCGACTGGAATATAGACCGCCTCCCTTCCAAATGGGAATGATCCTAAGCCATGAAAATATTTCCAATACATCTTGGGAATATGCAGAAATCGATCTCAGATTCTGTGTATTTAAGTAAAAAACTGTATTTGTGTACAAAATTAATAGACTTGAAAAGCTTGATATTTCATCACAGAGATTTCTTATCTTGATTGACTATACCACAGACATATCTATGAATACTTAATAACTTCCAGCTCAGCTCCACGCAAATTTTAAAAATAGAAAATGCCAGTTATTCCAATCTAAGTTTTAGACTTCTTTCCCCTAAGATATATTTTATTTCACAAAGCATTATGACATAGTTTTCTGCTACTTTAGCTTTGGTTTCCTCTAACATATCATATGCTAGCAGTTGTCACATTTTTAGTAAAGTTCAAAAATCTGCGAGACATTTTTTTTAATATATGTATATATATATATATATATATATATATATACACATACATACACACCACCCACCAGCACTTAAATCAAAAGAAACTCAAATCTCATTGAACGGCTAGAGGATCTCCATCCAACGTTCAGCACTATCAAAACAGTACTTGCTGCTTCTCTAGAAGCTGCTCGTAAGAATAAAACGCACCTCTCCCCTCCTCCTCATTCCCCGAATTATTTTTTTTTTTTTGGGGGGGGGGAGAGGGGGGCGGGAGGGGAGGGGGATTTTTCGCTACAGCATCAGGCACAACAATCCTTTTTATTCTTTGCCAAACAATGCGCTGAACTCCGCTGACCGGCGAAGTGATGAGAGGGATAAAAGACCCAAGGCAGCCATGCAGGGGGAATTCATGCTAAACCTATAGGCGCCGGTGTTGAATTCAGCGGGAGAGATTCCCCACTAGGCTTGACAATGGAGTCTCGAGCATGACAGAGAGGAAGCATTAACGTGGCTTAGCCATCACAAAGAATTCTAGCTGAAATGACACATCCCCTCTTAAAAAAAAAAAAAAAAAAAAAAAAAAAAAAGTTTTTGCTGATAACACAGAAACCCGACGGATTGGGAAGGCTTCTTTTTCAGGGGGATATTTCCCAGTGACGGGGCACCTCCACACGCGGGGCACGCCGAAGGGAACAGCCTCGCGGGGGAGCGGGGGGCGCGCGGGGGACCCCTCACGCTCACGCGCGCGCGGCCGGCGCCCGAGCTAACGGCCGAAACGGCCCTCGCGCCCCCGGGGGCATTTTGGGTGTGTGTGTGGGGGGGAAACGGCCGCAACCGCCGGGCCGAGGCCCGCGCCGCGCCGCGCCGCGCCGGCAGCAGCTGGTGCCGCGGCTCACACGTGGGGCTTGGCCGGCCCCACCGCCTCCCTGTCCCCCTCCCTCGCTCCCTCCCTCCCTCCGGTCTGACAGGCCGGGCCGGCGCCGAGGGCCGCGGCGGCGAGGCGGCCCCCTTACCTCGGCCTGCTTGCGGACCGCATTGTCCGGGCTGAGCAGGTTGCCCAGGAGAAGGTAGAACTGCTGCTGCTCCTGCTCCGCCGTCGCCGCCATTGCTGCGAAAGGGAAAGAGAGCGAGGCCGGCCGGGCGGGGAAAGGGCGGAGGCGGAGGAGGGGAGGGGGGGGACGCCGGCCTCGCTGGGAGCGAGAAAAAAGGAGGCGGAGCCGGCGCCACCGCGCTCTGCTCCCGGCTCCCCCCAGCAGGGCCGGCCGCGGCCGCTGCGCTTCCGGAGGTTCCCATTGGCTCGAACGCGCGGGGCCTCGCCCCCCATTGGCCTGCCTCCACTATGACGTCGGGATGACTCGCCGCGCGTGTGGACTGAAAACTCGTCTCTGAATGGGAGCCTGTCTCCCCTTTTCTCATTGGTGGGAGGGGGAGGCGGGGGAACGCCGCGACGGAGGCTCTCATTGGCGAGCGGCTCTGACACTCTCCGCCGGATTGGTCAGGGGCGCGGTGGGGCGGTGAGGGAAGAGCGGGGCCGCGCCGGGCCGCCGAGCTGGAGAGCGGGTGGGGGGAGGGGAAGGAAAGGAAAGCGCGGGAGATTGCAAGGCGCCTCCCTGCGCGGCGCCCCCGCCTCCGCTCCGCGCCCAGTGACGCGCGCGGCCCCGCCCCCGCCTCGGCCCCGCCCCCGGCGCGCGGGCGCGCGGTGGGCCGGGCTCGGCTGGGCCGGGCGCAGCGCCCCCCGCGGGAAGGGGGGTCCCGCGTGGGTGCCGGCGCGCCGCGGGGTGCTCGCCTCCGCGGGCTGGCGGGGCAGCGCGGCCGTCGGCGGTCGAGGGCGCTGCCCATTCTGGCGCGGTGGCGGGGAGCCGCGGTCACGGGGTTCACTGGCTCGCGAGGCGCCCTGGCGCCGTGCTCTTACCCCAAGGGAAGAGCGAGAAAGGGTGTAGCCTCCCTTCTTCTGCAGCAGCCCGTGGAAAGCGATTTCTCACCTCTGCCCTTTCCTGGTAGTGAGCAAGAGGTGCGTGGCGTCAGCCAGCAGCTGCGATGTGACCGGAGAACTGCTTCAGCCTTCCCTTGTCCGGGCTGTAGCAGATGAGAAGCGGCACAGGTCTGCATGCCTGCGCTGCGGGATGCTGAGGGGACACTAGGGGCTACCCCGCTGTCCATCTTAATCCCGCAGTGCTGCACATTGCACGGACAGAATGAGCACTTCCCTGTACAGCGTATCTGCGTGGCTCCTGAAAACAGAGGCCTAATCATGTGCTTCTGTCATTGAGTCTTGGCAGCGCTCAAGTCATAGCTGAGGGGCAGTAATTCTTAAATCACTGAAGTGCTATTGCAAGGATGTGTGTGACTATGCCTAGAATCAGTGGCGTAATAAAACAGAGCAGTGTCTGTGGTTCTAAGTAAGAGCCTAGAACTGTAAGAACAATGTATTCAGATCTGTTTTTCTGGCTGAAATGGCAATTAGATTATTTGAATAAAGCCACTTCCCTAAAATAATAGAATAAAAACGTTTCCCTTGAGAAGGATACGGGTATTGTGCGGAATTTAAGCATGGCCATTTTACTTCACAATTACAGAATCACAGAATGGTTGGGTTGGAAGGAACCTTTGGAGATCATCAAGTCCAACACACCTGCTGCCAAGACCATGACCAGTTGGGTTTTGAACATCTCCAAGGATGGAAACTTCACAACCTAGGCAACTTGTTCCAATGTTTGACCACTCTCACAGCAAAGAAGTATTTTCTTATGTTCAGAAGGAATTTCCTGAGTTTAAATTTGTGCCCACTGCCTTTCATCCTGTCACTGGACACCACTGCGAAGAGTCTAGCTCCACCTTCTTTACTCTGTTCCATTAATACACATTGATAAGATCCCTTCTCAGTCTTCTGGCTAAACAGGCCCAGCTTTCTCGGCCTCTGCTTGTATGATGGATCTTCCAGTTCCTTATTCATCTCTGTGGCCCTTCACTGGACTTGCTCCAGTAGCTTCATGTCTCTCTTGTGTTGGGGAGCCCAGCACTCCAGATGGGGCCTCATCAGGGCTGAGTAGAGGGGGAGGATCACCTCCAAGTTATTCTCTGCCCATTTCAGCCTGTTGAGGTCCTTCTGAGAGGCTGCACCCCATGGTGTATCAGTCACTCCCAGTGTTGTGTTATCTGCGAACTTGGTGAGAGTGGCCTTAATTCCAGGTCATTAGTGAAGAGATTAAACAGTACTGGACCCATTATTGATCCCCAGGGGACACCACTAGTGACTGACCTCTGGCTGGACTTTGCACCACTGATTATAACCCTCTGAGCCTGGCAGTTGAGCCGGTTCTCAATCCACCTCACTGTCTGCTCATCTGGCCTGAACTTCCTGAGCTTGCCTATGAGGATGTTCTGGGAGATAGTGTCAAAAGCCCTACTAGAGTCACAGTAGACAACATGCACTACTCCTCAGCTACCCTGCCAGTCATCCCATTATAGAAGGCTATCAGGTAGGTTAAGCATGATTTCCTCTTCATAAGTCCATGGTGACTGCTTCCAGTGAGGTGAGGGTGTTTGGGCTTGGAAATGGTATCCAGGATGAGCTGCTCCATCATCTTTCCAGGGACTGAAGTGAGGCTGACTGGCCTGTAATTCCCTGCATCCACCTTCTTGCCTTTTTGAAATCTGGAGTGACATTTGCTTTCTTCTAGTCCTCAGGAACCTCTCCTGATTGCCATGTCCTTTCAAAGACGATTCAGAGTGGCCTTGCCATGATATCAGCCAGCTCCCTCAGCACGTGTGGGCGCATGCCATCAGGTAGGTAATTAGATTAGGTAAAGACATTGCAGACAGTAACTTAACCAGATCTCACCTGCAGAACCATACTGTGTTGAGATGAGTTAACAATATTTCTTTTGATTGTGTGTTCATACAATACGACAGAAACCATTAAATGCACTGCGCAGTTGTAGAGTGTGCATTCATTAAAAATTTTCACTGATGTATTTGCACTGCAGATGTAAATATGAGTCTAAGGCATAAAGATGTAAGATTCAATATATTAGCCTGATTTCTATACATCTATATAAGTCCTCATGTAAGTCTGTTCAAATGAGATACAGTATCCCTTGAAGACAGGGAAAAAAGTATCATCCTTATATGTATTTTCATGAGATGTTTTGGTCAAAGTTATGTCTGATCTCAAACAAGAATAAATAATATGCTACTTTGATTGATCCCAATTATGTGGTTGAATAAAACAATATTAGCAAGCCCTATGTCCATGTGGGATGTAAGTCCATAATCTGTATCATTAAAGGATTTGAACATTGCCTTATTTGCTAGCAAAAGGCTTTCTGCCTCATAGTGTACTAATGAACTATTTGGAGCTTAGCCAAGCAATGAAGCAGTCACTAGCTGAATCCGGTACCATCTGGGTAAGCATCGCAACTGGGCTATGCCCAAGGGATATGAGCTTTTCAAAGCAAGAGGAAGCAGCCAATGATCTGGTGGGAAATAGATGTTCATCTTCTTGACTGAATTAAGAAGTAAATTGTGGACAAAGCTAGAGAGTAATGTTAAGCTGAATGAAAGCTCAGAAGGACCCAAAGTAATTATAAAATTATAAAAGCAGTTTCTAATATGAAGTTTTCTAGTTTCTAATGTGAAGAGCTTTTCTGAAAATGCCCTCAGATCCAAACTATGTGTTTGCAGCTTGTCACAGATTCTGAAGGACCTTTTGGATCTGGTCTTGGAGTAAGTATGTTTTTCCTGCCTCTCTCTCACCTGTGTTTTTTATAAACTTTAGTAACCCTGCTGTGTGCTTTCCATATGTAAATAAATATATGTATTTGCTTTCATCTTAAGTTCTCCTAATTGGGATTTCAGCAGATACCTTTGATCGGATGGTTAGTTAAAGAATGCTATATCTCATACGGATTGCTGAGTGAATGTAAAATGCACAGTATGGAAGATTGTTTTGTCTTGTCTGTTCTATTTCTTCCATCTCAGTAGATGCAGGGAGTGGGTTGTACCTAAAAATTGTATAAATATTTGTGAAACAGCCAGGCAAGTGAAAATAGTACTTTGCTGAAGAGTTGAACACCAGTTGCTCAATCATCTTTGGGGTTCCAGGATTGGAAGTCAGAATGAGTTAGAGTTGCCTTAGAAGGGGAAGATAGAAACCGCCCTATGCAATTTGAGAGGGGAAGCCTAGTGAGAAGACTGGGCTCTGTGTGTGTTTGTGTGTGTGTGTGTGTGTGTGTGTGTCCATCTCTGTGTGTGTGATGATCATTAAAGCCAGGCAGTAGAATGCTGTAGGACTGCATTTGAATACTTCATTGTATTCAGAGAGAAGAAGGGAGCATCTCCATGGGGTTGAGGAGAACTCAGCTGCATGTAAGCCCAGCAGATCAGTGATACTCAGCTTAAAATACTAACAGAGTTTGGTGAAAGCAGACTGAAAACTTAGGTAAAAAGCAGTTAAAAGTATTGGAAAAAGTCTGAATAAAAATATCTCTAATGCAATATAATCAGAGAACATGCCAAGTCAGGTGTTCCATTCTAACATGGGACACGTTTGAAGCTGAAGTGTGAGAAATAGCCAGAAACTGTGCTAAAGAAGTAGCTGTC
The DNA here is from genome assembly GCF_028389875.1 of Rhea pennata. Taxonomy (NCBI): domain Eukaryota; kingdom Metazoa; phylum Chordata; class Aves; order Rheiformes; family Rheidae; genus Rhea; species Rhea pennata. Next base: position 160,491,257 of record NC_084663.1, read on the forward strand.
AGTATCAAAAGTGGTCTGAACAGGTACCTGACGAACAAGAGCTCAGATAGACACAGAAACAAAACAGTTGGCAGCAACGCTTGTGCTGCTGGACATTGCCCAACTTTTGCAGTCTGTCTCGATTACAAAGAGAACAATACAAAGTGCTGAAAATGGTTCTGTATGTTTTGAAAGAGAGGAAGATGTTCATTAAATAGAAGATCACAAAATGCTCATTTTGTTCTCCAAAGAACGACAGCTACCTAAACTACTTTTAGCAGTCCAGACCAAAGAGGTATGTTGAATTGTACTTTGTCCAAAGCATCTTTATTGACCTTTTAAAACTCTTGAGACAGACTGGTAGCAATTCAAGTTTTCAAAAAGCGAAAGCAAAAGCATCTATTAAACTTCACAACTCTGCTAATGAATGAAAGAGGAGCTGGGGGGCAATGCAGTCCATGATTTTATTTTACCTGAAAAGTGCTGTAAAGTTTGTGTCAGAATAATAGGGCATGTAGGATAACAATCTGAGGAAAAGTGTCTGACTCCTGAATAATACTTGCTGATGCTGATTTGCTTGTGAAGGGTTTGACGTGTGTGTATTACAGCCTTCAGAGGCAAAGAATAAGTTGAAGGGAGAGTAAGTATGTTTCTGAGAAGAATATACAGGAAAATAAGTCTTAATAAATCCTAAATTCAAAGCTAGTTTCTAAGCATAGTTACAGGTCAACTGTCCTTAAGCTCTGCCACATGCAGAAATCTACTAAACATTTACAGCCCTTATGATGATCCATGTGGATGGTCCCAAATCTACAACAAATGCAGCCGTGATAGCCTGAAGGACTAAAGAGGAACTAGAGAAGTTCATTCAGACAGATTTCTAGCAAAAGGATATGAAATAGAGTAAGTTGATGTCAGTGGCAAGCTATGTTCTAGTGGGTGGGAGGCCAAAGCTGTCTTGGCAGAACAAGCTATCTGCAAATAGGACACAATGTCTCGTAATTGTTCTGGCCAAAATGCAGGGTAAGGTAAAGGATTACAAGCCTATCTGTAATGAGCGTCGGCAGCTGACTATAGATTTTACAAATTCTTCATTCATCTTTTGCTTGTAATCAAAGCTCAAGACGGGCTTGCTCAGATGCCGTGAGATATTGGAGAAACTCCTATCCACAGTAATTGACTTGGCTTTTGGGTACTGCATTTACTACTCTTGCTGTTGTGAGTGCTAAACCAGCAGTGCCAATGTTAGAAAAATTATGTCATTGTTTTTATGGTGTCATTTTTTTTTAGAGTTACAAAGATAATGTAAAGCATGCAACTTATTTCCCTTATCACTTTCTGACTTGCTGAAAAAGTTCAATGTAATGCTTCAGGTTATCTTGCAGATACATGGCACTAAAAAGGGTACTGACAGAGATGTTGCTCTTTTTACTATTTAAATATTATAAAATACTGCATGCAATCCTGATCTCCTGATCTCCTGCTGGTTTTCTGTATAAGAAGGCAGAAATGGTTTGGTCAAGGTGATACAACAGGGCTACCCAAGTGCTCAGGGGAAAGCGAGGGTAGTGAGTGTCCTGGCAGTTTGGAGAATTGCCATTAACCACTAATGAAATCCAGAATTCTTGGGTAGGAATCTTCTGAGGTCATTGGAATGGTTGCTGAGCTAAATGACAAAATAAGGAAACTTCACAAGCAAGTTGTACTGCAGACCCTACACATTAAAAGTTTAAAAAGGTATTTTATCTGTGAAGCTTTGAACATTGTATGTTGGTGGGAAGAAGTATCTCAGACTCCCCCCTTCCCAGATTTACTCACTGAAAGTCAAATCTCCCTTAAAGGAAATCAGTCCAATGGGAATTTAGGTTCACCCAGAAAGCAGAATTGATAGGCATATCTGTAAATGTCAGGGAATATTCTCTGATAAGGCAGATATAACTGATAAAACAGTTTAGGTTAACCTTACCAAAGAATGTCAGACAGTATGGAGTAAAGTACACTGGACTGGGAGATAAGCAGAGATAAGTGACTAGTGGGACAGGGTTTTTTCCCACTTACCATTGTGCTTAAGAACAGTAAAGTGGAAAAAGGGGAAGACAAGGTTTTTGTGTGGGTTACAGAAAGCTACACTGATATTGTGCCTGGTGTATCATAACCATGGTGGATAATTTACTGAACAACTTGAGCAGTACGAAGTACTACAGCCTGCTGAACTTCCCTTGCAAATCCCGCAGGAAATGTAGAAAGTTATATGCAATATGAATGTAGGCCTGTGAGTTCAAGACAAGGTCATCTGACTTGATTAATTGAGGAGTCACCTTTCCAAGACTTATGATCTAAGTGTTTATAGGGCTATATGATTTGATGTATTGACAACACAGAGGTTGAGAAGAATGCAAAAACACATGGAGTTTGTACTGAAAAAAATAGATAAGATACTAAAGTGCAAATATAAAATTGGAATATACAATTTTAGTGGAAAATGGCACAGGATGATAAGGTGAGAAGTAATCATTCTCTAAGAGGTCAAGATAAACACTCTGGGGATTGCCTTGTACCAAAACCAAACAAAAAATCAGTCAGTCGTAGAATTCAGTTCTCAGAATTGAATTAAATGTCATAGAATTTGATTTTTACTGAAGACTTGTGGTCTTTAATAACCACAGACAACTTCAGTGGTATTGTTGCTCTTATTAGGGCAGGTGGCAGAGAGTGTCAGCTTGAGAAGTTAATCTGAACAGATCCTTATCACAGAAGCTTTGAGCAGGTTAAAGAAACTTTCTGACCTTACCTACATTAGCCTAGACTACAGTAAAAGACTGGAACCACATACTGGTGCTTCGGATGCAGTTCTATGGCTGATACTTTTCCTAGCATGGAAAGGGAATGAGAAAAGACCATGAAAAGAAATGCTCCAAAAGGAGTACATTGGGTGGGCTATTAGACAGCTGAAATGCTATTTCCTCAATCACAAATTGAGGGTCCCCAAGGAATGAGTGGAAGTGAGATTTTTGTCGATGTCTCACAGTCTCCACATGAATGTCCTTTACCCATAGGGGGAAAAGCTTGACAACCTTAAAATTAATTCAAAATGAAGAAAAAATTTTGAATGAGTGAACGTTAGCAGGTCTGATTACACATTTGTTCATTTGACAAGCCTCTGTGCTTAAAGGATTTTGTGAAGTTGCACAGGGGAAGAGAGAAATTCACAACCATTTTTATGCATTTCTATTAGTTACCCACTATTCTTTTCTTGTTATTGTGTAGCGTGTTCTATAACTACACAGAAAGAGAGTAAATGGATTTTTTTCTGAGATAACTGCAAAGATATTGCAGAATATGATTACCTGCTGAGCTCCTTCCGACTGAAGAAGCTGAAAGCTGCTTGCTGTATCAAGACTGCTTAACAACCTTCTTGCTGTCAAATGTACTTTTTTGACATTTCATCAATATTCTTTGAAAATCATGAAAAAATGTGAAAATTCACAACTTCTGTATTTGGATTCACTTGCCAGAATTCAAGATTCAATTGTAATTCCTTCTCCCCAAAGCTGATTCTGACTTATTATTGCATAACTTTTATCTTTTCCAGCTTCCCTAGGTGTGGGGGAAAAGAGATTGCTACATAGTCAAAATTCAACCCGTTTTGCTATATTGGTATAAAAATAAAGCTTCCAGGAGGAATCAAATTTGCAATTGTTTGTATTTGAGGCAGAACATTAATTGTTTTGGTAGATCATTTGACTTATAATTGGGAAATCCATTGGCAGGAAGCATATTCTGTAAGTGCATAGTTATAACACTGTGCATTTCCAAATTACTAAGATTTACAAAACATGTCTTGAATGTCAAATTTTATCTATTACATTATTTATATCTTAAATCTCTTGCTAATTCTTTGTATATATCATTTATTGCATTTGTCACACCTTTTTAAAAGTTTCTCTGCTGGTAACCTATTTCAACATGATCTGAAAGAGTGTTTGCAGATCTTTAGATTTAAGAAGACATTAACTGTAGATTTATAACTACCAGTATTAATAGGAGATTAATAGAAACAAGAAAGTGAGATTCATTGTATAGAAACTATTAAATAACATATCTGGAAAAATAATGACCTTAAGTTCAATCAGTTAGTCAAAATCTTTGGTAAGCAGGTGGAAAGACGTGCACACAATATGAATAGCAAATCCGTAAAATGTGATACTGTGGTGTGATACGGTGGTGAAACCACCAATGTAAGGTTTGAGTTCCTGTAACAGAAGCATGACGTCCTTGAGTGGAGAGATGATCGTTGCTACAGAAGCATCACCTAGTGTAATGGAAAAGCAGCAGAGGAAAGCAGCAAACCTAGGCACAGATTACAAGTTCCGTATATGGCATTTCCATTTCTTTTGATGAAAATTGCATCTGCTTATCACAGTAAAGACTCTAACCTAGAATTAGCAGGCTGAAGGAATGCATTTAAAAGGAAAAGCTAAAAGAGATAATTACTAATTACTATAATATATTCAATAGCATTACAAATAAGAAGTATTCATATGAAAATTATGTGAAGCATTACATATCTTTAAATACTGGCTAAATTAAAGGAGAAAAAAAACCCTTTGGCTATATTTTTGGAAAATTTCCCTTGAGCTTCCTCATTCATATGAAGTTGTGTATGTATGTAACTAACTGTGCTGTCAGTTACATAAAAAGTCTGACATAAAACGTTGCACAGGCAAACTATTTTAGAGTTTTCCTCAGCTCTTGACTTTGCAACCTTAAATATTTTTCTAGGCTATAAAAAAAAGAAAAAAAAAGAAAGAAAGAAAAAAGAAAAGAATCACAGAATCATGGCATGGTTGAGGTTGGAAGGGACCTTTGGAGATCATCTAGTCCAAACCCCCTGCTCAAGCAGGGTCACTTAGAGCATGTTGCCCAGGACCCTCTCCAAACGGCTTTTGAATATTTTCGAGGATGGAGATTCCACAACGTCTCTGGGCAACCTGTTCCAGCGCTCAGACATCCACACAGGAAAGAAGATTTTCATCACGTTCAGATGGAATTTCCTGTGTTTCAGTTTGTGCCCGTTGCCTCTTGTCCTGTCACTGGGCACCACTGAGAAGAGTCTGGCCCCATGCTCTTGATGCCCTCCCTTAAGATATTTGTGTACGTTAATAAGATCCCACCCCAGTTTTCTCCAGACTGACCAGTCCTAGTTCTTGCAGCCTTTCCTCATATGAGAGGTGCGCCAAACCCTTCACCATCTTAGTAGCCCTTTGCTGGACTTGCTCCAGTAACTGCGTGTCTCTCTTGTAGTGGGGAGCCCAGCACTGAACCTAGCACTCCAGATGGGGCCTCACTAGGACTGAATAGAGGGGGAGGATCACCTCCCTCGACCTGCTAGCAACGTTCTTCCCACCAGAACCCCAAGGTCCTTCTTTGCACAGCTGCTCCCCAGCAGGTCAGCCCCCAGCCTGTTCTGCCGCCTGGGGTTCTTCCTCCCCAGGGGCAGGCCTCTGCGCTTCCCTTTGTTGTGCTTCATGAGGTTCCTCTCTGCCCAGCTCTCCAGCCTGTCCAGGTCCCTCTGAATGGCAGCAGAGCCCTCTGGTGTATCAGCCACTCCTCCCAGTTTGGAGTCATCTGCACACTTGCTGAAGGTGCACCCCATCCCTTCATCCAGGTCACTGATGAATAAGTTGCACAAAACTGGACCCACTGTTGACCCTGGGGGACACCACTAGCTACAGGCCTCCAGCTAGACTTTGCGCCGCTGATCACAACCCTCTGAGCTTTGCCATTCAGCTGGTTCTCCACCCACTTCACTGTCCACTTACTTATCCCACACTTCCCGAGCTTACTTAGGAGGATGTTCTGGGAGACGGTGTCAAAAGCCTTCCTGAAGTCAATGCAAACAACATCCACTGCTCTCCCCTCATCTATCCAGCCAGTCATTCCATCATAGAAGGCTGTGAGGTTTGTTAAGCAGGATTTCCTCTTTGTGAATCCATGCTGACTATACCTGGCCACCTTCTTACTCTTCCTATGCTTGGAGGTGGCATCCAGGATGAGCTGCTCCATCGCCTTTCCAGGGACTGAGGTGAGGCAGACTGGCCTGTGGTTCCCTGTGTCCTCCTTCTTGCCCTTTTTAAAGGCTAGAGAGAGAACTGCTTTCTTCCAGTCCTCAGGCAGCTCTTCCGACCATCATATTCTTTCAAAGATGATTGAGAGTGGCCTTGTAGTGATGTCCGCCGATTCCCTCTGCACTTGTGGGTGTTTCAAGGCCCATGGACTTTGGGATGTCCAGTTTGCCTAAATGATCCTTAACCTAATCCTCCATGACCAAGGGAAAGTTTTCCTTTCTTCACACTTTCTCCCTGGTCTCCATGGCCTGGGATTCCTGAGGGTTGGCCTTAACAGCAAAGGCTGAGGGACAGAAGGGATTCGGTAACTCTTCCTTCTCTATATCCTTCATCACCAGGGCATCACCCCATTCAACAGCTGGCCCACATTTTCCCTAGTCTTCCTTTTGGTACCAGTATATCTGAAGAAGCCTTTGTTATTGTCCTTGACATACCTTTCCATATTTAACTTCAAAAGGGCTTTGGCCTTCCTTGTTGCATCCCTGCATACTCTGACAGTGTTTCTGTATTCCTCCCAAGCGGTCTGTCCTTGCTTCCACCTTCTCTACACTTCTTGCTTATGTTTGAATTTTGCCAGGAGCTCCTTGCTCATCCATGCAGGTCTCCTACCCCCTCTGCCTGACTTCTTGCTCATTGGGATGCACTACTCTTGAGCTTGGAGGAAGTGATCCTTCAATATTAACCAGTTTTCTTGGACCCTCCCCCCTTCCTTCTTGGGCCCTATACCATGGGATTCTTCCAAGAAGGTCCGTGAAGAGGCTGAAACTGGCTCTCCTGAAGCCAAGGGTTGTGATCATACTTTTTGCCCTGCTTCCATCTTGCAGGATCCTGAACTCCACCATCTCATGGTCACTTCAGCCAAGGCTGTCCTCAACCTTCATATCTCTAACCAGCCCTTTCTTGTTTGTTATTTCAAGGTCCAGCAGCGTACCTCTCCTTGTTGGCTCCTCCATCACCTATGTCAGAAAGTTATCATCAGTGCTCTTCAGGAACCTCATGCATTGTTTGTGTTTGCTGTGTTGTTCCTCCAGCAGATACCAGGATGGTTAAAGTCCCTCATGAAAACCAGGGCCTGTGACTGGGAGACTACTTCCAGCTCTCTGTAGAAGGCCTCACTGACTTTCTCTTCTTGATCAGGTGGCCTGTTTACACCAGTGTCACCCATATTAGTCCACTCTTTAATCCTTACCCATAAGCTCTTGACCCTGCTCATCATCCACCCCTAGGCAGAGCTCCATGCATTCCAGTTGCTCTCTCACATAAAGGATGACTTTCTCACCTCACTTTCCTGGCATATCCTTACTAAAGAGCATGTACATCTCCATGGCAGTACTCCAGTCACAAGAGCTATCCCACCATGTCTCTGTAATCGCAACAAGATCATGGCCCTGCGACCACACACAGAGCTCTGGTTCTTCCTGTTTTTTTCCCCATGCTGCATGTGTTTGGTTCAGGCACTTCAGAGAGGTGTCTGAGCATGCTGATATCCCAGGAGGGGTGCAAGGGGATTCCCAATAGTCTTGTCTTGGGGATTCTTCCTTAGCTGCATGCATCTGCTGGAGGTATCCCCACCTAAGCCCAGTTTTGCTGACTACATGGTCCATATAACTCTCCCCATCTCCTATCTTTCTGAATTTAAAGCCTTCCTCACTACGTTGGCCAGCCTGTTGACAAAGGCATGTGTGTCCCATCTAGTGAGGTGGATCCCACTCTCCCAATCAGTTGCTGATCTTCAAAGAGGGTTTCAAAAAGATAAAAATAGTGTGAACACAGTCATCCACTACTACAAATTATGCAGTCGATTTTTCCACATTTGGGAGAATTGCAGGGATCAGCATACCCGGAGTGCAAAAGATGAGCCTCACCCTGGGAAACCCAGCAGTCTGATCATGGTGTCTCCCCTGCCAGGTAAGTGCCAGGTAAGCGGTGGACAAAAGAACAGGTAGAAAATCTATCATGTGATGTTATGTTGTCATTCAGACCAAACATTATGAAGGAATGGTTTTCTCTTTGGCTTGGCTTCCTAGTGAGGGTGAATTTGAACCCATCTCTCTGTACTCTCTGAAAAGGCAAAGGCAGCTCAGATGGGCTATTGCAGAGCAGAAATCCTGTTCAACAGCGGCCTATAGGATTCTCTCTCTAATCAGCATCTTCAAGAAATTTGTCTGAGAAACTCATAACAAATCTCTATTGAGCACTTATGAATTTGACTTTTTTTGAAAGTTTTTGAAAATGTGCCAAATTATTTTTTTTTCAGGGAGAGTTGATGTCATGTCGCTGTATAAAAGCTCCAGCTCATAGTTCATAGTATTTCAGCTTTCACAAACAGACGTGTCTCAAAGAAAAGTCATAAAGATTTATTAAAGCGGTCAAAACAAAATACTGTCCTTTTGTCCTGTTCTTGGAAATACCTGAACCGTTCTGGGCAAAATCAAAATAAAAAAGTGAGATATAAATACGGAAAATTTCAGTCAAGTTGTACAGTCTGATAAAATTAAAAATCAAGTAGAAATACCAGCTTATATCATATTTTAATTACTTTTTCATTTTTAGGATGCATAGTTATATCATCTCATAATTCTATCCTCTAAAGAATGGATTAAATTCCATTCTTGCCTGTGTTTCTTAGAATCTCTTAGACAGAATATGAAGTAGCATTGGTTCCAGTCACTTATTTTTCATTATCCCTTAGAAATTGAAAGTTGTTCCCAAAGAAGAATGAAGGTCAAATTGTTTAATTAAAAGAAGTTTTTTTTTTTTTTTTTTTGTTTTTTTTTGTTTTAAATAGGGATGGAAACTGAGAACAGCCTGCAAGACACATTGAGCTCCAAAGAGTTTCAGTTTAATCTAGTTTAGATTTAATTTAGTTTTAATTGCCCTGAATACCAAATTTATCTCACAAGTCTAGAAAGTCCTTTGATTAAAGAGAGCTAAAGAGATGTAATGAGAGACAAGAAGAAAAACCAAGAACTCTCACATATGGCATCTCTAGCTCAAGTCTCTGTATTCTTCTCTCTCTCATTTCATCTATTTGTTTGGAGTTTATGATTCTTTTTTATGCCAAAGATAGGGCAAAATGTTTGTCATTTCAGGCAAACTGAAAAGGTAATATCAGAACTGGAACAATATCTTGCTGGATCAAGCATGCTGTCTGGGGAGAAATGTACAGTATCTGTTCTTCCTCTGCTAACAGTTGTTTCTGTCCCTTAGAGTTTCTAACAACTTCTCCTTCCCCAACTCTGCCTGAAAGCATTTATGACTAAATTTTTGGGAAAAAAAAAGGCATTTCAAATATCTCTTAATTTTGCCTTATGCCATAATTAGCCTGAAATGTCAGGGCACCAAAATTTTAGTTTGCATGTTAATTGCTCTTTATTAATATAGCAGAAAAAAAAATCTAGCTCAGTTTCTACAGCAACAAGAGGATTTTTTAATAGTTTTCACTTGTTATGTGACCCATTGGTTATAACATTTATTTTAATATGATATGTAAATAAGACTATATTATTCTATACGCTTGTTTATGAATACTTTCCTAGCTAAGCAATTAAAATTCTTTGATAAAAAAAGGAGGAGGGCATACACGGCCAGCAGCACAACTGATTTTTGTCTCTCTGGTAGTACAAAGGTTTTTTTTACCTGTGAGCTGAAGGGCTGGGTGCCTCCGATTGCATTTTTTTTCAGGTGGTTTGGTAAAACATCTTACCTTTTTCTTGCCCTCTTTCTGCAGGGGAGTTTCGAAAAGCATAACGCAAACTAAAAACCTTACACATTGTCATCCTCTATAAAGGTGTGATGTATCAATGGTGGTTTAATATGGAGTTTTTTGTAATAGAGACAGACAGGTGCTTGATGAAGCAGTTAATGAGAAAGAATGATGTTTGGAACAGTTGATAAAGCTGGTCCTACATGTCCTGCTGATAGACGGTTTATCTGTTTCAGGTAGGCAATACTGCAAATAATAAATAGAGACAAACTGTGGCAATCATGTAAGCACAGGGCTTCAGAAATCACCACACTTGTGGTTAACCTTAACAGAGCAACACTTGCTTGATTCTAACAGAGTCTCGTTAGGGGTAAAAAAGAAAAAAAAAAGTCTTTCTGGAGGGTTCACATTTATTTAATGAAATAGGACAAGGGTCCTATTTCAGGGTATTTAAATTCCGATTTTAGCAAATAAAGTTGAAAATTATCTTTTTTCCCCCAGTATTCCTGTTGTTCTTAAAATCCAACTATTGCAATAGTGGATTAAAATGATGGAAAAAAATCAAATTAGTCTGTTTTTTTCCCTTATGATTAATGAAGGAAAATGAAATAAAAATTATCTTCAGTACAGCAAAGTAAGTTTGCAGAAAAGCCTCCTATCTGCAGGATTTTTCCTGTTTTTCTTCCAAATTTCCTCAGATTTTTTTTTTATTAGATGCAACAAATACTTAAAAAATATAGGGAAATCAGCACAAATCCAAAAACAAATGCAGACATCCTGTTATTCGTAAGAAAAATCCTCAAAGGGAACCAATGACACATCAGACCTGCAGAAAACTCTGCCCCAGATTTTACTCCTTAGCTATATCATGCAATATAAAGTGAAAATCTGTGGAAAATAGGGATATGTGATATTTTACCTCTGTGCTTAGTGTGCTTGGCTATTTGGATGCTGGGCATGTTATATCCGCTGTTTTCTCCTGGTACTGTCCAAGTTTTTGGTCTTGGATGTGTTATAATGGTAGAAGTCTTTCTAGGCAATAGAATAGTGTGTAGCTTGAAAAGTGGGTGGTTTAACTGGAAAGTGGGACAGAAGCAGAGTTGTTTCTGTGACTCTTGCTATATTGGGCCTCCTTTGGAGCCATGACCATAACTAAAGGTGTTTTTCTTGGATGAATACTCTGGCAAAATTCTATTCTGGAAAATCCTAGAGCATTCAGATAAGGAAGAAGATCAGGAAGAAAACAATAATAAAGTACCCTTGGGCAAATTTGGTGGCAGAGATGGTAGATGAAAATTTATAGTTGTATTAAGGTTCCTTCTGGGAGTCCAAAGACTCACTCCTGCCTTCTCTCCTGCATGCTTTGCTGCTGCGTGCAAGTCCTACCTTCTTACTCAGAGTAGTTCCTCCTCTAATGTCAAGCATCTGCCCCTCTGGACTATCTATCAAGGAGTAATAACAAAGCATCTAAAAGAGATATTAAGCTGTAGACATTGGGGCTCAAACCTGTCTTTGGATATTAAAAAGGAGAAGAGTGCGTGTTCCTTACTCCTGTGGCGCTCTCATGGCTTCCCAAGAGATACCTGGTATTGCTTCCCGTTACAGACAGGATACCAAGTTAGAGGGATTTTAAGCCAGACTCGATATTGGCAATTTTTGTGTTCAGGCCAGAAGTATAAATTTTTGACATAATGAATTGGTTATTTCTGAATTATAAAAAATATCTCTTGGAGGGTATCTTGAGGTCATTTACCAGAAAAAAAGACTCTTTCCCCACAACAGGTTAAGAATTCAAACAGACTTTGTTATCATTAACCCGTGTTTGTATGTTTAGATTTGCCTTAGTTATACTGAGTGGTGCTCTGACATCTCTCAAAAGTCATTTCCATATGCAGCGGTGCAAGTACTGCAAGTCCCGTTAAAGCATCTGCTTGTGAAATGTGGTTTTCAAAAAAGTTTTAAATAGCTAGATCTAGAAAGGAGTGAGGATCCAGCAGGAGGAAATTGTTTTTCTGCTAAATTTAGGACTGCCAAGATTTCGTGACAGATAAAAGTTCAATTTCCCAGGTAAAACTCAGCCTAATTCTTTTGATAGCTGCAAGTAGCTTTGAAGACATGACAGGCAAGGTGTGGTTTATGTGACTAAAATTATACGTCTGTTGATGTTTTCGGCATTATAATGCTTGGCAGTGATTCATCTTGAGGATTAGCACACTTTTAAGCAACACGCCCAACCTCTAAAACCACCACCCATCCGGATTCAGATGACGGGGCTCAGGAGGATGTCAGCTTTGCCTCTCTTACACACGCGGCGCACACAGTGGTCACAGCTTTAGCGCTATGACTTGACTTGATTCATCTCTACTTCTGTATGTCCGTGCTATCTGTTTCCACGTCAAAGCCGCACAGAGCCCGTGTGACAGGCTCACTCTTCCCTCCAGCAATGTCACCACCTTCCTTGAAGCGCGTGTGATTATCAGCAGTCTGCCAGCTAACTGCTTGTGGTGCTTGGCTGGACTGATGGCAGCTGACCACCTTCAGCCCTCGCGGTAGGAGGCTTTTGGAGCTCATACAGACTAATCCTGCATCATCCCAGAAGTGCCCAGCATCTCTGCCTGCAGAGGCTCAAGGTTATCATCGGGGGATGCTATGCCTTGCAGAGTTAGGTCCACAGGCACAAAACTTTCCCATTAAGAGGAGACAGAGGCAATAACAAGCCTCTGGAAAAAAAGACAAGAAGCCTTGTAGAAGATGCTTTGTGGCCTGGAGAAGTCATGCAGCAGAGTGGAGGCACCATGAATGGCACTGGCCCAGGAGTGCTGGGCTTGGTGGTGCTTAGGAATGCCAAAAGCCACTTTTTCAGCTAACTGGGGAATGCCTGAGCACTCCCACAAGAGAGAAAGAGCCCAGGTAGGAGTGCACAAGGAGAAAAAAAGGGTTTTCTTACAAGAGTGTTACAAAGCAATGCAAGGCTGAGCCAGATGATGGGGATGCTTAGCTGGATTTCTACATTATGAACAGGTTTGACCAAAGATTTTTCTCATGTAATGATTTGTTGTTGAAGAAGAGCTTTTACCTCAGGGGCTGCTTTTCAGATTAGCCAGGCTATCCAGGGAAACCTCTCTGAAGCCAGATGTAAATGTTTTTCTGTGGAATGAATCCCAAAGAATGTTTCTGCACAACTAGAAAGTTTCTGCTAAAACACTACAGTCTGTGCGCATATCCGTGCCGCACCTGAAAATTGCAATGAGCAATTGATTACCGACGTACATGCTGCTTTGGGATTAAGAAATACATGTGTGGGTCTCTTGTGATGGTGGTGGTGGTGAAGTAACAGTGTGCCAACTGTTTAAAACTCTTGGCATGAGCACCATTATTCTCCATAAATATATTGTGCCAAATTCACTTTTTGTATTGCATTGACTGATCATTGATTCACTTGCTAAACAAAATATCAGATTTAACAAAATATCAAAATATCAAATTTATTTGCCAAGTATGATATGTAATTCTCTCCGCTTGGCAGTTTGAGTGTATTGGGCATGATTTTATTGGCTTGTGTGAGTTGCTTGCTGCTTTATTATGCATCAAGTAAAGTTTGGGGTATGACTGTCACTTCTAATTTCTCTGCAATTAAGCGGACAACAGCACATGGTTAAATAAACAGTGTGTCATTAAAACCACCCATATGCACATATGCACCAAGACAAATGTAATAGTGAACTGGAACATGCTGGTTCTTAAGAAAAAGGAAATCAGCTGTCTTAACTATCAAAGCAGTGCCAATCTTGTTTCCCTTCGTTTTTTATCTCTTCCTATACTTACTGCGTACTGCTGCTGCTGATGTGCATCTTCCTATGATGCATCTGTGTTTAGTTGCTGTAGGCTCCCTGCTCTTTCAAAGAAGAGAAGTAGCTACTATCCAAGGGCAATTCTGGCTCTGGTGGTGTCACTTGGAGTTCCTCTCTCTCTTCTTCTGTAGATGAAGACTAGAATGACCAAGTTTCCAACGTAAGGGATGTCATTTAGATAGGATGAATCTAGATGATCCTTTGTCGTATTTCATAGGAGCTAAGAGAAGGAGGACTGTTTCCCCATACTTGTTAGCGCTACCCAGCCCCTAGAGAACTGTTGCCTATTCTGTGTTTTGAGCAGTTGGCAGACTGGGAAACACCAAGTATTAGGATTTTGAGAAGTTCCTTAATCTGGCTGGGAAGTTCACAGAATCACAGAATGGCAGAATCACAGAGTGGTTGAGGTTAGAAGGGACCTCTGGAGATCATCTAGTCCAACCCCCCTGCTCAAGCAGGGTCACCTAGAGCATGTTAGAAAGGGTTGCATCCAGGCGGGCCTTGAAGATCTCCAGAGAAGGAGACTCCAAAACCTCTCTGGGCAACCTGTTCCAGTGCTCTATCACTCTCATAGTAAAGAAGTTCTTCCTCATATTCAGGCGGAACGTCCTGTGGTTCAGTTTGTACCTGTTGCTTCTTGTCCTGTCACTTGGCACCACTGAGAAGAGTCAGCCCCATGCTCTTGACACCCTCCCTTAAGATATTTGTAGACACTGATAAGATCCCACCTCAATCTTCTCTTCTCCAGGCTAAACAGGCCCAGCTCTCACAGCTGTTCCTCACAGTAGAGATGCTCCAGTCCCCTGATCATCTTCATAGCCCCACACTGGACTATCTCCAGTAGCTTCATGTCTCTCTTGTACTGGGATACCATTTGCCTTCTTGGCTACAAGAGCACGTTGCTGGCTCATGACCAGCTTGCTGAGAAGACACTTTGTCCCTTCATCCAGCTCACTGATAAGTAAGTTTAACAAGACTGGACCCAGTTTTAGCTTTACATTAAGATTCTTTGTTTGCTTTTCAGTGGAAGTAGCTGAGAGCAAGTATCTGTGAGATGAAATAGAGTTTAGGCTACTCTCTCTCTGTGGTTAGAAAAGGAAGCCAGGTTGAAGGAGAGGCCGCCGTCATCCTCATCGAGCTGACTTAGCCCCTGCTCCTGTCCTTTGCTCTGGTTAGGCAGACTGAGCCAAAATAACCCCTGGGGTGTCAAAGCGCCCAGGCTGATGAAATACCCAAAGCACTCTTCTTGACTGCTCGGTGAGTCATTTATGCAGGGAGATTAGGAGCACAAAGTGAAGGTTGACAGCAAACTAGCCAGATAAGACAGCATTTACTAACTATTTAAAATACAGAATCATAGAATAATTGAGATTGGGAGTGATCTCTGAAGACTACGTAGTCCCACAGCCTGCTAAAAGCAAGGTCAAATTCAAAGTTAGAGCACATCGCTGATATATGGGTAAATATGGGTCTAAGTATGGATAAATGACTACAAAATATGTGGGGCAGTGGAGACTTAGCCTTAGGTTAGTTGATACCAGGCTCTTGGTCTGGGAAAAAAAAAAATTTTTTTGTAAACCAACAAAGATGTTTAAAACTTTTGTGCTGAAAGTTGCCTTTCCTCTTTTCTCAGTGAAAGCTCTGTATGTCTGTTCCATGCTGGCAAAACCTGGACTTTTTTGCTACCAAAGTAACACTGCCTCCCCTAATAAAACACATCCTCAGTGACCAGGCTTCCTCTGGGATGATGCCAGTGTATGCTGCTGTCTCTGTCCTACTAACTGTCCTCCACAGTCCCCAAACACGCCTGTGTCTCTGTCAATCAGTCTGAATATAATTTTGAACTCTGCTGCACAGAAGCCACAATGTCCCAGAAGCGGCTGCTCCTGCTCTTAAAACTTGCTAATTATGGAAGTGTCCCTTTTCCATTAGCTCCCAGCCACAAGCAAAAAGCACAAAAAATTAGGCTAAAATATAAAGCAGGGGAGGGGGTGCTGGGTCCTCATGATGCCGGAGGGAAAGGAAAGGAGATAAGAGAAGTCCTGCATCACTTGAGAGGTGGAAAAGAAATGGTGCTGAGGGTCCCAGGTTTCCCACACGGCTTGGGCTCGTGTGCAGGGTGCATAGGGATCGACTGTCCCAGATCACTCAGCCTGACAGAGAAGGTGAGAGATGCCACCAAGAAAGGCATGAGCTGGTGAGTGTATCTGCTGTACCACTCGAGGGTATGCTTAACAGCTTTTCCTCTTCTGATTTCCTTATAAGTAACTACATTTTTGGCCTCAATTTTTAATAGTCAGCATGTTATACAGGGGACTTGATGTCAGCATGTCAGCTGAGCTCAGAGGAGATATTTTAGCATTTTCACTGTAAGCCCTATGTTGAACTCAGGCTGAACATTTTTCTGATGTAAGTACAGTCTTCATCTGATTTTAAGGGCTCAGACTGTTTTAATGGCATCCTGCTGGTGACTCCTGGTCAAAAATGAAACATACACCTTGGGCAATTCTGTTATACCCAATTTTTGTGCAGCATCACAGCAGGATGGAATCAAAACCAGGATGAAAGAGTCGCAGAAGAATTTCCTTCTCATAAAGAGAGTTTTCCATACCATAAAGAGACTCCCTTTTTGACTCAGAACAGGCAGAACAACTTTATATTCCCTTGTCACAGGGCTGCTATCACGGGTATGCAATCAGGGAGCCGAGGAACAGCCGGGTGTGCGTCATCCCTACTATTTTTGACTGCAGAAGGATCGCTAGTGGCCCAGCATGGCTAAACCTATGTTAGAGCTGCCTGGAGACGGTGTTTGGTTCAACCATCACACTGTTTTATTTAGCTGAGAGGTCCCCTCACCTTCCCCCTGTGGGGGGAGTTTGGACATCCCAAGCTCAGCCCTGATCCAGCCCAGCTGTGCAACCTTGGCTCAGGCACCCGAGGACCTCGCTAGCCTGTGAGAAAGAGCTGTGGGAAGGTCTGTGGAGTAAAAGCGAGCAAGATAAGAAAGGCAAAATTGCAGACGGAGGTAAGATCACTGAGACAGAGCTCATTAGCGGTTCAAGAGGAAAAAGGCTGACGTGGAAAGATCCTAAAGGAAGACTGGAGAGCGAGGAGATGGGAGGATCATTTGGAGAAGCAGCAGGGCCTGACCCTTCCCCACCTGCCTGACAGCAAAGGCTCTTTAAATGCCTTATTGGGGTGGTGGATGCACTAACGCCTAGCTTGGCAACTCATTAAATCCCAGCTATCTGGCAGGTATTTTGATCAAGAAATGCCTACTTTGTATATACAGAAGTTATATATATCATATTTGCCGAGCCTTTTTGCCTATGGTAGATGTTGGCTGAATAAAATGAGTCAACATGTGATGGCTGAACCCTAAAGAATGACAAATAGATTCCACAAATACACGTGAAACCAGAAATGCTTTTGCATGCCTGAGGCTCTCGGATGAGCATGAAGGCTAATGCAGAGTGAGATACAAGCCTGCCCTCTCCAGCCACCAGCAAACTGTCCCTGGTGCACAGCTGGACTTTCAAGATACAGTTAAGAGTACAAGAACTGAGATGCTCTTAAAGCCAAGGGAGAAAAGTGTTAGAAATGGAGCAATACACTCTCCATCTTGTAGTAGTTTCCAGTTTAGAGGCTGCCGATAATTCCATATTGACCATTGCTTTTAGTAGTGATGAACACTTAAAAATCCACAAACTCCTCGAAATGAGAGATTTATCCCTCATTAATTTTTTTTAGTAGTCAGGTCCGTTATCACTTTTTGAATTCATTTTATTTTGGCCTTTGTAACAATCCTTAGCACTACGTTCTGTGGTTTAATGACACATGCATGGAAAGGTGCTTCCTCTGCTTTGTTTAGATCAGCTTCCTAATCACTTCACTGGGCTGCTCCAAAACTCTTGCACCGAGAGGCAATCCAAAAATTTTCTGTCTTCACCTCCTTTATACCGTTTGTGATAGCAGAACTCTCCAGTCTTCCTTCTAGCATATGCCTTAACTTTATTTTTCCAAGCAGTAGTAAAAATTCATAAAAATTCCATCTTTATAATGTCACACTGTCTAAAGAAGAAGGAAAGGATTGAAACTCATGGTTCTGCTTATATGATGATCTCCATGTAGTTTACTATGATAACTACTGCAGCTACCGCTACTGATGAGAAACCAAGATACTTCACTTAAGAAAAAGATACCTGTTTCAAATTAGGTGAAGACACTTGTAGAAGGTTTGTTGGGCAAGATATTTTATTGTAAGAAAAAGCCCCCCTACATTCCTTCCTTCCTTCCTCCCTTTCTTTATTTTGCTCTTTTTTTCTTTCGTTCTTTCTCTTTCTCTTTCGCTTTTTCTTTCTTTCTCTCACTCTCCTTTTTCTTCCTTCCTTCCTGTCCTTCCATCTGTCTTACTGTCTTTCTTAGCTTCTCTTCCACTTTTACAGTATGGAGACTTTCAGAACTGATCCTCAATGTCACAGGTCATGAGAAAACAGGACCGGGCTTCGTACGATAAAAAGAAATGCACAACCACTAAATGTATAAAAAATGGTCTGAAATGTGTCCAAAGAGTATTTGTATAGGCATGCAGTCTTCTCAATACAGATAAAAACCAAAGAATAGATAACAGGGCTGAACAATATTATATAATTCAAGGCCACCTCCTTGAGAATACATCGGCTGGATACATGAAAAGTTTCAGAAGAAGAAGCAAGTCTTCCCATTCTTTAAGTTGATTAAAAACAATGAAACAAAAATATTGCACTGAGCAGGAATTAAAGTGCTTTCTCACAAGTTATAAGTTCCTCATGGAAAGATTAAAGACAAATTCAATTTTGCTTGTAGCTATAGACACCTTAGCGCGACTTAAGCAATTCTCTAGTGACAGAAAGAGTCTGCTAAAGCATCCAACTGAGAAACTACGGTTTCTCTTACTTTCACTTTCTCTACTGATACTATATATAAGATTAGCTGGAAGATTATGTTCCACTCCCACCTACTGGCCAATAAAATGTGCACACTATAATTCCTTTTTTTTTTTTTTTTTTTTTTTTTAAAGGACTAGGTGAATTTGTGCTGCCCTTCCTAGAAATGACTGTGAGGAGAAACTGGTTTTACTGATATTTTGCTTACTGAGAGATCAGCTCTGAGGAGCTTAAAAATTAAATATCATAAAATTATAGAACTGGTAAGGTTGGAAGGGACCTCCGGAGATCATCTAGTCCAACCCCACTGATCAGCAGGCTTACTTAGAGTATGGTAGATGGGGAAATATAAACAACTTCTAAATCAAAGTAAATCTATTTGAGTCACTGAAGACCGGAAACAAATACAGCCGTAGGTAGGCTTTTATTCTAGAAAAGAAAATGAAGACAAATTTAGGCCAGGGTTTTAAGACCTAGCTTTACTTTTTCATTTTTATAGATATGCAGTTAATAGTAGGATCACACTGTAAGATGACAGGTCATGTACACTAAAAAATGTGAGCTTTCTGTAGACTGACAGCTTTTGTTGGCTTTTAAATAGCCCATGTGGAGAGTGTCCCACTAGCAGCATCTTGTGGGATCCCAAGCTGGCCACAGCTACCAGGAGCTGTCCGGGTCCTTGCTCCACAGTCAGGTCTGGTTCAGGTCCCTGCCCCTGGAGTTTACTAGCTACCATGGGAGCAAATTCAGCTACAGCTTGAGTGGGGCTGGCACAGCCCTGAAGGCACTGTGGATGTGATTTAGATCTAGGTTAAGATGCCTTAGTGTTGGCATCTCCAATCTTCCCATTTACCTGCAGAACTGGTAGAGATCAATGCTGCAGAATTAGTGTATATTAAAGGCTATTATGGTTGCAAAAAAATCTACTGGAGTTGATTTTCTAGAAAGAGCCTGATGCAACTCTGAGATCAGAATTAAGAAGCATAAAGTCATGTTAATTAACTTGTTTGATTAGCCACATCATCTTGGAAGCACATCATCCTGCAATCACATGTCTGGGAGAGGCTCCAGAAGGTTGCATAGCCTATTTCTGTGCCCAAAGGCAGAATCACCTATTTCAGCAACATTCCTCGACAAGTATTAATACAGTCTGTTCTTAAATATCACAAAAGTTTGATCTTCCATGTTCCTGCTACAGTTTATTCCGGGCTTCTATATCCTCAGTGTTAGATTTTTTTTCCTAATATCCGGTCTTAATCCTCTTTGTTGCACCTAAATGCCATTTTTTCTTGTATTCCTTATACACAGCCCTGTTTCCATCTGGGAATATTCCTGGGTGCATATTGTCTTCCCCAGTCTCCTCCCCAGACTGAATAACTTCAGTTTGTTCAGTCTTCCCTCTTAGTCATGTTTTCTATACCTCTGCTAATTCTGATTGCCCACATCTGGTCTTTCTTCCCTGAAAAGCAGAGTTGAAAATATAATGCTACTTCTTCTGAGAGCTAACCAGGGTGAGTAAACATGCTGGGTCGATCATTTAATATTTTCTCTGGGATATCTGATTTTTAGCAATAACTTGATACTGTTGACTCCTGTTCTGCTCATGACCCACTGAAGTTTCAGATCTTTTTCTGCAGACTTGCTACCTAGTCCATTATTTTCCTTCCCCTTTTCCTGCAACTGCTTGTTCCTACTCAGGCTTAGAATCTGATATTTGCCCTTGCTGAATCCTATGCTACTTTTTCTAACTATTTCTTCAGTTTATCTATTACTTTGAATTATAACCCTGTCCTAAAGCTTACTTTCTTCTTTTCATTATTTGGATATTTAATAGGAATATTCTCTTTTTCCATCACCCATTGGACTAGGTCCAGGACAGCCCCACAGAGACGTTATTTGTATTCACATTCACTGGGAGACCATGATAGTTCCTTCTTGAACAGTTTTCCAATTACTTTTGGTCTTATCCTATTCTAATTTCAAAAAGGGCAAGGAGGAGGACACAGGGAACCACAGGCCAGTCTGCCTCACCTCAGTCCCTGGAAAGGCGATGGAGCAGCTCATCCTGGATGCCACCTCCAAGCATAGGAAGAGTAAGAAGGTGGCCAGGTATAGTCAGCATGGATTCACAAAGAGGAAATCCTGCTTAACAAACCTCACAGCCTTCTATGATGGAATGACTGGCTGGATAGATGAGGGGAGAGCAGTGGATGTTGTTTGCATTGACTTCAGGAAGGCTTTTGACACTGTCTCCCAGAACATCCTCCTAAGTAAGCTCAGGAAGTGTGGGATAAGTAAATGGACAGTGAAGTGGGTGGAGAACCAGCTGAACGGCAAAGCTCAGAGGGTTGTGATCAGCGGCGCAAAGTCTAGCTGGAGGCCTGTAGCTAGTGGTGTCCCCCAGGGTCAACAGTGGGTCCAGTTTTGTGCAACTTATTCATCAGTGACCTGGATGAAGGGATGGGGTGCACCTTCAGCAAGTGTGCAGATGACTCCAAACTGGGAGGAGTGGCTGATACACCAGAGGGCTCTGCTGCCATTCAGAGGGACCTGGACAGGCTGGAGAGCTGGGCAGAGAGGAACCTCATGAAGCACAACAAAGGGAAGCGCAGAGGCCTGCCCCTGGGGAGGAAGAACCCCAGGCGGCAGAACAGGCTGGGGGCTGACCTGCTGGGGAGCAGCTGTGCAAAGAAGGACCTTGGGGTCCTGGTGGACAACAAATAGACTGTGAATCAGCCATGTGCCCCTGTGGCCAAGAAGGCCAACAACATCCTGGGGTTGCATTGGGAAGAACGTTGCCAGCAGGTCGAGGGATGTCCATTCCAAACTCAACCCTTCCTTGATTTTGTGATTTCATCATGACTATGTCTGTAGTTTACTTATCAGAATTGTATGTGTGTCAGTGTCAACGTTTTCCAAGTCAAGGTATGTGATTATCAACTATTTCTCCTCTATGCAGAAGGAAACTATGTCAGTTTAGGATGATTTGTCCTTGCTAAATCCACCTTCGCTGTTATTTATCTTCTTTTTTTATAGATGCTTAAATTTATTTGATTAATTGTTTCAGTTTTTTGGGGAGAGGAACTCAAGATAGCTAGCTATCATTCCATATTTAATTTTTTTGACTCCTTTTAAAGCTAAGTACCACAGCCTCCTTTCTTAGGTTGTAAAGTACCTTGTCTGTCTTCCAAGTGTTCTCAAAGATTGCTACTGTCATTTTTTTTAAATCCACTAGGATAATATTCATGAGACCTGCTGATTTGAAAAAAATGCCTAGCTTATTTAAGTGTTTTCTAATATGTCTTTTCTCTATTCTGAACTGCGATCCTACCCCTCTGTCACTGTTTTTTCCTGTATCAGCTGACTGCTTGCTTTTTCTTGTGTAAAGACAAATACAGAAAGGGATTTGGTCTCTTCTGGTGTCATCTGTCAGTAGATTTTATTTTTAATCAAGCAACAGTTCAACATTCTTGTTGGTCATCTTCTTGTTACTTAATATTCCCACAGAAAAAATTCTTGTTACCTTTGAAATCACTCATCTCCTTGAATCTTTCTTTTTTTCTTTCTTTTTTTTTTTTAACCTGGGCATTTCTGATTTTCCCCCTAATTCATTATGCTATTATCCTTAGACATTGTGACCAACGCAACCTGGTTTCCACTGCTGTATGCTTACTTCCTGCATCTGAAGTCATTGGGAAGCCCATCAGTCAGCCAAACGGGTTTCTCATGGCACTTTCTGTTCTTCCTCTCCCTTGGGAAAGCTGCCACTTGCAAACTAGCATCTGTACTCTAACAGTGTTTCTAAAGAGCCCTTAACTGTTTTTTTTTTCTTTCTATTTGTGACCTGTGAGATTTTACCCATGAATTTTCTGCGTATATCATAGAATTGGTAAGGTTGGAAGGGACCTCTGGAGATCATCTAGTCCAACCCCCAAACAAGTGGCCCATATGGGGATCGGACCCACGACCTTGGCATTATTAGCACCACACTCTAACCAACAGAGCTAAACCTAACCCCCATCGAAGCCCACCTTCTTGAAATCCTGTGACTTATTATGTTGCTCTCATTCTTGCCTTAAGGAACGTGAATATTGTCTTTATGCAGGTAGTCTTGTGTTCTCAATTACTTGCTGCCTCCAGTCAGGATAAAATCTCTTTCTCTAGCAGCTTCTTGTACCCTTCATTAAAAAATAAAACAAAACAAAACAAAATAAAAAATAAAACAAGACTTCTCAGGAGCTCTGCACTACTATATTCTTTTTTTGAAACAATTTTTGGCTGTTTGACACCTTCACTAGCACTGAGTCTCAAACAGTTGCAAGTAAATGGTGGTTTTCACAAAAAAAATCCATCTGGTTTGGTAACCTAGAGTCACCTCACTCACAATGTCAGTGCACGTTCTTCTTCCCATTGCTTCCCACCAAGGGTTTTACAAAAAGTCTTTTTCCCTCAGCAATTTGGACTATGAGCATGATGTTCACAGAGAGCAATGCAGTCTGAAAGCGACTAAAGGTATGCCCAGTCAACAGCTTTTAGAGTGCTAAAAGCACAACTTAAACAATTCTGTTATGGAACATTAGGTTCACTGGCCACCACAACTGGGTCTGACACTGAGACAGAGATTCAAAGCCAAAACAGAGGGAAATAAATTTTAATGACACATATGCAGTAATAACAGCTTGAGCTGGGTGCCTCTGAAGAGGGAACGTGTTTGAACAAATCCCTGGATAATCATACCCTTCCAGTCTAGTATCCACCCCATAGTTCTGAGTTTGGGGTCTTCCAGCTCGCAGTTGGTCCTTTCCTTGGTTTCCAGGTGTGTTCTTTACTTCTTATCTCACTTCCTTGTGGGTATCAATGGGTCTTTTACTTCCTTATCTTGTCCCTGGAACCAGTGTTCATGGTTAGCTCTTTCTTGCGTAGTTTTCTGGCTCTTCTACTCGCTTATCTTGTCCTCCGAATCAGTCTTGTGGTTCCTTTATTTCTTTCTTCTGTGTCCTAGGTTAAAATCCGTCTCCCTGCCAGTGCTCATTAATGCTAAACTGCTTATTTCTCTCTGCAAATTCCCACGTTCTACAATATAGTCTTCTATCCAGAATTCTGCAGCACATTAATTAAAATTTTAAGGATGTTATGACATTAATTGAAAGTAATATCAAAGATAAATAAAATGAATAGGACTGCAATAACCCTATTCATTGTTGTATTTTATGGACTAAAAGCATCTGTTCTTCTGTTCATTGAACTCGGAAGTATCTCAGATCTATTGCACCAGACTTTTGAGGGTCCAGATGCTTTGATGTACAGCTTAAGGTGATTTTGCCACAAAGTACACAGACCCTGATTATAGTTTATTTTATCTAGCTTATGTTCTCAACATACCCATTGGCAAGACATTACAGACAGGACCATTCAAACAAGCAACATCTTTGAAGATACCTTTCAAAATTATATTCAGTTCCTTTTTAAAAACATTATACTGACATTTCACTTTGAAATACTTTGACTTTTCTCTCTCACTTTGAGGTGAGAGAGAAACTTACCACGTTAGATGGATAGATGGAATTTTTAGCTTTCTTGAAAGGATGATTTGTTTTCTTGGATGCTTCTATCAATTACTTATAATATTTAAAGCTTTAGTTCAATTTTGATATCAGCTCTCAGAAAAGATAACACAAAGCATTTCTAAATAGTCATATGGGTATGCAGATAGATGTAGAATCAGTGCAGCTGAAGAGAGCATCTAAGTTTTTGCTTGGAGGTATTGACTTTCTTGTATTTTAATAGGCAAGCTGTTTGGTAAACAGAAGGGAGATCTATAATCCCTCTAGGAGCCTATGGAGAGAGTTAAGCCCTGTATATTCTGTTTACAAATACTTCTGATCACTCAGATATGTAGTGATGTTCTTGCTTTTCTAATTACTGAAAATATGAAAGCCTGTTCTTTGATGCTTAAATGCCTTCACTTCCCACAGAGTATTCTTCCCATGAAGTTATATTCTTCTTGACATCATGATTGTCTATAGTGAATATTGATGTCATTTATGAAGGATTACAATCTATTTCACCAAGAGAAGAAGGAAAAGCAGATGAATTTCTGAGTCAAATACCCAATTGTCCTCAACCAAACAAAGTAAAAAAGAAATAAGAAAAAAGATTAAGAAAAAAGAAGAGAAAGACTTCAGTTGAAAAGACTGACTATGTTGTATCAATAGAACTGTCTACTCTTGAGCATTTGCTGAAATCTCCAGTAGGATATCAATGGATCTTTGAAAGGAAAAAGCACGTCAGTCCACTTCAGAAAAGCAGAATTGTGGAAGCTATGAACGCTCCTCTAAAAATTCATTTCATGCAGCAGCACCTTAGGGGCAAATCATTTCTCTACATGGTTTCCTAAGCTTGAGAGTCGGAGAGCACAGATTTTTTTCTGTGAAAAGTCTGCCATACCATGAGTTGTCATGCTTCAGAGCTGTTACGGTAGTTTCCCTCTTTGAGATCTGCTTTCAGTAGATGATTTACTGGTGGGTAGATTATTTTTCCTTATAGAAAGGTATTTTTCTCTGGGATTCAAGCTCTGCTGAACACCATCAGCCCTCTGCATAGTGGCAGCGAACATCTCAGCACAGAGGCATGCTCCTGGGATAGAAACCTCCAAACCTTCCCCTGGAGTCCTGGGAAGGGGATCTGAATGGTATTTTTCCTTTATCTGAAACTTCTATTATAAAAAAAGAGCAGAATTTATCTACAGGTGAAGAGGTGTCCTAATTTATCCTAAAGTGGGAACAACAGCAACAACATGTGTCCTTCCTGGTTTCCTGTAACTTTTAGTACTGTTATTTTCAAGACAGCATATAAGAGAATGCACTTCTACTCTACATTGTTTGCATAGTGGAATAAAAAGAATATTAAATGATGAAAAGTAAGTATGAAGTATGTTCTGTGAATACAGTAGAGATTGGTCTTCTTGATTTTCGAAAACAGATTGGGAGGTCTACCAACAACTCTTAGGAGGAAAAAAAAGTCTTTGGGTCTCATAAATGATTGAAATGATTTGTTTTACTGGTTCCCCATGTGGTCTGAATTGTGAGAGACATTTTTTAAATCATAATTTTAGTCAGAGATGATACTGAGGTCTTGAAAAAAAAACATATTCTCCTAATATTTACATGTCTGCTCTGAGTGTTGAGGGATTTTAGAGTGGATTTATGAATTCACTTTTCTGTCAAACATTCAAACCTAGTATTCAGAAGTAAAATAAATCATTGAAGAAGAAAGCTAGGCTTCCAAGAGGTAAATTAAAATGGTAAATGCAAGTAGGTGCTACTCAGCTTCTCACAAATAAAGCTCCAAAACTGCACCCGTTCATTTTGGATGCTAATCCAGACACTTAAACTGGACTTTTTCAGGTATTTCTGGTTCTTCTAATAATGACTGTATTTCAGTGGTTTTCGCTTTTGGACAGTATTGAAATGGAAACAGAGAAGGCCATAACAATAGGTGATGTAAAAATGAAAATAAACGTTCTCAGCTTTCACTGTATGGATATACTACTTGAACATCAGACTTGTTGGGTTACTCACTGGTAGTCTGATCAGTCACTTGTTGGTGACTGTTGGATCCTGAGGATGGAAAAGAAACCTTGTGCTGTCTCTATCTTCACAACAATTGAATACAGAGTTATAATGTAGCCAGAAAAAAAAATCTTTTCCTTAGGAAAAAAAATACATTTTGTTATTCCATGGAATCATTTAGCTAGTTACAGAATGTAATGAAGTGGGCTGCAGGGACACCTGGGCCGGCATTGGCCATCCTAACTCTAGACTTGCTAATGAGTCAGATTTGCACAGACGAGTGACTGGTAATACACAGAAAGCTTCAAACGAGATACTGATCCAAGACCGAGAAACTCTTGTGGGATTATTCCATCAGATAGATAGGTGTTGAACAGAGGCTGCTTATCTAAAAGCATTTTCTGAGAGAAATCCAGAGGGATCAAGATCACAGTTACTGTGCTTATGACTGCCCATTATTTCTATATGACTGGATCCATGGATATAGCTCTACTAGTAGGTTGCATAGGGTTATTATGACCATAATTATCAATTATATGAACAAAAATTCATGACACTAGTGAGATGATGATGTGAGGTGCAATGTGAAGGTCTCAGCTGCCTCAGGGTTGGTAAGCAAATGCCATGGTGCACACAGAGAATTGTTACTTAAAATTGATGAAATTTCAAAAATCTAGATATAGGACAGCTGAAGAGAGGATGATAGGGAACTGTGTTAAAAAAAAAGCCATTAAAGTTAAAAAAAAGACTAAAAAGAAGTTATCAGTTTGTCTGTAGTATACAAATAAAACTTGCTGTTCACATACAAGTGAGGGGTATTCTTGATATAAAGGGGAATCAGAATACCCAATGTTTCATGAGTTTCCAGATCTGACTTCCCAAACTGCTTCCCAAACAGCAATAGGAAAGGGATAAAGTGGAACAGTACAAAGTAGAAGGTCATTGACTAAATAGAAATTCATATTGTGGGCCCCCAAACCTGTGAATGCATCATCTGGAAATGGCAGAAAAGTAGAAGAACTTTCTGTGTTAGTTGAATGTAGGTTATGTACGAGGGTGGTAGGAAGACAGGGAGACAGTGGAGCAGCAAATGTGATCTTGGGACCTGCAGAGCAAAGTTATTTCCAGTAGTGATAAAGCAGCCTGTGCCCCTGGTGCGGTTCCTGCAGGATCTCATCTGGACTGCTGTGCCCAACTCCTATTAACCAGGTCCCATCCGACTGAATGACTTGTGTGGGATAAAGACTGCTGAAACTGCTGTCCGGACCATGATCTCCAACTTCTTAAGAAGCAATTGAGAAAACTTTACTTGCTTAGTCTGTTTAAACAACCTGAGAGTAGGAACAAAACTGGTTTGAAAGGTTGTATTCAGAGATTATTATCCATGTTACAGTGCCAGCAGGGAAGGGTGCAGCGCTGAAACTTCGCCAGGTGCCTGTCCTTGGGGCCTTTAGACTCAGGGTTTTTATTAATGACTTGGCTGGTGAAAGAAGATATACTTATTGCATTTGCCGATGACTGAAACTTGAGAAAAATTGCCATTGGAGAGATGATTTGAAAACAAGCCAGTCTACAGAGCTATGGATTTATTTCCTATATCTGCACCTACCTTGCACATTAGGTAGATATTCAATAACTCTTTCCTTTGTACCCTGTGTCCTCCCCTCCAGATCCCTTCTCCTCTTCCTACATTTCTTCTCGGAGCTTCATGCTGCCATGTAGCTGCATCCTCCTCGTGGTCCCCATCGCTGAGCTGGGTGAGAGGCAGCCCACGACGGGGCTAGCCCTGAGCTTCTGCTGACAGCTGACAGTCCGGACAAAATAAATGTGCTTGCACTGCAGCCCTTCCCTCTACAGAGACTATAATTTTGACCTTTCTTCTCTGATGAGCTGTCTGTTTTCATAGCACTTGGAAGAACTTAACACCTTTTCAGCCAAATTAGACAGAGAGGCAAATGGAAGAAAACAGAAGGAAATGAGGAGAAGTATCAGGTAAATAGATTAAGCAACTGCCTGAATGCATGTGTTTTGTTTTCTTAGGAATAAGGTGGAAAACAGCATGTAGCTCAATTTGCATTAACTCTCTTAAGTCAGACAGAGAAGAGTCGCTGTATAGGAGCTCTTTAGAAAATGACACAGAAGCTAAAGTGGATCCCAAAGTAATCAAGATTCAAACATTCAAACATCATATTAGTACGTATAAGAAAAGGAATATGGTCTTTCAAACTACTCAGCATGGTAAGGTCTTGGTTGCAGTACTGCATCCATGCTTGGACACCACAGTTGTAAGAGTGTGGACTGGCTAGAAACAGCCCAGAAAGAGTAGATGTCTAAAATGTGATTTATGGGAAAAGATTGAAAGAATTTATGACTTACTCCAGAGAAAAGAGGGCAAGCATACTAACAATTTTCAAAGAAAGACTGTTTTTAAGCAGAAGATTTCCATGAATGTTTCCATTTCCATAGCAGATAGGACAAGAAGAAATGGACCTAATTTTTCAGAAGGGAAGATGCAGATTAAACATTTTTTAAAAAATAATCTAGTGGAATCTGGAATAGGCTGCTGAAGTAGTTTTTGTACTTACCATTACTGAAGGCCTTTAGTTACTGATAGGACAAACATTTGCCAAGGATAATATAGATATATGTAGTTGATCCTGCCTTGGTGCAAGGTAATGGCTTACAAGGCTGTTGAATTTCCTCCAGGTTTATTATTCTAATATTCCATTGTATGTTATAAATGAATAGAAAAGACAAATTGTTAAGAACAACATTAACAAAAGTGCCATTGAATTCAGGCTCTACACACATTAGTCTGGAAGTTAGAAGAAAGTTTTCTATAAGAAATAAAATCTAACCAGTTTTAAGCTTGAATATGATCGGTTTAAGAATGTATGCTGCATGTTTTCTTGCGATACTGGGGGACTCAGCTTGAGGATCTGGAAAGTCCCTTCCAGGAACCTTATGCACATATCACCTTTGGATCCTGAAACCAGACAG
The DNA here is from genome assembly GCF_028389875.1 of Rhea pennata. Taxonomy (NCBI): domain Eukaryota; kingdom Metazoa; phylum Chordata; class Aves; order Rheiformes; family Rheidae; genus Rhea; species Rhea pennata. The sequence goes on from NC_084663.1 coordinate 160,520,417, forward strand.
CTGAAAGCTTTAAGCCTATGGGATTAGGCTTGTGAATAAGGCAAGTAAATGTGACTCACAATATCGTGCAAACTCGCCCTTCCCTCCTTTTCATGCACTTTTCAGTGCATTCTTTCTCAAACCTTTATTTTATCAGGTTCTGCCCTCTCCTGAAATATATCAGGGCTGTTCCAGTTCAATATTCAGGGTTTTATAATCATTGCAATGACAGTATAGCATCATGAACACTGGATGGTGGCATTGCTGAATGAATCAGGCATGCAAAACAAGCAGCTTCTATTTATACATAGAGATATCCTAGTAATCAAGGAAAAGATTTGCAGAGTAAAATGTGTTGTAAAATATATTATATATAATTTGCTTTTGGCAAAGGAGGTATAACTACCACATAAGCACTCCCAGTAGCTCAGATTTTGTCTAAATAAAAAGCTGAACAATTCTGGAAAAAAATGCAGCATAATTTATAGCATTTGTTTCTCACAGAATAATTCTTGATTACTTAGCTTTAAGAATACAGCCTCTGCAACAAACAATAGAGAGCAGATAGAGAGGTTATGTGGGAGTTAATCCTGAATGGAAGAAAGGCAGAAATACATTTGTTGCAGGCTTTTTCATTTTCTTTTGTTTTATTGCAGTTGTTTTATTCAGGCTCTGCCATGATGAGAGACAACTTGGGTTCCTAGATGTTCAGATGGGATACCCGTGCTCTCGGGCCTCATTTCAGCCTAGGACTAAGCATCTGGGAACAGAAGGCTCTGGGAACAGTGGGATAAAAAACTGTATTTCAAGCACTGCCTTCCTGAAATATTGATCATTTTTTTAGAATAATTTTAAATTATTTAATGCAAAGGAATCAATCAGTCCAGCTCCTGGGCATTCCTATCTTTAACTAGGCAAGTTCAGGTGCAGACCTTGGATGAAGACAGCACAGAGGCAAAGAGAAAGAGAGGACATGAGTCCTGGCTTGCCTAAATTTCCCTGAAGTGAAATGTTTCCTTGTTTTGAAGATCAGTTTTGTGCCTGTCAATGAAAAAGCAGACATTATATCTGCTGCTTTTTGGTTTAGGATGCTATTGAGAGACACTAGATGGCACCTTTTGTTTGCTGGGTGCCCCTGGCCTGAAACAGGGCCCATTTGAATGCTGGTGAAAGCTGACAATTATTTTTGAAGCAACTGGTGCATCCATATGGATCCTTGCTGACGAAAGAGACAAAAATATCCCAGTGCTCCCTATCTAGAAAACAGGGAGAACAGAGCACCTTTTAACTACCTTGTTTCTTCTTTTTATGTCTTCTCTGCACTGGACCTGCATTGAAACACCCCGTTTATTTAAGGAACAGGCTGAGAATGGTTGTGCTCAAGAAGCATTTTAAGATGATAGCTTTGGTGAAAGCCAAACATGGCACAGGTGACTAGAGTGGGATTTAGGCCAATGTAGTATAACATATTACTTCGTGAACATACACGGGCGTGTGAGCGCATCGCACTGTTCAGCTGCCTTTTCCTAGGCATGTGGTGCTGTTTGGGGTGTCGTAAGAGATCCCACGTCACGTCCAGCCACTGCTCCGGACCGGCAGGGGTAATATCTGCCCAGTATCATCTGGCTACCCCAGGGTGTCTTGGGCAGTGCTGGACTGTGCGGGGCAGAGACCTGAGCTTTCATCACATGCAGTGGGAGTCTGGTCAACAGAGGCAGTGGAGCCGTGCGCCTTGCCCTAGCAGAGGTGCCCCTCAGCCCAGCTCCCTGCACCTTGCGCAGACTGTGCTGCCGAGGTTACTGCTGATCAGGCACCTGACCCCTAGGTAGATACCTCGATTTAGATGGCTGCGAACAGTGAGCAAGTGCACTCTGCTTTTCTCTCCCGCCAGTCTCAGACTCCTGTAACTTGGTGGCACAGGTGCTGTGAGCAGAGAGCATGGGATGCCCCAGCCTCTTGACTCCAACAAGGTACTGCGAGGGACTAGCCAGGGATCATGGATACAGTTTGCTAGGGACATGAAGGAGCATAAATGTAATGCTGCAATGACTCCTTTGCAGGAAGGAAATCTGGCTTGAGGCAAACCTATTTTTTTTCAGTCCGATGCTGAGAAATCTGTGACTGTTCCCCTCAACGTGTTTCTACAGGCGTATATTTTTTAGAAAGTATTTTGATTAATGGTTTTTGAAAATATTTACCCTGAGCTAATTGTCCAGTTTCTACTGGGAAGAGAAGATTGGCTCTGTGGTTATCATGGTACTCCTCATTCTCCGCTTCTGCAAACATGGTGCCTTTACTGTTTTGTAAGATTTCACAGGGAGAGAGGACCAGCAGGGACCCCCTAAATCATCAGTCCAGTGCCTTGACATCAGAAGACCCCTTGTAGTAGATGTTTAATCTGTGAGGGCAGACAGACTATCCGTTCAACACAGAACAGATACCACAAGCAACAGAACGTTTCTTTTGCCTCTCACAAGTGAACCTAATAATTTTAATACAAAAGCTGAACATACCAGAAGTTCAACGAAGTGTAACAAAAAACAGCAAGGAAGGATCTAGATCCAGTGACTTGGACTGCTGTAATGGGAGGTCGTTCGTAAGGAATAAAAGCCCAGATGATGCTGGAGACTGGACCAGGTCCACAGTGCGGAGAGAAGCAATGACTCTTTCCCCCAGCAGTTCTGTCACTGGCTAAGGGAGCAAATTCCTTCCTACCCTCGAATCTGGCCACCAGTTCAAGCCTGAGCCTGTGATCAAGACAGGCATAAACCACCGTGGTAGAGATTTCCAATACTGCTATCAATGCCAGTGTGATTGTCCTCCCATTTCCAGAGCTAGACAATGTCTCCAGCTTTCAAAGGATGAGAAGAAGGAAAAAAAAAAAAAAAAAAAAAAAGAAGAAGAAGAAGTCAAGTTACACATTATCAAGAGAAAACCTTCCTGGTCATTACAAGTGACTAGTACAAACAAGCTAATTAAAGACTGTAAAAAGCATGCAAATTTACTCTTTCAACAAATAGTCATCCAATCTCCTTTTAGAGTCCTTGCAATTTCTGTATTTTCTCTTACCATCTGCATCTTACATGCATTACTTAAATCTAAACAGATTAAATCTAGTATGTTACCTTTACCTAAGAAATTGATCTCCCCCCCCAAAAAAAAAAAAAAAAAAAAAAAAAGAATTTAAACTTATACAATTAAATGCTTGCAGACACAGTTAAACTACTGAGGTCTTTCTCATGAGGAGAGAGATCAAAACATCTCCATTTAACTGCCTACTGTGTGTGTATGTCTATATGTGAACTAGAAGTGTCAGTGCCCTTTATAGTCAGTCAAGATCTAGAGCTCAATTTAGTTGCCTGCATATAGACTTCTGGTGCCATCTGAGACATCCAGATAGGGCTGAGAGACACAACATAGGAATTGTTCCCTTCCAGACAAGCATTTGGAGACCATTCAGGATACTTTAGGAAACCATCAACAGCACTAGATGCCTATCTTTCTTTAGACATCTCAGTCAAGTCCTTAGTCCAAGCAGAGCTATTCAGCTCGTGCTAAGTTCACCTATATTTTCTCAGCTGAGTAACTCCAAGCTCCCCTAATTACACTGACTGACTATAACAAGACCATAGACATCTAGCTCTCATATAGATGTCTACACATAAACACCAACACTAAGCGTTGCGCATTTGCTGGGTCAGAGCCTGAAGAGGCGCGAATCCTATTTAGTTTCTCAGATATAAGAGGTAGGTGTATTGGCCAGGCAGAGGGGAGAAACCTACCATGCTTTCACTATGGTTAGTACATAGTGCCATCTGCAACAACTCATTGGAATTAAGTTCATTCTTCCAGAGAGAGAAAAAAGAGTCATATTCATGTTCTGTTACAGGCCTGAGCCACATGCTAATGATTACAGTGAGTATCATTGTAATAGGAGGATGACAGTAGGCTTTTCAAGCCAAATGACTTGCATTTATAAAACAAAGCCCAGTGAGACAGCTACAAATGCCTGATACTCATTTGCCTCATTGAAGCATCTCCATTCATACATCCATACATCACATTTCATGCTTTTTGCTCTCTTTGCATCTTTTGTTTTAGTGCACACAAACAAAAGACATGGAGCAAAACGTGCCACTGCATGGAGAATTGAATATGCAGAGGGCTTGCACCAGGACTCTCGTCACTCCAATACATCTCTTAAAAGAGATAATCAAAGTTATCATCTTCACAGACCCAAACATCCCAAATTATGGTGCTGTTGTTGTTCTGCAGCTGGGGGAAAAAGGCTGAAGTCAGAGGACCACCCTCAAGGGGAGCATCTCCCCCACTGAGAAATAGCCCACCTTAGTGAGTGGCTTCATTGCGGAAACGTGTATAAGTGATGGCAGTAGCCAGCAGGTAGATCTGCACGTAGGAACCAGGCCTCCTTTGCTAGCGGCAAACTGAAATAGCTTGCCTTAGACCACATACACCTGCACAGAGCCCTCTTAACTGCTTGGACAAACCTGATTGTGCCCTGCTGGGACTGCCCCAATATAAATTAAGTACTAACATGCTCAGGGAGGCAGCATACAGGTGCGCAAACCATGGGTGCTCCTTCACTCACTGAGGGCCTAATATAATCAAGCAGTGAAACCATGATAAAAGCTTTCATTTAGTGCTACAGCATGTGAGTCCAAGTCGTTTTGATGGCAGAAGCTTGGTTTTAAGAGACACAATCCTTGTACAGAAGACTTGTGCTGATTTCTTTTTATTACTGTATTTCACTTGGAACCCTTCACTGGCAAAGCCTTAGCATTGATTACTAGGTGCCTGGTCTTTTATTTCGCTTTGTTCTCAGATACTCGTATGTACGTAAGCAAATCACTCAGAATATTTTCCCCTGAGCAGGGCATGGTTACAACGACTGGCTGCAATAAAATAAGAAACACAAGGGTTTTGTGGCTTGAGCACAGCCGTTTCAAAGCACAAGTGAAGTTCTTCATTATTTCCTATCAGCATTAACATAAAATAAGTAACTCTGACTATAGTAAAGTTCCATCGAGCTAAATAGACATCTTTTTCATCTTATTAGTAAGTTATTGATTGATAAAGGAAAACAAATACAACAGTATTTCATTTTTCATTCTGTACAAATGTATTAGGCAGAAATATCTCTTTGCCACAGGCCCACACAACTGCCTTGCTCTGCAGATACACCACGAGTGAGTGCTAGGCTTCTCTGCCGTCTGAGCAGCAGTGCCTGGCATCCTCACTTCAGTAAGTAAATGCGGCTGAAGAACCAGTTGAATAATTTATTGTGTTTTTAGGACCTCACTGGCCAGACCAATTAATATTCAATGACTTGGAAAACCTCCTGACTTGGAAAGCCAGAATATTAACAGGATATAAACTGCTGCGGTCAGCGAGGACCACAGGTCTCTTACAGGTGCTTGACCAACAGGTGAGCAGAGGGAGGCTGATCCATCCCGGGCTTTCATGGATCAGGAGCTATTTTTGGTAGAAGCAAGCATAAGCATTTAAGTTTAGACCCCTAAGGCATATTTCAGTGGATCTCCAGCCCAAGGGATTGGGACCCAAGGTATGCTGCAGAACATTTCCACAACAAAATTTGGATGGATGGAGCACCCCTGCGGAGACAGGTAGAGGTCCATACTGAGTTGTTGTATATTGCATACCTTGCACACCTGTTTCCCCTATTTTTGGTCAAAAAAAGCAAAAAAGGATGAAGTATGAGTGGAGAATTTGTATCTCAGGTGGAAGATGATGAGTCTGGCCTTCTGGTTCTAGGAGGTGTTCTCATGATCCCTGTTTCATAGAACCATAGAAAGGTAAGGTCGGAAGGGACCTCTGGAGATCATCTAGTCTAACCCTCAGCATAGCGCACACGGGGGTTGAACCCACAACCTTGGCATTAGCAGCACCATGCTCTAACCAACTGAGCTAAACCTGCCACTTGCTCAATAATACTGTTTCCCTTCAGTTTCTGATTTTTCCCCTTGCTTCTTATTTTGCATTTTATGTTGAAAACATTTTGTATGTGTGTTTTATACTATTAGGGACTAAAATCTATGGCATGAATTGATGATACCTTAGCAGGGTTGGGTTGCACTGCAGTTTAATATTTTAAGAATTTGATTAATCAACTTGCAGTCAGCAGATGAATCCAGCCAAGAAAGAAAAAATAATATCTCAGTGAGATGCCAAGGACTGGCCTAGAATTGCCTCTTCTTTTTCCAAATTCTCTCAGGCTTCCCCTGTTGAAAATTACAATAAGAGCTTTTGTAATCACATCTTACACCTCTAGAAAAAGAAGTATTAAAAAAAAGATATTAAAAGGGAAGTACTAAGGGGAAAAGGCAGTCCATCAAATTCTGCAATTGTGTCTTGCCAGTACTGACAGAATTCTTTGAATCAGACAGGAAAGCAATGTAAAGATGTAAAGCAGCGTGAAAAAATGTAAAAATAACTTATTTTGAGTCTTCAAAGGGGATTGAAATGATTCTTTAGAAGAAGCTGTAAAGACACGTCTTGTTTCTGTTCAGAGAAGCAATGCATTTTCTGGGACCAAAGGCCAAGAAATAGGAAATGAACAATCTAATTAATCCATTTCCAACATAGCAAAAGATTAAGAGCAGAGTACTCGAGTTCTGATTTATTGGATAATATTCTTGGAGTGCATCATGAGTGGGGAATGTTGTCTGGAACTCCAGAGACTGAACAAAGGCGCACAAAGTCACAGCCTAAGCTCAGTGTCAACACATGCAAAATGATATTAATTGGAGAGGGAAACATGATTTGCTCATTAACCTTTCACGGTTCTGGCAGCAGTAAATCAGGAAAGGGACCTCGATGCTGTAGTGGACAGCTGTGTATAGCCACAGTCAAAAAGGAAATAAGATCATAGCCTGTGATGGTATGATTATGGAGAATATCACAGAAAAAAATGGCAATGCTTGTATCTGATCAGTGGTGTGATGCCATCTGGAAGACCACGTGAAGGGCTGGTTACTCAGTCTCTTGATGGCAATGCAAAACTATGTCAGCTTTAGCATCGGGTATCAGGACTGTCGGAAACCATGTTTTAAAAGACCAAGATCATTTGCCTTTGAAGCAAGAAGTGGGAGTATGGTAGCAAAATACAAAACAGCATATGATCCAGAGAACTGAGCTAGGGAACTTCTGTTGAAACTTTCTTGTAGCATAAGAATATGGGAAAATCAGTGGTATAGCTAAAAGCAAATGTAGCTAATTGGAATTAGCTCGCATCTAATTTGGGTGATACAGTATGTTCCTAGCTTTCATTCCCCAGCCTGGGACACAAACTGTCTGGGTTTACCCACATTTTATGTCCTGTTACATTACTGAGGGACAGTCAATGAGTCCAGCAGAGAAAATAATTGCAAAGTGATAGGAAGGAGTCTTGTTGTCACAGAAAAAATAATTAGACTGTAAAAAACGGAGTTGTTTTTTTAACCCAGAGTTGTGTTTACCATTAATACACTATCAAATGTTGATTGTGTGACTAAACTGCAAAGTAAAAGAGCAGCCACAACCACTACCCAGCAATATAAACAAGGGCATCATTGCTGTGAAAGGAAGCATCAGACAGATGAAAAGGATCCTAGGGATACTTTCATCTGCAAATGATGAAACTGAGGAGGTTTTTAGATCTAAATCTTTGAATAGTTTTTCCTAATTTTCTGATACAAAAGTATAAAAAATCAGTGTCTTTTAAAAAGTTCCTGTACAGAGAGAAAATTGCAAAGATTCAGAAGCTGTTTGTGCACATTTAGTTTGAACTCACCTTGATATTTTCTGGAAACAGTAGCAGTCAGCTTGATGTGAACACACCTGCCTAGTACATCCACGTGAAATATCTGCTCTCTGCTATCCAGTAGTCTACCTTCAACTTTCTTCAATGTTGTCATGGCAATAAGACTGTTTTTTGACACTGCCATTAATGAAGTCTGAGGGTGAGAAAGGTCCTTCTCCAACAAAGAGAGACACCACCACAAAGCAAATTAAATTGCTCTGACAACATATCTATTGAGAGTGAGTTCACATGTCACAGGAGCTTTTAGGATCTTATTGATGACTTTGTGGCTGCCAAAAGTCATAAAGTACTGCTGTTGTAACCAGTTTATGTTTATAGACTGCATTTGCCTGTGTTGTTTGATCACGCTAGTGCTGATATATTCTGTCATTTTACCTTGACAGTTGTATTCACTATTACTCCTCTGTCAGTGAATTAATGAAGATGTGTGTGTCAGTAATCATTTCTTATCTCTAAAACAGTATCATGTATATGCTATAAACACGTAACTAGGTGACAACTGATTACTATACAGTTAAGTGATAAGAGCATTTGACAGGAGTAGTTGCAGATCACAGAGCAGACATAGGCCAGCACAGTCTTCTGGATGACAAAAGCTGAGAGAAAGGTGGCCCAAACCATATGTGTGTAGGGCCTTTTACAGTCATTTTGCAGACTGATCAGAAGATTTGTCACCTGCAGAGGTTATAAAAAACTTTGAACAGACTTCTGTTGGATGCCATACATGAATTTACACGGTGCTTTATGTCCAGAGAAGGTCACTGTCCTGGCACAAATGGCTCACTATTTCAGTGGAAACCTGTGGCAATGGTTTCTAAATCTTTAGTGCTGTCAGCTCAGGACTTTTCAGCAGCATAGAAACACGGGAATTTTACTCCCCCCCAGATAGGGGACTGAAATCAAGCTGTGGTTTATTTTCCAACAGAAGGAGAGGACAAGGTGAGCTCTGACAGATAGCTTGACTTGCTGCAATCACTGCTCATGGTGCCATAGGGTGATGGAGGGGAGGGATGATGTGGGCTCGGGGCGATGGAGATGACAGATGCTGTGGGCTCGGGGTGACGGATGGGATGTATGCTGTGGGCTTGGCGCAATGGAGAGGATGGATGCTGTGGGACAGTAGCATGGAGGGGACAGGTACTGCGGGCTTGGTGCCCCAGGGCAGCAGCAGCTGGCTTTCCAGGACACTGTACAGTTCTCCCCATACCATATAGGCAGCTGAATCTAGCTGGCTTTGCACTCTTGGCACATTTCTGCCCTAAGCAACCAGTTCCCTCTGCTCAGGGCCAGCCTGTCCTACAGGCAGCCGTGTTGGCTGAGGGTGCCTCTCTCGTACACCAGTTAGAACTGTTTCAAAAGGGAAACCTTATCCTGCCCTGACAGAGCACACATGACCTGTTTTGGGGTTAGCTACTGCACAGTGGTGCAAGAGCTTCAGGCCTTTGTGCCAATAAATCTTATACCTGATGATGTAACTTGATCAAAAATATCTCCATGAGTTTTTTTTTCTTTCTCAGTCAGGGAAAGACTTGTAAAGCATAGGAAAATGTAATCTGGAGGCATTTCTGAGGAGATTAATGGATAGCAGGATACATGGAGCCATATGTTTGCAGCAAGGTCTCGGTGTCCCAAAGTCCCTACTACTTGGTAACTCACCAGTGCTCTGAGATGGAAACAGCTACTTCAGGTTGACAGTGGCACAGCACCATAGGATCTTGCTTCCATGGGAAGACACCAAATGCTGGAGCTAAACTAAAATGTGCTTTTGTATCTGGACAGGGAGAAGCCTGCACCATTGCTGTCCAGGCTTCATTGCTACTACAGACCACCACAGGCAGTAAAACCGTGAGAGATGTACGTCTGCTAAGCTGTTTTAGGGTAGCCAAAAGGAGTGGGAAGACACGCATGTGAATGACTTAGATACCTGTCTGTGATGAACTGTATAAACTGGCTGGCTAATTAACCGGTTAGCCGTTGCTGTGTCCTGTAGAGAAAATCATGCCCCATGGATTGAACTGCGAGATGTCACTAAAATTAAATACTCCATTTTCTTGGTAACCTTGTTTCCACTCTTCCTACTGCCTGCTCCCACGTAATAAAGACCCACTCTGTCCTCAGCATTTCTCTGATGTGAACCAACTCACCAAAATCCTCTGAGGGCTGTCTAAGAGCAGTCAGATATGTAGGCATCCTACTGTTTTATCCCTCTTCAGTCATGTCACTTAGATACTCCCAATGTTTCCATACTCTACCTTGTAGCAGCTTCATAATATCGTGACTGGTGCTTAAAAAAAGATCAATAACTTTTGAGCCATGGATTCAAGGCACTACAAGGCACTATGAAATCAAGAGCAGAAACTAAAAAAAAAAAAAAAAAAAAAAAAAAAGAATGGAAAGAAATACTGCCCTGATGACTAGCTACTGCACCTGACAAATCGTTTTATTAAAATATCTAATGCAGAACACCTTATGTGGGCTTATGGATGGATCTCAAATTAAAAGGATTTAAATATCCTTCAGTGCGTTTCTATAACTTTATTTTTACAAAGAAAATACACAGAAAGTCTCACAGATTAAAGATTGCACAGTACCTAACTAAATAATATCATTGCAGACATCAAGAATAAATTCTTGTTGTTAAAGAAATATCATGACTCATAACTAGAGTTGCTTTTCATTATTTGCTTTAGGGCTAGAGAGTACAAAAGATAAACGCATGACATATTTCATGCTTATTCATTTTCTCTTTGACCAACTTCAGCAAAACTAATCTTTTCCAGTGCAACTTACTTGCCCTTGGTCTTTGAGTATGTCTGACACCATTGGTAACTCCCATTTCAAAAAGTAAACCTCCTATCAGCACAGCCAGGAGGAGGCATCTTAAAGCTCGTCTTTTTGTCTTTATATTAGGAATTCCAGTCAGGCTGCTTTGCTCATACAGGGATTCACTGTGTTTAGCATCCTTCCAGGGACTGGTAACATGCTCTGCCACATGCGTCTTATGTAAAGCTCCATTTAATGACTTGGTTCCACCCTAAATGCAAGGGTAGTGAGATTCAGTATGTAAAAGGGTGATAGAAAAACAAAACACAGTCTGTAGTGCTTTTAGCACAATGTGGATTTTCTATTTGGGACCATTATATCAGAAAGCACACCTCTACGCTAATTTGCTGTTTCTTTGGCATTAAAAAAAAATTGAACTGCAAAGTAAATAATAAACCCTTCATCAGGACTGCATTTTTTCTTTATGACAGAAAGGCTCTTTGTACACCAGATTTAATCTTCTGAATTCAAATTGTGGAGGGAAATTAAAAAGAAAGGTCATACCGGAGCTATAGAAAATACGAAATTGTTTCTTGTAGCCTCAAATATTACACAAGCTTATTTTTATATAATGATGAAATCAAATCAAATCAGTCAGGGTGCTACAAGTGTTGCCTGTCATCGGGACTTCAGTAACAAAAGTTTAAGTGAAGAGATAATGGAAGTTAGCAATCCTACAGGATAAGATTTGGGGTGGCTGTAGATAGTAAGCTGAATATTAGGAGACAATGTAATGCTGCTAAAGTAAAAGCTACTAGAGGGTGAAAGTCCTACCAGAATGTCTAATCAGAAGCATAGCCTGCAAGATACATGAAATAATTCTCTACTCAGGACAGGAAAGGTCTCATGGATGGTCAGTTTATGGGATACATTTGATATCTGGGAACTGTAGATCTGGAAGGATCGTGGTTTTCTACGGGTTCATCATAGACAGGGGAGAAGAGAAGAACAGGCACCATCAGGGTTTCAGAAAACGTGAAGTGGTGCAGTCCAGCCCAGAGCAGAAGGGGTGGCGGGGACACGTAATGCACACTTTAGCTCTGTAAGAGGCTTCCACAAAGAAGAAGGGATCCATGACTCAGGACGTATTTGGAGCTCATCCTCTCCCCAAAACTGTGGGAACTGATGAAGAAGCCTCTGTGTCCCACAACCTGCCCTACTCAGGGGAATTACTTGGTTTCCTCTTCACATACGTGTTTACATCATGACATGGCCCAAGATACTGAGAGAGGAGGCCCATGCTTTTGCTGTTGCCAGGCCCAAGGGGTGGCTCCTAGTGAGCCTGCCCACCCACCCACCTCCTCCTACAGCTTTCAGGGGTCCCCCCAGGGGATGGCACGGTTTCTTGCACAGTCCCAGCTTCACCAGCTCTTGCACAACCACATACACTGTTCAGTCTTCCAAGGCTCATCCATCATGCTCATATCTCCTCCTACTTCTGCGCTGCCCATCATAGATCAGCTATCTTCTCGACACAACCCTTCCAAATATTGAAATCAGCTTAAAAATCCCCAAGTCTTTGAAGTAATACATTTAGGTTCTTTGCCTTTTGTTCTTTAAGTGTTATGGGCAAGGTATACACTGTCAACTCAGAGCATGCAAGCCTGGGGCAAACATTCTCAATTAATAAGTATGTCAAGTTTTCTAGCTTTTTTCCATCATCATGAGAAACTTTTTTGTCCTTTTTTTAAAGGTAGCTAGGATTCATCTGTCTCGGTGAAGATCTCAAATCTACAGTTCTGTGATTTGGAAACTCTGTTTCTGAAGTCCCCAAGCGCTATATCCAGCATGCTTCATTTAAGGAGGAGTTCTCCTACTGACTTCAGTCTGAACAGTGCGAAACCTCAGCTCAGCAAATAAGACAGTTATGAGCATAAGTTCATTCGTATTTAATAAAAGTCTCACCTTGTGCTAAGATACAGTCTGTGCTTGAGAGGTTTGTTGAATATGAAGGAATTTTGGAACTGAAGCCTTTTCAGAAACACCCTCCTGGCTACAGTGAAATAAATTGCATTGTATGTTGACTGTATTTTTGTTTTCCTCATTTTAACCTCCATTTATTTCTTTGTCTGCCCTTAGGTTGGAGCCTTTCAGAGCAGAGATCATCTTTGACAGAAGGTGCTTTGCACAGAAATGCTAGCAGTGAACAACATGCCAAGTGCAGCAGCAATAGCTTTAACTAAAGACAACAGAAAGAATTTTTAGCCTCCTTAAAAAGCTGTATCTGTCTCCTATGTCTTAGAGATAGGAAAAAGGGAGACATTGGCCATTAATGAGAAAAGGTAAAGCTTATCTTTAAAATTACTTCAATATTTCAAGAGAAATCTGTCTTTAATTAAAAAAATCAAGTATGTACAATTAGGAAGTAATGTAAACCTCCTAAGTAAACACTTAGGTTCAAAGAAAGAGGTATGATGTGAGTCAGAAAATTTTAATTTATGCAAATCAGCAAGACCAGATTATAGCATCCTAAATTGTAAATGGAAGTAGTTAATGAGTTTAATGAATCACTAAATTATTTCTGAGGTGTTCTGGTGAGCCCAGAAAGTAATGAGCACTGGGCAGTTTTGAAGAATGTGGGAGCTGTCTATACTAATTTTATAGCTATTGATATATCTATGAGGTGGAGGCTGTTGTGTTGTTAGTAGCCAGACGGTTAATAGATGTGCTAATTTCTTTGATGTTTGTCTTGTTAAAGTGAAGCCTGCTTTTCCCATACATCCAGATAAAATCACTCAGGGACACTGAGGCAGGAGTCCTTTAAGACAAAAGCTCTTAAAAGCCAGAGCAGCTGTCAATTATGGAATGAAATCATGCTGGCATGCCTTGGTAATGTGAAAGAAATGCCTGGAAATGTGAAAAAGGGCCTCCCAAGCACCTTCCCCAAACCAACAATGTAATTCCAGAAAACCCATTGGGGTAAGATCAGCAATACCAATATGGTGGCTTGTGTAGGCCTGGAGGGTCGTGTGTAGGACCTCTTGTTCCCACGGACTGTCGACCAGCACAGGCTTTGCAAGGTGGAGGTGACATGTGTGACAGTCCAAAGGCACAATCTGCCCTGAAACAAAACTTTTAGGGGTGAATTTCAAGGGCAGAAGGTCCTGAAGGATGCTGGTTGCCTTGAAAAAACTCTTTTGCAGGCAGCACAATAGGAAAGAGGGCAAAACTCTCATCTCTTCTTTATCACAGCAGTTAGTGTCCCTTTATTTAGGCTGGCAGGTTGTTCTTTATTGCCAGAGCCTGTGCTCATGGAGGCTGACTCTGTAATGATATGTTTGTGATTCATTATATAAGTGATAGTGACTAATGTCATTTTGCATGTCATCAGGGGATTAAACACAATCCACTTAATGCACAGAAGAAACACCACTATAAAAATGTATTTTTGATTGTTGCTGATGACAAACATCAGCTTCTAAAGTCTGAGCTAGTGTCACACAAATCTGAGGGCTTCCTGGAGGCCTGCCTATTCCCTTAAAATACTCAGTTAATTAACATTTTACCTGCAATGAGTAGTTCACAAAAGTAAGTCTCAGACAGGCATTGTTGCCTATGTTAAATAATTCGCTGTTCCTACTTCATAACTCACCATGTTATGAAAATAAATGTGTGCGTCACTTTTCAATGTAGTAGTCTTTCTGAATTCTATTAGTGTGAAAGTTCTCAAAATCAAGGAAAAAGATACAGAAAATATGTCTGGGAAGTACAGCAAGATGCCCCAGCAATATCTGAGCCCAATGTTCATGTTGGTGTTGATTGGTATCAAAGAAGATCCTAAAGGAGATCTAAAGTACTTCTAAAATGCCTTGGTTTTGTCCCCATCTACTTTTCCTTTTACAAAACTACTGCGTGATTTTGGCTCCATTGTAATATAAAGAAGCTTCAGAGCTTGTTTGTCATTAGCAGTATGGAGTGGTTTCTGAAGGCAGGAGCGGGACCAGGATCAGATGGTGGCTACGTTCCTCTTACTGTGATGTCCCTTCCTGATCTGCTGTTCTTTGGCTGGTGAAGAAGTAGTACCCATTTCTGAACTTCACACAGATGTTCACTCCAAGCAGAGGGCTTCATTTTCCTGCCACATTAGAGTCAGTCTGAGGGAACAAATTCCACTGAAGTCAAAAAAGAACCAGGCCAAAGACTTTCAGGAAAAATGGACTTTTCCGTTCTTATTAAACAGGAATTGTTGTAGAAGGGTTGGAAGAAGAGGCTTCAGCTGCAAATACATAACATGAGCTGACTGATCAAATATGAGGTAGTAGCTGCTAAATATGGTTCTTGTCAAAAAAATGCCTGTTTACCAGAACTCTTGAGATTACAGACAAGTCATGAAAGGGGTGGTGTGGAGGGGAAGCGAGCACACCCAATGTTCAGCAACATACTCAGGGATTTGAAACGCCTGAGAGGAATCTTTGAGTGATGTTTACTCTTACCTGGATTTTTGATAGAAAAGCATTTACTCCCCGGAAGAATGTGCTGCAGATGGAGACTGCTCTTTGGCCGTGCTCCTGCAGTGCTCCCTTTGAACGTGGGGCAGCGTCAGGGGGAGAGCATCTTTAAGGCTTTCGGGACAAGAGGACCTCACTCCACTCTGGAGCCGTGCTGCACTGAGATACAGGGGTCTGGCAAACAAGGGGTGGTTTGGATGCACAGAAGAGTATGGTTCACACAGCAAACACTCACTAGACCGTGTTTCTTGGGGAAGCAGGGACAAAGGTTTGCATATTCTGTTACCAGCCACCGGCTTCCAGGAAAGGGAAGGTTTTTTCCCAGATGTGCACTAAGCAACCTTTAGGAATCAGACACCTAAATCCGTAACTAGGCACCTAATGATCTGCTTTAATTCCAGCAAGGATTAACAGACTGTGCTAAATGGGAAATTCAGACCAGATAGCTGTGATCAGACTGTTCTTCTCTGACCTTATTGTCAAAGAATGAATATATGATTTGTATATTCATTTATTCTTCATAAAAAATTTAAGCCCAGGCATTCGATGTCTATTTTTCTTGATGAAAACTAACCCAATATACAAATTAATATTACTGCATTTCAGAATTCCCGCAACATCTATCCCGTCAATTTATTGAGAAATCCCTTTCTCCTGATATTTGTAAATGCCTTTTTTATTTCCCTTCACTCCTTTGGACAGAACTGATCTGGCCTTTTTCGTCTCTCTTTTCCCTAGCTTCCTGACGACTGACTCTGCACGTTCTAGATTTGCTGCCTTTTCCCCCCTTCATCTCTATTACAGCTTTTTCCTTCAAACTCATGGTTAAAGGTAACCTCTGGGTAGCTATCTGCATTGCACGTTAGCAAATCGCTGTCCTCCTTTAGCAGGGGAGCTGAGAGGCCAAGTTCAAGTATGGCTTCTCATTTAAAACCCCCTATTTACATGCTCATTCAGTTCTTCTCTATCAATAAGAATTTTAGTTCCAAGAAGGCTTTTGTTCAAGCCTGGGCAGCTGCTGGCTGGAAGGGGCATTTCTGAGCAGCTGACCTGCTTGTGCCTGTTGCTTGCTTAAAAATGTCCGTTTTTGTATGGGTGGAACCAGAGAGAAAACAATTTTGGCTCCATAAGGAAATTCAAGAGTTCAGGATTTTTCTTCACCCGAATCAGAAAATAAAGCTAAAAAACAAAGTAGAAGCCTGCCAGTTCCCGAGATGTGAAATCTCATGCTACTCTGTATCCAGATACACCAAGCAAATTATTCTTGCTCAAATAAAACACATTCACAGTGCAGCTATTGAGGAAAACAGATGTAACGCTGGAGAGCTGAGTGCTGCAGTCTAGTGCTGAACATAGCAGTAACTGGGGGCTTTCCGGAGGGCAAGGTTTCACGCTGCAGGGCAGGCACCCCCCTGAGCAGGGGGGCACTGGATGCCTGGTCCTGGGGGAGGCAGAAGCCCGCGGCAGCGTGCACTGGGAGCCTGCCAAGCTGAGGGTTTGGGGATCCCACTCGCGATGGACCTGCCTGGGGAGCATTTTGGGAGTGGGTTTTTTTCTGAAGATTTGAGCAGCAGCGCATCTTTCCACAAAATGCAATGGACCAAAAGCCCTGGGCTGAGCAGGGGTTGCTCTGTACTCCCTGATTTGTAGCACATCCTGAATTGGTCCACAGCATTTTTCCATTCTTAACCTCCTCCCTATTCTGATGGCATGTGGCAAATGAGAAGAGACACTCCTCAAAAGCCTTCCTCCTTTGAGACACCTCACAACCCAGTTCTCCCAGCAGTATAATGGCTTTCCCCCAAATTAGACTGGTATGAATATATTGCCACCAGTGGGTACCTCAAAATGATATCCAGTAGCACAGGGTAAATAAAAGAGTGTCTCTGTAGGAAATTAAAAAAAGAAAAAAGAAAAACATCTCGCCCTCTGTAGTTCTGTGTATTGTGTACGTGCTTGGTTTCCTTGGAGCCCAGAAGTCTGATGTTAAAAAGACGTCATATAGGCATGTGTGTGCTTCTGTTTCAAACTACTTATTCACATCAGAAGAAAAATGTGCTTTGGAAAGATTTATTCTCATTAAAAAAAAATAAGTTTTATCTAGGGAAAAAAATTTATTTGGCAGTCTGCAGCATTTGATTGCCATAATGTTAGTGACGGCAGTAATCTATTTTTTTTGCCTTGATGGTAAATGGAAGTATCCAGCAAAGATAAAAGGTTACCAGCTGGGATAACTATTCTCTAATTAATACTGCTGATTTTTTTTTTTTTTTTTGAATTTAGGAGTAATGATGTGTTGCAGCCCCTTAAATTTGTTATAAATAAGACCAAATACAACAAGCAAAGTACTCAACATAGGAACAGTGGCACCTAATAGGAGAGGACTAACCAACCATTCAGAGTAAAATGCTGTTAGATTTGTTGTACTGGAAAGAGGAGAAAGTTATTCTGAGAGCCACCATTCACAAAACTCTGTGCTGAACTGCTTACTCACATCAGGTGCTCCTGAAATCATTACTCAGGGTACATGGCCATTATAGTCATGTAGTACAGAAATATCCAAGCTAATTTTCAGTTAGGTAACTCAAGGACTGATAGCAGTTTAGGTAGAGCAGGACAGAAGTCAACAGTCTTGGTCCTTAAACAAAAGTCCCTGATTTAATCAAAAGTCTTAGAGACTAAAGGTTATAAATACGAGGTAAAAGAAACATATCCTCAGGGGAACATCACTACTCTGGGAGAGATGATAAGAAAAACTGAAGCAGTTCAACTTAATTCTGGATTTAAAACTATGGCAGTTCAGGAGCTGGGACGTAGTAGATCAGATGACTCTTCTTTGAGTGGGAAGAGTCCAGTAATGGGTCGGTGATAGCTTCATCTGTTTAATTTTAATGCCTGTGAGAGCCCCCTCTGGCTATTGGTGGCACAATTGCCTTAGTCCCTGTCTCCCATGAGCTGCTGCCAATCTTTTGTTAGAGTTTTCTTACACCTTTTCCAATGCCATCGGCTGGTGACAAAAGCCAAGAGCCCAGGGCTCTCTGTTCCCTAAGAGGAGACACCGAGCAATGGGAAACGTTTTCTCAGTTTTTGCACTGGAGTCAAGTGGCTTCATTGGGCAGACATACTTAGAAGGACAAGGATTTCAGGAGGGCTGAGGCCTGTATTTTTCTCTTCCTCTGTCCTCCTCCTTTGTCCATCTGTTTTTCTGGAGCCTTGTTTGAAGCTGAGAGCAAATTGGCCCATTTACAGACAGCAAGTTTCTCTTCGGAAGAACTTCAGGAGGACAAGGAGTCATTGTTTGCTAGGAAGGTTGAGTGATATTCAGAGTAGGATGAACTACCAAAGAATCGTTTCCAATTTGGACACTTCAGAAAGAAAAACCAGCATGGCAGAGAGGGGATTCTTGGCCCCATGTCTAGACTGGGGATCTCAAAGTTTTGTCCAATGTGCGCCACTCAGGAAGGGAGCCCACAGGCTAGGAGCTGAGTTATAAAATATGTTGGGCTTTAGAGGATGGAGAAGGATGGAAAATTACTTTGTTTAGGAATGCCTTGCCCTAGCAGCACAACTATCTTCTGAGTAATACCATCTTCACCTTAAAGTCTGCACCCCTCAAGTCCTCAGAGAGGCAAGGTGGTCTTACAATTCCAGCAACTCCAGCTCCCTTCTCCTTGCCCAATACTTGTTTCCTTACCTCCTCAGGGAGTGCTAAAATTTAGTATATTTGTGACGTAAACATAGGGAATGATCCAACTGGTTGTTCTTATGCAGCCAGGTTTCACTCCCCTTATGCAGTACTATTAAAACAAACAAAAAAATGAAGTGCTCAGGATGGAGGTTAAAATGCTCAGGAGCTTAAAAGCCATGGAGGGGCAGAGGGGGGCTGAGGTACAGAAGACAAGAGAACGTGTTTTGGGGTTGATGACCACTCTCCATGGCCAGCTGGTCTCCTGGGGAGACCCAGGAGATTTGGGTCTCTTTTTGTGCTAGCAGCATTCCCACATGAAGCCAGGCAGATTAAAAACTTCAAACTATTTAGGATTTATGGGTAGCTTGACATCCTTAACTCAATCCAGGAATTAAATGACATTTAGATCATACTGCCTAACAACAGAGTGATATGGTTGCTGCCCAGTGGGCTATTTATTAAGAAGACAGTGGCTTTTTGCACTTTTCTGCAACAGTGTCAGCATGAATACAATCCCTATGGAGACTGCATTGCTAGCCCGTGGTGAAGGGATTGGGTTTGCATTGTCTTTTTCTGAAAATGCCCCCCATATCTACTGGGAAATGAGGGTTCTTGGCTACTCCTGCAGCAGGAACAGCCTGGGATCTAGCAGGACACCCACGTTGTGCTGAAACGCGGTACCAGTTGCTGTACAGGAGCTTGCTGAAACAGTGCCAGGTGGTCGTATTACACAGAAGGGCTACTCCGCTCTTGTGCCTCAGCTGCTCCAAAGCATCTCCGCCTCCCGCTTCCCCAACTCTACCCGGCGGCGTGCACTCAATGGGGCTGGCACGTGTTTGCAGAAAAGGGGAGCGTCATGAGAAGCCGTCACTACCCAATTCTGCAAATTTTGAGACCTTTGAGGCTGTTTTCCTGAAGCAGGAGAAACTGGTCCTTTGGCTGCATTAGGGGCACACGACAAATGTTGAATGAATCTTACTGATGCTGTTAGGAGACACTTGCGGCTTCTCCCTTTTGACCTCCTCAGGCAGGAGGTTAATTTTTCCTCTTTGGCCCAAGAGGACACCCAAAAAAGAACACAATAATTACGACCCAGAACAAGACAGCCTGGGCACTGCTGTGATTAAATGCAGTGAAGACACTGATTTTGCTTCAGGAAAGGACTATTTCAGCCTGTAACAAAACTGTGGAATAGTCAAGACTTCTCTTTTTGAGACATATTGAGTAATAAGTCACTCATGATAAATAGCTATTGTGGTTTCCTACTGCAAAATAATATTGATAAACTGAGAAGAGCTAGCCATGGCACATTTGTTTCTTACTTTGATCCACAGAAATAATCTTAGCATGACAGTCAAAACTTGTGTCTGGCAAGCAGGACAGAAGGGTGCTGCATTCACCAAAGCAGAAGGAATTTGCTCTCAGGATTCTCTATACTGCACGTTTTGTGTGTTTAGCCCCATATTAGAAGAGCATATGCATCCAGAGTTATATCTCTGCAGAAGAAAAAACATGCTAGTGAAAGCATGTATCGGGAATATATGAGATTTCTGTGGCTTGTCAGGCAGTTCCTGGCACATTTTTCTTCCCAGTGAAGTATAATATTCCTGGGATGCGAGGCATTAGCATCTCTGCAAGATGCGTCTCTACCTATGTACATGCCAACACAGCATCGCAAACCCATGTCCAGTTTGTGTTTTGTTCTGTCATGCATATGGGTCAGATTACTGCTGTCATTCCAAATATATTTCATGTAAGATTATATATGTCTACACAATTTTAAGTAATACATTGCAACATTTATTTATATAACTCATAGGAACAATAGCTTGACTGACATACAGTGTATTCTGGAACTTGATATTTATAGCTGAAAATAAACAAGTGAGAGCAGTTACCGGAGAAGAAAATTGCTGTGTTTTTTTCTAAAGGAAAATCTGTTTTGCTCAGGACTTTTTCTGCTGTTTGCCATGCTAGAAAAGTAAAGATTTCTTCCCTTCCTTTTACTGTCTGCATTAAATACATTATTACAATATTTATGTTGTTTCAGTTACAGTGCCACCATTGAAAGCTATTTAATATATGTCACCTGCAAATATTTTTAATTAATTTTCACTTGTTATTTAAGAAAATGAAATTGGAACTCTAGCCACTTCAATCCTAATTTCTTCTTGTCTTTTGTTATTAATCCGAACAAATTTAAAAACTAGTGCTTAGAACTGGATTTCAAGCAGAGTACTGTTCAGACTCATAGGGTTTCGGGATACTTTGGGCAGTGTCCAGTAAACACTACACAAACTGCATTTTATTGTAGTCACGTACTGCATCTCAGTCACTGCTAAGATGGACTTGCCTGTCTATTCAGCGTCAATCTCACCTTAGCAATGGCAGACTAACCAACCTGAGGAGTTGGTTTCACCATTGGAAGAGACATACCATAATTGTTTAAGCTGACATGATTATTTTAATGATGCATAGGCGATTCTCTTTTCTGGGATTTTCACCAAAAACACTAATACTCGTTTCCCAAGTCTAGCTAGACATTATGGAGAGAGAAGGATGTTCCACTGCTTGATAAGATTCCCCCAGAAGGAAACAGAAGGAAGAAGGTGCTAAAATATAACAGGATTTGCAGGACTATGTGTAACAGCACCCACCAGAATACTGTGTCCTTTTCCTGCGTACACAGGGGCATGTACGCAAGTGCACATTTGCACATATGTACCTACTGATGCTCAAATATCCTTAATGCCATGTTTTGTGGTACAGCTTCTGCATCACCAGTAGATGAGAAGCACACTGTAACTGCTAGGTTACTGCACATATTTTTTGCCTGTCAGCTTTCTGTGATTCGCTCTAGGTTGCTGCTGTTTTTGATGGGGGAGCCCATTCGTACACAGAGGCACCTTTTGCACAGTAAAGCCCAACAGTTCATCACACTGTTATATTTAAAGGAAAGATTTTGTGCATTGCTGGAACACAGTCAGCTTGTGAGTCAAGATTAGCATCCTGGAAACAGCAGACGTTGGCAGCTGCATGTTCCTGAATTCAGCAGCTTCATGCAAAGCCGGCAGTAGGCTCCTAGGCTCTGTTTGCATCCCTGAACAAGGCAGACCAGGGCCTAAATGCTGACAAAATGATATGGCACACTTTGTGTCTGAACTACTGAGGGAAATACTCTAGGGCATGCCCATGCCCATACCTGGGCATCATCTGGGAGACTGATGGTTGGCAGAGACCAAAACAGGGGCAGAAAGTGCATTATCAAACAGTACAGATAACTGAAAGCCAGCGCAAAGGCCGAGTCTTGACCATAATTTTTTACTAGCATAGATGAAGCCAAGGAAAACTGTGGCCAAGAGTCATCAGATCTGGCCTACTGCAATGTAGCTTGGCGAGGCTGAAGTTAGTGGGTTGCTCACTGTAAAATGGGCTCCAGATTTCTCTTTTAAGGGTTAATACAGCCAGTGTTGCTCCTAGAACTGCCCCTTATTGCTAATGTACATCCCACTGAGGGAGCCAAGAGGAGCTGGCTCCAGGGCTGTGCTTTGCTATACGTCCCCCCATGATGGCCAGCTGGAATCGTAAATGTGACAAATATATCACCTCCCTGTTTGTGACAGGGCCCCTCCGCCACGTTGGTGACATGGGGAAAACACTGCAGAGGAAACATCTGACCTTGCATTTTTTGTGCAGGAAGGATGAAGAGCTTGTTTGTGTGGAGATGTCCCACCATTGCCAAAACCTAGGAGGCCACAGGTTGCATGAATAAGGAGAAAGGCAACAGGGAAGAGGTCAGTTTTGTGAGGTGGTGATTAAGACCTGCAGCACTGTTGTTGGAAAGGCTTAAGAACCACCCAATAGACCATTTATTGTAAGAGCGAATCCTAAGCTTATGAGACAACATTAAAAAAAAGAGTAGGGGTAACGATTTTTTTCAGAGCAAGAGAAAATATCTGCTGATGAGTGGTTATTGTCAAATTAAAATATTCATTAACAAAAGCCCATGTACTATACTATTCCCCGTGTTTAAATTCAGTGTGCCTTGTCAAATACATTTAACTACTTTATTTTATCAGCCCAAACAGAGGTCAGTTTCTCCAAAGGTTTTACACTCAGACTTGCTGACTTTATCAGCTGAACACTAGTTGCAGTTCTCCAAAGTTGCATAAAGAGTATTTAATGCTCAGAGTTTATTACTGATCAGCCAACAGCTGAGACGTGTGGGACACCGGGCACCTAGAGCTCCCAGGGCCACCGTTGGGGCTGACCCAGCCTCGGCCAACCAGCGGTAGGGAGAAGGAAGAGAAACTGCCTGTAAAAAGCCGGAAGGGCTCATACAAAAGTTTGCTTGGGAGAAGATTTACATGCTGTTTCTAAGAACCAGGGAACACATCAGCTTTCACTGAAAGACTCTGGATGCAGTGAAAATTATTCTGTTTTCTTGACTCATCTGCACTTTCCTCTGCAGTGGAATGAAACTTTCAGTGGGGTAAAAGCAATTCTCACTTTATAGAATTCTAACTTACGGAAGTGTTATTGCCCTTAGAAAAGGTTTTAGCCTATTGATCTTTATGTCTTACAAAAGCTAACATTTGTATTAAAAGAGAGTCATTGATACGACACAAATGTATCACATACTAAAACGTGTTATAAATCTCGGGTCAGTGACTGCAGAAAACAAGCAGACAGGCAGCATACATATAGGCTATTTCTGAACGTAATTTAGATATCGTAAATTGTCTATTTTAAAAAATGTATTTTGTTATAAAAGCGCTAGTATGGTCCAGTATGGGTAATATTCTATTACCTGACCAGCAGAACAAAAGTTATGAATATTCATCATCATGGCAAAGAGACAGAATTTAGCACCAGTTTCACCCTATGTGAAATTCAAGCTATTCTGCTAATCTATAGAATTAGATTCTTATGCTTTCAAAACAGATTCCAGAAACACTATTAATTCAGCCATATAGGGAAAAGAAAGAAAGATCATCTTTATGTGTGTGACAGCGCTGCTTTCGTGGATGACTAGCGCCTGTTGTGCTTAGAAATGGCTGCCTATGCCAGCTCAGAGCTGCTGTGGAGCATGGGTGAACACCTAGCTGTATTAGCACGTCCAGACTACTCTAAATTTCAGTTCCAGTTCACTAATAATGCTAAATTACTCTTTTTCCGAAATAGGAAACTATTCTCTATCTGTGCAGCGGCACTGGCAGCTCCGACTCAGAGTTTCATTGAGAAATACCAAACCCTTTCGGTCCACCTCACTGCTTCGAGTCCAGACCGCGCCGACAGGGACCAAACCCGTTTGTTGCTCCTGCTCAGGATGGTGACTCAGGGGAAGAGGTTTTAGCTCACATCCCCGCTCAGCCCAAAGGGGCTGGGGGGACCAGCAGCTACTCACCGTTGCAGAAGGCACTGCGCTGAGCTCTGCCTCCTCACCAGCAAGAGTCCTGCCATCACCTGCAAGCAGTACATCAACAGGTAGGGCACAGCGCCTCAGAGGAGATTTTTTTCCTCTTCCACCCGCCAAATACTGGCAAAATCCCACATGCACTTAAAAGAAGGCATAGGCAAAAAGGGAGCATCGCGGATTCATATTCTAGCAAAATCAGCATAATGTAAAACTGAAAACTAGATACTCTGCTATCAAAGACTATAATTTAAAACATTATTAAATTCATTGATGTGACTTTTTTGGTACAAAATTGCAGTCTGGTTTATATCAGATTAGAAATTTAATACATCTGCTGTTAAGTATCTAGAAAGCATTGCATAACTTTCATCCATGAAGAAGAGAGCAGGAGTAAAAGCCCTAAAGGATGAAGGGAAACATGCTACAGCGGTGTTGCATAGCAACTGAAAGCTTGGTTCTGCAATTTAGCTGCCATTCTTTGTACTTTAAACTCTATGGTAGGGAAATTAGTCATTAAAGCAGATCTCAGATGGATGACTCTTAATTTTTGAAATACAGCTGAAGCACTGCTGTACACAAAAGCTTGCTTATGAAAACATCTCTTTTTATTCTGTGAAGAGCCAGAGATTTTTTTTTTTAAAAAAAAGTCTCACATACCTTAGTCAGAAAAGGAAAGGCCTGTTACTCTCTCTTGCTAACCACAGCCGATCTAACATTCAGTCCTCTTTGGACATCACACAACATCCAATCTGTCCTTAATTTTAGAGAAACAATACTTTTTCTGTTTGGAAAACAAAATATACTAAATAAAATTGCTTGGCCCCAAAATGATGCTTTTTCTAAAAAAAAAAATTGTTCCAGTAATTAGTCAGTCCCATGGAACATGACAGATTAGTTACATATGTATTTACTTAAGTTTTTTCACAAAAGTTGCATGGGCTGCCATCTGCTAAAGCTTGTAAACATCTTTTCTGAGCAGTGGCTGATATGTATTCACCAAAGGCTTAGATGTACCACAGAGAAAGGCCTTTTTAAGGACTAGCTTCTTACTGCTTTTGCCCCTGATTAATGAAACCTGGAGCCACATTATATTTTCCATGTCTATCCAGGCTGGGGGCACAGTTGTTAAGGGGCAGGAGGGCTGGGACCTGCTGCGGACAGATGTGCTTGGCTGGGAAGGTTCCCCCATGCCAGGTCTTCTCCTGCATGGGTGGATGAAGGCAAATCCCCACCAAGAAGAAATCGTGTAGAAGTGGCTGCATCTCAAGTGTTTCTCTAGGATGTGAAAATGCCCCTTGTGTAACAATAAAAACTAAAAAAAATGAGGGTGGCATAATCATTCCTGCTCAGAAGCCAAGCCCGGGCGTACTCTTTCTCCTATTTTTGTCAGGGGTTTCATGGCATTTGCTGTGTGATTTCAACACCGAGCTCCTGACGTCTTGCAATCTGTCCAAATCATGTTTATGGTAACGTTTTTAGACACAGATGTGGAGATGTGGCTGCAGATATAATCACAGGCTTAAGACGTATATGATAAATTAAAGGAGACAAAATATCCATTTTCTTAAAGCCTGCTGAATTTCTTGAGCTGGAGGAGAAATGCTGGTGCGCGATCTTCCAGGTCTGCAGTTGATAGCTCTGTGATGGAAAGAGTTGTAAGGCATGGTTACCTGTGATAGCTGGGCCTGGCTTAGGCCAAAATATTTAATTCAGTCACTGACACCTTCCCTCGTCAGTCTCCAAAAGGCACGTCCAGGGGCTCCAGGCCCTGTGAAAGTCTTGGCTTGTGGCTCCTAGGCTGCAAGCGCTGGGTATCAACAGGCCACTGTATGAAAGAAATTTCCTTTTCCTTGCTCTCCTCCTCTGTGAGCTGTTTTAAGGAGTGGTGATTGCCATCATCTAACGGGGTCTGAGGGATCTGTGGACGCATTAGTGGATCCAGGTCCTCAGGGCATGGGTAGAAAAATGAATATCATTTTTGGGGATCCTGATGAGACCAGGAAGGAGTTAGCAACATGTGCCTGGCAGCAAACGTATGGTAGCTACCGTGGAGATGGCTGCTGCACAGCAAGTGTCGTGGTCTGCTTTGGTCGTATAGACCAAGTTGCTATTTCAGGCACGCAATCTTTTTTTGGAGCTAATTAAAAAAACTTCAATTTGATGTCTTCCCAAAGTAGAAGTCAGTAGAGGGAGCTAGAGAAGAAGCTAGATGGTCAGCCTGGGGAAGGGATCTGGGGAGCTCTGCCTGGAGAAAGCCAGGAGCTGGAGGCAGAACTCTCAGAAAAGGCCCGGAGATTAAGGAACGAGCATAGTGAGAGCAGAAAAAATGATTTGTGAAAGATTTAATTTTTATTTACTGATTAAGCCTTTTGGAAGCTGAAATGCACATAAACGTTCACACTCTGTCATCTTAAATTTCAAAGGTGGAAGCCCCATGGTCATGTTTTCATTTCGTTTCCTCTTAGAATTTCGCATTTCGAAGAGGAATGACCTTGCCCTCAGAAATCTCCAGCTGAAAACGCGCACACATGCTGTTAACAGGAGAGATCCTGAGTCCATGCCAGGGTTTCACCAACATCCTTTCTATAAGAAAGCCACGTATTTGTACAAAAATAGGAAGGCAAGTCTTTGCAAAGGCAGCTTCCACTGTGTTGCATTTCCTCCCACCAAGAAGACTGAGAAGTGAAACCCAGCAGGGCCCAAGGCTCTCCTCCAGGAGTCCTGGCTGCTGCATTGAGTCATCCAGGTGCCTTCGAAACGCCTTCCCTAGGGTGCCTAGATATAAGTGCAGGAAACTAATTCTCAGTTTGGATATTGGCAGCCTTTTTGAAACAAAATGATCTGCACTGATTCAGTGCATTGAAATCTGAGTAGTTTTTTGTTTGTTGTCGCTTCAAAGCGAAACTGCATCCTCATTAAGTTTTGTCACTAAAAGTTTTTCTAAAATAAAGATAAAATGTAAGATGCTAGTGATGCATACTCACTTTTGTACGTGCTTAGCTTTAATGTTAAATGTAGCACTCAGTGAGAATATTATCCAGGTAAAGATACATATGTATTACTCAATTGTGCTTTTGCCTGTAGCTATTTTCTCAAATTCAGATAAGGCATCTGATCAGCAACAGTTTTCTTTTAAATGATTTTAAAGTTCATTTTTAATTAATTTAAGAAAACCTCTCTCTTATGAGTTTCAAACAGCATAAATTTGATTTTAAGCAGAAGTCTGATTTTAAGCAAATAGTTGCAATTTGGCATCTGTAAAACCCTGAAAATAGCTTTAACACTGGGAATTTTTCATGTGACTGAATCATTTTTTGCAGCATTTTTGCAAATCTAAAAGCCAAGTCATTTTCTGAGCAGCAGAGTTTCCTGTAGACTTGCGTCCCTTCCCATCTAACCTGTCTCTTTGCAATTATTTGAGCTTTTCCTTATGTCTCAAAGATAATCCTGCTAGGCAAGAATCAGCATGCACTCTAGCCAGTCTGGAGCTGTGTGCCTGCCAGCCGCTCCAAACAATACATAATGAGTGAATTTTGCCTGTTTTTCTGCCTGTGAGAGCACAGATTTGGGTCTCTTTTCCTGGGCATGGACTTCCTCAGAATCTGTAGGAATTCAGCCATCCTTGGCCCCTTCGAATTTGGTTGAAATGGCACAGCAGGAGGATGACAGGCAACAGTCGAGAGCTGCACCAAAGAAAATACTAGCTAGAGATATGAAAAAAAATCTTCTCATGAGGATGGTCAAGCACTGAAACACAGCCCAGAGAGGTCATGGATCTTCGCTCCATGGAGTTATTCATCACTTGAAGGGGCAAGACCATAAGCAATGTGATTTAACTTTGAAGTAGCTTTCCCTGCCCTTGTTAGGTGGCCAGCAAGACAGGCTGGTCAGGCAGTCAAAGTATCCTCCACCGTGCTTGCATATTTACTTCTCTTCGGGAATTAAGATTTGAAAAGCATTTTCATCTTGGACAATATGATATCGGTCAATTGTCATTTAGACAAAAGTATTATCTAAAAGGGGTATCCACAGGAATCGAGGATCCTCACTTTTTGCAGCCCCTTTATTGTGACTTCTTGTAACTCCAGCTCACTACCAGAACACAAAGCAGACACGCATAGAATACTCTAAATATCAGATCTCCAAATGTCCAAAACATCAAACCAAATCTGCAGGCTGAGCCCTAAGGGGCCCCCAGCCTGTCACACATGCCAAAATCAGGCAGGTGAAGGCTTACGATTCAGCGGAGCAGTGAACCAGCTGAGAAACCCGCATGTCAGTGAATTAAGGAGTTGATTAGGGAATCACTTAGGGAAAAAGTTGCACAATTAAACTGATAAATTTGGCAGCACTATGAAAAGCAGAAGCAGACAGTGAATGCAACAACCAGTCAATAAGGTAGCAAATCCACTGTCTTGTTAATAAGATAGTTAATTATGCAGAACAGAGCAGGCGAGGCACTGTACTTGGTCAGTTTAGTTCAAACAATTCTCCGCAGTATATTTGAATCAATGTATTGTTTACTTTGCCTAATTTTTGTTAATGTAAGTCCCAAATGTTTGACCTTTAATGGTCAAACATTATGTTTTCTTTCATGTGGTAATCTTTGAAGACTGTAGCTGCTGGCTTTATATTGTTTCAGAAAGTCAGTAACTAGCTTATGATCCAGGAGAACTAGATAAAAAAGCAGGACTAAACAGTTGGCATATTATTATTTTTATTATTATATATCCAATTTTATTATTTTCTTTTAGGGAGGGTGAATATCCTGCTTTGTGTTATTACAGTATTTTTCTGTCTTTTCACTGTCAATACTAATACGCTAAGCACTTTCCAAACTTAAAGACATAAACTTTTCCCCAAAATGATTTCTATTATTATATTACATTTTCTATGTTGTTGAAACAGCCCTCTTTGTTTTCCCTGCATTGTGCAACATATAAAAATAGGTAAACAAATAACAAGTCGGTGTCCTTGCACCCTAAGTGATACAAGTTCTAATAACTGGCTCCATGACTTGGACATGAGTTTGACTTGGCCTTCGGAGGCACTGTTGGGACTGGACATCAATAAACCCTGAAGTGCTTAAACCCCATAAGCACTTTAGTTGTTTATTCTGATGTTCTAAGGCCTCTTAAGCTGTATCTCTGGCCATGTCCATGTCTGCCCACCACTAGAAAGAGCTAAGCTGCTTGGTATCTGTCTCACACCTCAGCCCAAGTGAGGATTGTGACTAAGCTTTCTTGTCCAAGTCCCCAGAGGTCCCAGGCCCAGGCCAGTCACTTGCCCCACAACTGAGGCCAGCAAAATACGCAACTGAAATAGCTGCTCACTTTTCGGATCAGCAGTAGTGGTGTGCTGTCCATCCTCATCAGTGTAAAATACGAAAATAACACTGTCAGCAAGCTTCTATGGAAAGATTAACTGAAATTTGAAGTGTTGCAAAAGCAGTATCCTTCTGGAGTCTACAATTTCTAGTGCTCAGCCAAGTCACGATTGGTAGTTTCCAGGGCTGTTTATTGAAGGGGTTTTGTAGATACTTCTTAAGGATGAAGACTGAGAAGTTGAAGATAGGTCAGCCGTTTCGTGAAAAAAATGGTTTTGGAGGTTGGATAGTTCTGTTCTTGAGTGTGTGAATTCATTCAGGTTTGAGGGGCTTGTTCGGCTTCACTCTCATATTTCTAGGGGCACCAGATAGCACGTGTTTGCATTCTGAGATGTGCGTGGCCCCTAGACTGGGATGGCTCTATTGCAAGGGATGTTTATTTACTGCTGATTCTGAAGTCATGTTGTCAGGTTTTACATCTGCTGCTCTGACCTGGTTCTGTTCAGTCCAGGAAAACTGTGTCTCTTTGTCTTGCCGTATTAATGTGGTAGAAGAACATACTCTTATTGCAAAATCTCGGCTGAGATCTGGTTTGTTTAGGAAGTAAATGTGGTGATCTCTTCCTGAAACTTAAGACAGCTGTTAATGTTTAGTAGCCTATTCATTACTTCTAATTGTCCCATCAGCTGTGGGCTTTTGAGCAGCTCATCTTGTGGTTTTGCTAACGATTTCCCCTTGCTGTTTTTACACAGCCTGATACTGTTTTCATAGAAACACCTCATGTGCAGATAGCAACTTCTAGGGAGAAGTGGGAGCAAAAAAAAAAAAAAAAAAAAAAAAAAAAGGAAAGAAAAAAAAAGGATCCAGAAGAACAAATACTGCTCTCTGCTCTTCTAACTCTTGCTAATTCAGTGTCCTCTTTGCTGAGGTGTCAAACACGCTGAAAGCATTAAGTGGATATTAAGACTTCCGTAAGAATTCCTGTGACTGTGCTTGAATGCTGCTTTCCAATATTGTATGTGACAGGTCAGAGCAGGCCCACAGCGCGCTGTCAGATGCTTACACATGTGGAACGTACTGGGTAAGTGCTTCATGTCTCCTTCCATGAGCCGATCTACATAAAAGGAGAAGGGTTATTACTCTTAGCAGACAGGACATTCACTTTTCTAGCTCAGGAAGTCAATGTTTGGGGATTTAAGCTTTTTTTTGTGCTTAACTCCTCCTAGTTACATATTGAGCACTGCAAGACCTGTAACACGTGGAAACAGAGCCAGTGAGCCCCATTCGTCATGCCATAGGAGAAACACTGCGAACAGGATCTTGAAGAAGCCAACCAGTATCTTGTGCAGAGCAGCAGGGAGCATAATGGGCTTTATCCAGACCATGTACAATATTCTCTGTAGTCACTTTCACTATTTAAAGCAAATAAAAACATGCAGAAATACAAAATAGTGTGAAAGCATACTAACAGCTTAATCAGAACATGATTTATTACAGTAGAGTGCAGATCTACAAAGAACTGCTTGGTAATATCAGCTTCCTGTTAATCCCGTAACAATCAGCTAATGGTGAAATGTTGATTTATTCACTGATATACTCTTAGCTAGATTGAAATAATAGAGTAAAATGAGCCCATTTAGACTGGTTCTTAAATTGAATGCTCCTAATTGCATTTGAAAGAATAGACCATAATGCATTTGAGTATCCCAATGACCCAGCTAATCTATGCAATTACTTAACTATTTTGCAAATGAGACTACCTTACATGTAGTTTTGTGTTAGAGCCTAGAATATATTTTTCATACATTCTATACATGATTCTGTACTAGAAGTTATTGCCTGTGCAGAATCTTCAATTTTACCTCAATGCCAATAGCTATCTGTGTAAGCTTGCAATAGAATGGCTCAATTAGTTTACTACATTTCTGTGTAATTATTGAACTAGAATTCTGAAATCTGCACGTATTCATACTGGGTCACAGAGTTCAGCATAGGAAGGAATCCCAGATTACACATTCCATTAGAAATTATCAAAAGACCATCTGTCTTTTTTTAGTGGGTTTCAGTCATTCAAGAGCTTGATGATATTTAGGCAGGAGAAGAGAAGAGAGAAAAACTGACAGTAAAAATCCGAGTAGGTGACTTGCAAGTTTTGAATATTTCTAGAAAGGTAGAAGTTTTCTAAATAAAATATTTTTGCCAGGGAGAGAGGAAAAGGTGTGAGCACGTACACAAAACTGGGGACATGTTACCACCCCAGTTACGCATTCACTTAAACTTCTGTCTTAAGTAGCTTTCTTTCATGATGGTTTAAGTGGATGTGCTTTACTTTGCAATTAGTGTGGGCTAAAGTGCATATGAATGGTCTGTTGTTTTAGATCGAGAACAAGTTGTTGTCCGGTATCTCGTAGCACTTGATCACTTTTGATCATATGCTCCCAGGAGGATGGCAGAGGCTCACACTCAACCTTTGCTTTTCCACAATACTTGTTTTCTTCTGGAATAAATTTCAGACCAACTTTAACTCCCCTCTTATCCTTATTCTTTGCAAAGAACTTATATAGACTAGATAGGCTAGGCTAGATATAGCCTTTTTATTGTTTCCTTTCCAGGACTCACTTTTTTAGCCTTATTCTTTTGGAGGGGCCATCAGAGAGCCTCAGTCAGCTGTCTAGTGTTGCAAAGATAATTTCCTAGATGCCTTGGTGTTGGCGTTCTGTATGTTTCTTCATTAGCTTCCTCTTTTCAGTATATCACATTATGAAGAAAATGTCTTTTTAAAAAAAAAAAAAAAAAAAAAGTCCTTCAGGGCCTATCCTCACATGACATCTTTCGTACAATATCACAGTGTCAGTCTCCGTCTCCTTGGCCTATGGTGCGAGCTTCTACCTTCCTTGTAGAACATTTTCAAGAAAAGCATCTATATGGGGTTGGTGGGTGGACAGCCCTCAGAGCAGAACAAGCTCCCTCCAGGTATATGCTAAGTCATTGGGACTTGCTCAGGGAAACAGAGAAGGAAATAACTAGGAGATGTTGCTTGTAGTGGAAAAGTAGGTCAGAAAGGGAGGCTTCGATGGGATAAGAGTGGGTTTGCCAGAATGTGGCTCTACAGAGGCATGAGTGAGAGGGCAGAATGGGGTCCTAGTTGGAAGCATGACTTGAGGAGCTCCGTGGTCCGTGTGAGCCACCCAATCTCCCTCTGACAATTTTCTTCCTTAACCTGCTTTTCTGCCTCAAAATTTAAATCTGTTCTCCAAATGTACATGGAATGATGAAATTCAGCATGAGCTTTAGAGCCACGTGTTACAGCTACCCAATTTGCTATCATCTTGCCCCTCAGAACACTCTGTCCTGCTGCTACTGAAAATATTATTTATAGTATGCTTGCTTGTATGAGAAACCACTACCTGTCAGGCACATCAATATCCACTGCACTGAAAAGCAGATGTGAGGTAAATCTTTGGACAATAGTCTTGAAATTTCGTAGAGACATAGTTAAAAATACCTTGTCACATGGCCCGTTGGAACTAAGGGTGAGACTGTCAAAGGGATTATGATTTTAACATGGAAAGGTAAAGACTGGGAATAATAGCACTATTGCACATTGTCAGAACTTTCCCTTCCAGAAGGAAGCACCTTTGGGTGCTTCGCAGCTATGTGAAGGCCATAAGCTCACTCCTATTTCCAAGGGCATGGGGACTGTCTTGCCCTGGCTACTGCCAGATAACCCCCTGCTTTGCCCTCCCCACCAACCCCTTGTTGCCTGAGCCCCCATCCCAGGCTTAGGCATAGATGTCTGAGACCCATGGGAACACCTTTTCTCATTTTCTCCATGAGAAACCTTGTAGTAATGAGGCTAAACTTTCCCTGGGGTCCATTTTCCAGGAATACATGACTCACCCTCCACAGCATCTGCTTCCTAACCCCGAGGCAGTTCCTTGGATTGATTGCCCTTGACTCCCTGGTATCCCACGACATGACATTCCTTCCCCTCTCTCAGTAGCCCAGTGCCTATAGTCCAAGACTGGCTTGCTAACTCCTTGCCACTGCTGTGCCCTGCTGTGCTTGGTGGCTTTCCCCAAACCCCAGCCTGCAGGCGGCTCAGTTGTAGCTTCAGGGAATAACTCCCCCAGATTTCTCCCTGGGAAGCCAAATGACTGTTTCACTCACTTGATGTTGTGGGCTGCTTCCCAGTGGCTCTGTTCCTGTCACCAGCACCCAAGAGCATGTGCAGAGTGGTTCCTTGTTTCATGACAAGGCCCCTCAACTGCACATGGTCTCTGTTTCCCCAGATCTTGCTTCACTTTCAGCAAAACTGGCATGGAATTATAGGCTTCAGTTAGGCTCAGTGATGGCGTACAGCACCACAGGACGGGCTGTCCCTGGAACCCAAAAGCGAGCCTGCAGTCACTCTCCAAATATATATTTCCTCTCCCTTGAGAGTACTTCCTGCTGAGCCCTACCTCAAAGCCTAAGCTGTGGGGACTCAGCCCTATCTGACCCCTTCTCAAGAAGCACCTTTTGGATCATGTGTCCAGAAACCTCATGGCTTCTCTTCTTGGATCCTTTGGGATCTTATTCCAGGGAATCCAGGGAATACTCTTTCTGTCCCTCCAGAGCTTTTCCATTCCTCAAGCCTGGGCACAGCTAGATCCTCATCCCCATCACCCTTTGGAGAACTATAGAGGTCTTGGGTTTCTGCCCAGAAACCAAGTAGCCACTCTGCAGATGTCCCTGGGATGCAGGAAATTGAATGTTACTGCCGGAAACTGGAACCCAGTGTCAGGCAACTGGACAACCCAGGTAGTACCACAGGAAGGACTTCAGAAGGGTCTCTCCCGACATGATGGCTGAGTCGAGTGCAACATCTCTTCCACATAGAAGAGTCCTGTAGCTACTGGCTAACACCGAGGCTAGGCCTTTTCTTATCTAATCCAAAGTTAGAACAAACAAATCCAAAGTTAGAAACATGAAGCAGAAGTCAGGAGCAAAGTTGAAGGGTGTCACTGGGAAGCAAAAACAAGGTTAGCACAGTGGCCATCCAGTTTCTGAGGGAGGAAAGGGGGGAACATCATGAAAGAAGCTTTTAGAGCATAACCTAGTGTGTAGAGTTTGTTCAAGTATGAGGTGCAGGCTGAGAGTAATCATGCTTTTGGGAATCCAGCTTTCTAAACTGAAGGAAGAACTCTCCTTTTCGTCTTCTTCTACCTTTGACTTACCACTGTCACGGCGCAGATTTGAGCAAAACTTCCACACTTGGAGGCCACTTGCTTCTCCGTGCACTAGCCAGAAGTCTTCAGTCCTCTAGCCCTTGCTGAGCAACTCCCATTTGGTTTAACAATAAATAACAGTGTTTATTGGAGCAAGATGTGGATGGCTGCTAATAATTTCACATCTAGTTTGTACAAATCTACCAGAGTACTGTAGAAGCTGCTAGGAGGTCTTCTCATGTAAATTCATTGTCTGTACTTCCACAGCTGAATGCCAGATATGAAAGTTTTCTTTAAAAGAAGAGTAGATGTCCAAGCCTCTGGTCATCTGTGCTACGTCTGAGCACAGTGAGACAAGAGGTCTCCAAATAGTTTACTATGTGTAAAAGTCCCTTTATCCTTTCACTGACCTCTTATTTTTTTGTTTCAGTATTTCTAGAACAAAATACTCCCCTCTAAACCTCACATGGGTCACTGTTTGGCAGTAGGGTTTGTCCAGAGGACACAGGGATTCATGTCCTGCTGCAGAGAAGAAACCATGATACTGCGCTGCAGCAAGCACAAGCCACATAGCAAGAACCCCTATATCATAGATATGGGGTGAGTTGACAGTCACATATCTGGTATGCCATGGGAGACACAAAGCCTGTTTTGGGGAATCACTCCTCAACTGCATCCTGCTCCTCTTATGCCTTATGGCCAATTTCTTGACCTTAATGGCCTTACAGGACAGTAATTCTCAGCTGCTTCTACAGACCCAAGGACCCTTCAAGGAAGAGCAGAAATGCTCTTTTTTTTTTCTTTCTTTCTTTTTTTCCCCCAGAATAAACAAAGCTTTCTGCAGATCATTACTGCCTGTCTATTGCCAATTAATTATTAATCTGTTTAGAGCCATAGGTATGTGCAAATAACATATTTAAGCATGGAAATACAGGATGGCTAAATTTTAAGGTAGATCTGCAAAGACCAAATACTTGGCACCCCTGAAAATCATCACCCTTGCCATAAAGCTGGGAGGGGGCTTCTGGGCCTGCACCAGGCTGTGGGGCCAGCAGTGCACTGCCACAAATCATTTATTTTGCAGATATTTAAAACAACTAAAACCCCAAGATGTGCAAGAGCCCCTTTATTCTTCCACGAAGGCTCATGGAGTTTTCAATCCAGCATCTCCTTGAATACTTAACCTGATATAAATTATTCAGGCTGCCTTGGCCTCTGTGCGTGCTGAGGCCCAGAGAGCAGGACAGCGGCTGAGGAGGAGGCAGGCAGAGGTCAGGGAAGGTGAGGAAGGCTTTCCTGCAGTGTGGCAATTGAAACCCCCACTCAGGGAGGGGAGGATGTGGAAATGTTTAGCAGAAGAAGCCAGGAAACAACTCTAGGAATAAAAAAACTGCAAGGGGCATCTCAGGACCATGGAGGAAAAGTAAGAAAAGCATTAGAGGACTGAAACATCTGCCTTTCATTTACCTGAATGGCTCCTGTGGCCAATTTCTTCATCTAGAACCTGTTGGCAGCAACTTTAGGCTGTTTTTCTTATGCACTTAATTGACTTGAAAAATACAAACAGATCAGCATTGGCGTGTGACTGGAATTTTATTGCCAATGTTCAAAAAGGAAACAACTGATTAAGGAGAAATAGGTTTTCCAGCTCCTCAGTGTTTCTCATAGCATGTCATGAGTTGGGGACACAGTGGTAATGGACAGGTTAAAATGTAGAGAAAGAATTAAAGAATCACAGGCTTGATATAGATCAAATTATGTCTGAGGTGGACTAAGATGTGTGATTCTAATATACCATGGCAAACAACAAGCTCATCTGAGAATTAAATACTAACAGGAGGAAAAAGAAAGTCACATTTCCGTGATACTGAGACTCTCCAGGAGGAGAGAGAGTGCCTGGGAACAGCATGTTAAGGGGAATTCACGTCTGTAAGGAAGCAGCGCTAATGATTTCCTAGTGGGTGGAACGGGAGAGGAAGCCTCATCTCCAGACTCCTCAGGGAGAGTCAGTGGGAAACCACCAACTCCAGAGCTAATTTTCCTGCCTAACAGAAGTGCAGAAGTCACAGCTAGGGCATGTGTTATGTGTCAGAGTTGAAACAGTTTTTGCCAAGCCGGAATCATGACTACATTTAGTCAGGCAAAAACCTTATAGAGAATGTAGGGATAATGATAAAAATAATAGAGGAATAAAAGATGTAATGCGAGGAGTCACCCAACCATCTGAAATCCTACTATATTTTATTTGCTTCTGAGAATAATGTTCTGCTATGGGAGACAGTGAGGGATACATCATTGGTTGAAGTAAATCAGCGTGGCTCCTCTGAAGCCAGTAAAGATGTATTGATTTACATTACTTGAGGAGCTCTGCTTGAAAATTTATCATTATAACAAATACTATAAAATTCCGGGTTTATCACTGGATGAGAGCCCGGAGGGATGATGGGAGGGAATCATCCTTCCTGGCTGAACAAAAAGCTTACTCAAATGGGAAACGATCTTACACCAGTATCGCTTCAGGATATGATGCCACAGTGTTATGAAGAACAGCAGTTTGGGCAACAATCCTGAAAAACAGCTGAGAGGCCAAAAAGCAGGAATGCCTGGCAGCTGGGAACACTAAACAGGAAGGAATGTAAAAAAAAGGGGTTGTAAACAGGACAAGTGTATGGGTGTTTTACTGGCTGTGTGCTCATTGCCGAATAGCCGTGTGGATGGGTATCTGCTCCATAAACTTTCCTACAGGGACAACGAAAGCCAGTTGGATGATCTTCATGGAGTTTGAGGAACGCAGCGAGGCTTCAGACTCGTCTGGAAAAGCCAGTGAAGGGCTAGATGCTTTCTTTAAGGTCTGTTCCAGGCTGCAAGAGGCAGGTTGATCAGACTTCGGAGAGCTAACTGGAGTTTGTGGCCTGTTTACAGACCTAACACACTCGTAGGGTAGGGACTGCACATGGGTTTGGGAATGCCATGTGCTTGGCCCTGGCAGGGCACACCGTACTCGGGAGCCCGCTGAGTTATCAGCTCTCTAGGACATGTGTCCTGATACGTGTCCGGTGTCTATCCGTAGTTCCTCTGTCTTTGCAAATGGCGTTCAGTTATTCCCTTAATTCGTTGTCTGAGTAGGATCTGTAAATAAATACCATCTTTATACATTTTCTCAGCTGCGCAGGAGGCTGCTTTATACAATGGTGCAATTATACACAATGGAGGGAGTACAAAAGCTAAGCGTCCAAAATCATATAGGAACCCACAGAGCTCGCCTTCGCTGTGATAAACAAACACTAAACCCAGCAAGCTCATAATCAACATTGTTTGTTATTCAAAAGATCTAGCAAGCCATTTCCATCAGCTCTACTGCCTTCGGGGGAGGAGGATCTGCTCTTATCTTTTAAGGCATATAGCAGAAGGCTCCTGTTTAGTGAAGGGATAAGATGCTACGTGCACCTCTTCATGCACACACACATATCCAACACATGTCCACATGCCCAAGCAGAAGCACTGCATGTGCTTCAGACAGGGGATTTGGGTCTGCTGTGTGTTACAAACTTTGCCAAGCTGTTTTTTTCATCTCTCTTCTCTTGCTTTAGTGGCAGTAATAATTGCACACTATATACCCTTTAAAACACACATGGCACTTGGTCCATGCTCAATCTCAACTACCCCCTGTCCTTTTATGTTCCTCTAGGAATTTGGTTGCATTTTTAAAAGCAGAGAATAAACTATAGCGTGTGATCTGGTCTGGAGCCTCTGTAGCAGTCTTGACTCTTGACACAGACTGTCTTTATTTTCCCACTTGTAAAATGAAGATTCAAAATTTCTTTTATTTTGCTGCAAGATCTATTTCTCAACTTTGATTAAGTCCTTGGAGTGGGAGAGTACTATGAAGTGTACAGAAGGGTTTGTAAATTAGCCTGGGCAGAAGAAACATGCAGCAGTGTGGCCAGATAGATTGCACTGATTGTACCTGAGGTTGCACAGGTATTTGAGACAGTACTGGGCTTTGCACCCAGACCCTTAGTACTAGAGGATTTCCCCTGAACTACGAGCATTGGGACACTATCTGCTCAGCTGGCTGACTACCAGACTTAACTGAATGCCCACATTGGCTTAATTATCTTTGCTGCAACAACCATCTTATTAAACGCACAAATGCAATGATGTTAGACAGCTGTGCACCCAAAGGTGGAATTCTCACTTGTTGTTAACTAAGCACACACACATGCAGTCCTCTTGCACATGTTTTTTGAGCAGCACTGTTACAATAAGCGTTATATATTCAACCCTGAAAATGAAACTGGAATCCTTGGAGAGTTTCGGAGTGACTCAGCCAGTGTATGGGATTTGTCATGTTGTCCTGAGGATATGACAGTAATTTATACTGATATGGTCTTGATGACAGTGAACCACATCCCGCAGACCTTCCTGAGATGATTCGCCCGCTTTGCCGGGGGAGGCCTGCAAGAGAGATAATGATAGCCTTAGCATACTGCTGCGTAACAAATTGGCATGAGCCCAAAACAAGTCCATAGATGCTTCCTTTACAAACCCTTGTATCAAATTGGATCTGTGGGTGGAAGAGAACATTGGCTAGATTTTAATCCAGAAGACATGACCGTGCCTGACTGTAGCAACAGTTTTGAACTCAGAGTTTCTTGGGCCTGCAGGGTAATCACACGATGAGGGAGTCTCCCTGCCTCTGGGCTTCCTCCCATGAGGTGCTGCACATGGGGCAACACAGATCCCAGCCTTAAGCTGAAAGCTTCTTGGATGTCCACTGCTCTGCAGTGCTGCTTGCGGTCAACCCCTTTGCAGACTCAGCCTGACAGCTAGTTCTCATTTTGTCTCAGGTTTCCAGGGTTTCAGCATTCTCATCCTTCCACAGGGATGTCCCAGACACTGGGAGGATTTTGTGCCTGCCAGCTCACTTTTCATTTTTACTCTTTTCTTTAGGGCTTCTCCCTGGAGTTCCTCAGTAAGACTGCAGCAAAGTCCTGAGCAAGCCAAATGTTACTTAAATGACTTCCTGCTCTTTGGGCTCCAAGCAGCATGCTGGGCGTTCACTTACTTAACAGCATGGCTGTGGCCTCAGTTATCTATCTGACGGGCTTCA
Source organism: Rhea pennata (assembly GCF_028389875.1). Classification (NCBI taxonomy): domain Eukaryota; kingdom Metazoa; phylum Chordata; class Aves; order Rheiformes; family Rheidae; genus Rhea; species Rhea pennata. The sequence goes on from NC_084663.1 coordinate 160,560,263, forward strand.
CAGTCAGCCATAAGGATGAACGTAGCATAGACTGGTAACCCTGCCTATGCCACTGTACTATTTATAAACTATCTATATGTGAAATAAAAGTGCGCCTGCAGAGAGAACTAACAAATGAGGAATTTACCCAAACTTCATGCAAATGTATACATGTATGTGCATGTGTATGTTGAGGCGGGTGAAGATATAAACCCACAGCATATAGCAAAGTTTTGGGCCTCACCAGAAGGAAAGGGAAAGGAAGTAATGCCCTCTTCTGGAAACTTCGTCATACACTGTGGTTGGAAGAGAAAGCGGGATGATTCAATCCAAGTTTGGTGAACGTACTGACACTTGTTATCTAGAAAAGTGATGCTTGAGCACATTCTCACTCTTTCTGTGGTTTTAGTTCTAACAGAAAGTTTCTTTCCAATATGTTATCCCATGCAATAACCCGAATCCTGCTGTACGAGCAAGACCTCCACCATCCCTACTTATTATTTAGTTTAAAGAAGTGGCTACTTTCCTGTCTTTCCCACCCTATTCAGTTTCCTATCTGGGGCTTTTATTTAGTCCAGTCAGGCCTGGGTAGCCCTGTCAAGAGTTAAACACCCCCCAGCACACACTTGCAAAGCTCTCAGGGTCACTGAAATACGTAAGCTTTCCCACCACCTCTAGGTGCCATCCCCTGGGAAGCATCATCCTATACACACATACATATATATATATATATATATATGGAGAGAGAGAGAAAGGGAGCATCTATATAAAATCTGGAAACTCTGGGAAGGCAATGGACTCTTGACCTTGCAGGCACCGAGCATGTGATGTAAGTGGGAATTTTTCCTGAACGATCACTGTGGGACTTGTCCCATGTGGATTACATGACATGATTATATACATTAAAGTGCTCCAGATTTAAAACACACTCCAGCTGCCTTTTCCTGCCCTTTGTTCTGACTTAAGTTTACTTCTCTTCACTTGATTTTTTCTCACATTTTATATTCAGAAACTCAGTATTTTGCTTACTTATCAGATTAGTCTTTGTCAACACACCAGAAATTGTCTTATCAGCCTGTGGTATGCAATGTCATACACTGAGAAGCAGTTGTATATCAGAATAGGATGACCAATCAGAGCCTGAGTGTTCAACAGTATTCAGTGTTGGACAAGCTCTGGCTTTGGTGAAGTCATTGGGAGTTTTCCCAGCAATCCTAAAATGCAGAATCAGGCAACGTTGGGAAGCAGTAACAAATGCAATCTATCAAAGAACCAGAAATTATTCCTTTTGTTAGGACCTTGATTTTGTTTCTTTTTGCATGTTTTTCCATGTTTCCTAAAAGAAGACAATCTCAGGATGCATTTGGTAGCAGGCCACCTACTTGATTTGCCTTCTTTTTTTCTCATTTCTTTGATAGGCTGGTAACAATCCCCCCTCCGTGTTTTGCCTTATGCCTTTGTACTGCAGTTCACACCTTTCCTGATCCTCACTGGGGGAAGTAGCAGAGTCCTATTCTGGAGAGAAGGCACCACAAAGACAGACTCTTCGCTAGCCACCAATTCTGTGTAGAGTATATAAATGTGGAAGAAAGAAGCAAACACAGCTGGGATGTGACCCATGGAGGGGTGATGGTTAAGAACTTCCTTGGATGCAGCATGAATTGAGGTTCCTAATGCCCACTAGTCACAGCGTTTCGGTTGCGCTCAGTAGCAGCAACAGCTTTCAGTGGCAGAGATCTCAAGCAAGTTTTGGGAGCTCTGGGCTCCCTTTAGCTCCGGGAGCTGAAGCTTTGGGGCGGTGTTACGGGATCTGCTCCATACACGCTGAATACTCTCCTACTTCAGCATCAAGTGCTGTATGGTCCCATCCCAGAGTTTCTTGCCTGACCAGGCCCTTTGCTTGTCCTGCCGTATTGCAGAGTCACCAGTATCTCAGAGTAATGATGAAGGAAAATATCCGTACAGCAAATAGCATTCAAGCAAGTATGCAGGGAAGTGCTGATGAAAAGAGGGAGCAGAGCTGACAGGCAGCTCCCTGTTCAGAGTGGTTGCAAACAGCCTCATCAGCCCCCAATTCTTTTGGCTGATTCATTCAAGTAGTTGTTCATATATCGAGCTCCTTTCATGTTAAGATGAATGATGCCATTCATACCAATATGTGTTTGGTTACCCAGAACATGTACTAAGATAAAAGAACTTTTCTTCTGATGCTTTCAGATAAGAACTATTTATGTACATATATTCCCAGCCTCAAACATAGCTGATTACAAACACTGCATATAAAACATCATCCCTTAAGGACCGAAGCACACTGCAAAGTTGGATTTGCCAGCCTTGTCCTGCCTTACCTTGCTTGCCTTGTGTTTCATCAGCTGGCGGCAACCACTTGTCTAAGCGCCAGTGTAACGTTGGCCTTTGAAACTGATTCTTGACAGCTCTGCAAGCAGAGAAGTCTGTTTATTGCTGTATAGGATCACTGGTGAAATCACAGCTCAAGATGCCTTGAGATCAACTCGGTATCTCTTAACTGTTATCTCATGTGGGATCTCTCTCATGAGATTTCTTTCGCAGTCCCCAGCCCATCTACAGAGACGTTCCTATCCTTCACACCAGATAGCAGGCGTATCTGTTTGTCAGTATATCCCCTGAAAACACCACTGGCTTCTCAGTGAACCACATGCACTAATGCTGTTCTTATTAGTTTTGTGATGTCTGATTTTTCTGAGTTTCGAAAAACTGTTTTACTTGTTTCTAGGACAGATTAAACAGCACAACTCTACTGAACTTATGCAACTGACTGGCACAGTAAGCTGAAATAAAATACAAATTGCAATGCATAGGACAAAGGGAACTCCAAAATCATCGGCTCTAGTCCACCTATTATAGGTCCCATGTTATATGTTTCCTCTCATAAACCTAACAAAGTCCAGTTTAATCTCCTATTGGAAAGTTGCTCCAGAAATTGGCTGCTCTTGAGAGTCAGAAACTACTTCTGATTTCTAACCTGACTTTTTTCCTTGCCCGTTTAGCCCTACTTGCTAATGTGTCAATATAGTTTTTTCTATTCTCTCTGCCTCGGTTCACTGCTCCTGCGTATCCACTTTGAGCCTGCTGTTACCGAGGCTGAGCAAACCGTGGTCCTAAAGACTCCTCTTATCACACAGTCTCTTCGTTTCTTTTACCTTCCCAAAGACTTTTCTTTCTGCTTGCATTCATCTTTCTTGACCTTATTAGCTCCTACTGTACACAGTACTACAGACAATGTCTCACTGATGTCTAATGCCGTGGCATTAATATTTCTCCATTTCTGCTAGACATACCAGTGTTTAAGGATTGCATTTGCCTTTTTCATGGTTTCCTCAAATTGGTAACTCATCATAATCAAGAGGATAAGTAATACCACCAGCTCTTTTTCTTCCTTTGCCTTATCTACATAATAATCTTTCCCATCCCATTTTTAGCAGAAATTCTTGTTATTAATGTGGATGTACCTGATTCCTGCCTTTTGTGACTTTACATTTAATTCCCTTTCTACCACGGCAGTCTGCAAAGTCATTCAGTTTTTCCTGTATGGTATTTAAAACCTTGCACCTAAGTGTCTTTAGCACATTTCATTAGAACACTCTGACTCATAACTCTACTCATAACCTCTCTCCTGCCAACAGCTCTCATTTCAATAGTTTGCTCTCATCTTCTGTTTATCTGGTCTCTTCTATCTTACATTTCCAACCCAAATTCCACCTTTACTGATGATTTCCAATGCACAGTACCAAAGGCTTTATGAAAGAAAGGATAGATAGAACAATAGATTTTCTTTGTCCGAAAAATCAATCCTATCTAGGAAAGATAGCAGGTATAATCTATCTTTGGAAAACCTACGTTGTTTTTATCTCATTTTTCATTCTCCTCCATATTTTTTCATCATTCCTACCTTTAGAATCCATTTTAAAGCCTTGGCTGAGACCACAGCAATGATCCACCAGGGCTACTGAGACCAGAGCACAGACTGTTTTACTATTTTCACAGGAAATGTGGGATAAAAGGCCCCGTATCCTACTTTGTACTCAAATAGCACCACCTCCAAACTCGCAAATGTCCTGAAGACGCTAGTGCCTCCACTTGCACGTGCCTGTTCTTTCTGAATGACGGGCTAGAGTCCCTCTGTCCTTTTTGACTTGAGCACCTTCAGTTCTCTGAGTTTTGTTTTTCTTGTTGTTGTTGCAACACTCTCATTCTAACTGGTGGCACTGCCTTTACCTCCAAGTTTTACGTCTTCCTCCTTGTTGAAAACACAAGGAAAACAATCCCTGAGTCTGTGCGTGGTACGGATAGTATCTTAGACTCCTGCCCATTCCCTCCCCCTCCGGCTGCATAGTTATGATCTGAATACCCAAGTGCAGCTCAGAGTGGGATTTGGATTCCTGGACTTCCAGACCACATTTATGGAGAGATCACTAACTCTTGAGGTTTTTTTCCATACTTGGGATATATTCATAATCCTAGACTGAGTCATTCACTGTCTGCGGTTCTGATAGAAATCCCCCAGCCCACAGAAAAAGTGTTAAATTTCTCCACAGAGGCTGTCAGATAGCCTCAGGCATGATTCTTAATATGTCTCATCTCTTCCCAGATAAACCATTTGAGATTTCCCAAGTTTAATACTTTTATTTGGAAGAAGAAGAAGAAGAGCAGGCCCCTCTCTAAGATGCAAGAGGAGTGGACCAGCACAGCCCCACCATCCTGATTCCAACTCATATATTTAGCAACAGATTTTTCTGGGACATCTTTGGACACCTTATTTTAAGTGGTAAAATGTTGGTGTCTGCCTCTTGTGGAAAGCCATGGAGATCCGGTCAATAATGCCATCTGAGATGCACAGGGTGCCCCACCTACCCTCCAAGCTACTGATCGACTTCAATAGTAAACACTATTGAACTATGACAGTGGCTGCAAAATTCAGAGGAAAAGCAGCAGGAGAAAGGAGAAAAAAGAGAGAAAGTATCCAAAAATTAAAATTTATAGAATATTTTTCTATTAACAAATAAAGTGAACTTTCCATCTTTCTTCTCCAGAATCTTGGGGTCTTTTTTTTTTTTTTTTTTTTGCAAGCCTATAAATAATTATTCCTATGCCTGGTTTGGAGTCAGGAGGTCTCAGTGAATATAGATAGTTCATGATGCTTCCGCATAGTCATACTACAGCACGCTTATATGCTCACTTCTGTTACCAAGAAATACCTGTCCAGGACACTACACTTTTCACCACTTAGATGTTTTGGGTCCATGCTTCATCTGCACTTATATTTTCCACACATAAGGCCATCAGAGAAAAATGAAATAAAGAGAGGTCCTGAAATGCAGCTAGTAGAGCATAACTGTGTTTTCCTTATCTTCCAGAATTTACAATTCACTTCATTTTATGATTTTTCTCATTTGTTTTTGTTTTACATTTTTACGCAATTTCCACATCATTCTTTGGCCACATCAGAACAATGGAGATTTGTAGAAGTGAAATGATACACCATTGACTGAAGAGCTGTGAGGCTTTTAAAAAAACGTGTGTTCTGATTCCAAGAGCGAGGCTCTGTTCTACCAGAACTCTTGTCATAAGTTGTGATAGCACATCCTAGTCTCCTCCGAGAGAGAGCAGGGGCTCTTGCAGCCTGCTAACAGGAGAATTTATGTGCACTTGTCTTGGTTATTCTCTCGTAGGGATGGAGGCAGAAGAACCAGTCAGGAAGTGTTTTGCTCCTACTGAAGGCATAGTTAGTTGTGGAGAAAGAAGTAAGGTACAGACTCCTGTCAGGAGCATTTCAGCTTTTTTTTTTTTTTTTTTTTTTTTGGCTTCAGAGGAGGTACTGACCTGGCCATAGCACAGAACAGAGGGACTTTTGCATAACTGAAACCAGTCAGCTCTGGAGCTCTGCACCAAATGCAGAGGCATCGGTCACTGAAAATGCAGAAGGCCTTCCCTCCGCCCTCTGGGAAGACCAGTTAAGATAATTGCAACATGAGGACAGGTTTGAAAAAATAGCAGGCCTATCTAGTTGCAAAATAGGGATAGGATTATAGTGTTCTTGCATTTTACCCACAAAGTCCCAAGATTTCATTTCAGATGGCATGCGCTTTTTTACTCTAGAGATAAACACATGTTAGAAGTCAATGATGAAGCAAAACAGAAAATACTATCAAGGTAACCTTTGTAGGTAGATGTCACACTTCTATTACAATGACTAATATTCACTCTACCTGCCAACCTTGCCTTCCTTATATCCTCACATATAGAGATACAGAACCTGCAACACCTCCTCTAATATTTTAATACACTAATATACATTGTTATATGAATTTTCGAGAATTTCTTTTGTGTGTATTTTCTAGATATGGAAAAAAGGGGGGTTCTCCTTCAATCTCAGTTTGGAGAAAATTTACAATGACCTAGATTCCATACAATAATTCTGAGTTTTACAAACTGACTAAATTTCTTAATAGTATTTTGGTATCTTTTCAAGTGCAAAACTGTTCTACTTCTGACTAATTCATACTGCCATGCCAGTCCTAGAGCTGTGCAGATAAACTGAATGCACCACACTACAATATCTGTGTTGTAAACCTAAGGGTATTCATGGGCTTTTCAAGTGAATGCACATTCGTACGTGAAGTAGGCAACACAGTGAATGAGCTACATTATGTGAATGTGCTCAGCAGCTGAAAAATGAACTATATGTCATGGATTTCAGCTTCATAGAGTGAACAGCTGAATTTGATGGTGACACTGAAAGATTGTTCCTCCGTGTTACTAAGTTTGATTCACTGGCCTGACAATGCCCTCTTCTTTGTGGCTCCTTCACACCTGTAGATGCAAACACTAACAAAGGTCTAATTCTAGCAGTTAGCAAAAATTCAAACTATTAGCATGCCGAAATAAGTGCAGCAATTCTTCTGGCGTTGGTGTTATTTGCAATATCCATTATATATTGAAGAATAGCATTAGGCTGATACATTCGTTGAAAGATCTGTACCAAGATTTTATGTTGGAGAAGTATTCGTGTTGAATTCAATAGACTCCTGAGAAAATTATAGAATATATACCATTTCTAGGCTGTAGTACTGCAAACTTCAGACTAAGCCAAACAGAACAGTAACTGTATTTCCCCTTAGGCCACTTTGTACTAAATTGGTTGCAAGATAAGTAACAGCAAGCCACTAAATAACTACTACAGATTTCTCAGGAAATCTAAGGTGACACTCCAAAGTAAAACCACAAGAAATCTCTGCAGACTTTAACTATGGATTTTCTAATTGATATATCCCCAAATAAATACTAAAACCAAAACCACAAATGACATTTTCCTTGCTGCCTGAGATCTACACTGAACTGTCAGACTATTAAAGCAAGATCTATCCAGGTTGTTCATAAAAAGAACAGTGGCTGTCACTGAGCTAAAGAAAAAAGGGAAATAAATGTCTACCTGAAAGCAAGAGGCTTGTTTCCTACTAACCAACTTTTGTCATCATTCCTAGTTTAATTGTAAATCTGGATTTCAAAGAGGGGAAGGGAAATAAATCTGTCCACATCAGAGAAAAAGCAGCCCAAGTTCATGTTGCAGTAGAAATGCCAATACCATGGAATCCATTTTTTAGTAATAATTACACACAAAAACACCACTAAAAACCCCATAAATCTGCAAACATATCCCTACAAATATGTAAGAATTTCTGGAAAGTCTTTAGAAATCAAATGTGAACTACAAGGCCAAAATACAAATTCGACTGAGATGCTGAAGTGTATCGCTGGATGTATGTTGTTAAATTTCCATTCTACATTCTTATTTGAGATAGGATTATACAGTTCAAACATATAAAAATAAAGATGTGCTGAATTCAATCCGCAGCAATAGCTCAGATAGTGACCAAGCCAGGAAACTAGGCTCTGTATGTGATCAGTGATGCAGCATAAGATCTAAAATGTCAAATGAAATAGCACATGATTCAGAAAAGTTTCTGGAAAGCATCAGCCAAAAAGAGCAGAGAATCTGAGAGGGGCCAAGGAAAAAGAGAAGGGAGGAGACTTTTCTTTCTACGTACTACCTCTCCAGGCAATTCTTTTCAATGGAGGTTTAAGGTCTCAGGTCTTCTTGAAGTGGAATGAATGTTTTTATACCAGTATTTTCTTTTATGTACACTAATTCAGTGGGAGTATTGGGTAAATCACATGCGAAGAATGGGTCATGCTTTGGGTGCCCATTTAGACGTATCATGGAAGGACATTTGAATTCAGTCCATTGGCAACCCATTCCTTGAGCTCTGCTGTTGAATGGGCTGAGGACCACAGTCTGTGAAATACTTACTGCCTCCTCTCTACCTACAGAATTCATCTTAAGAGAATACACTTAATTTTTCTCTTTTAAACACAAAGTTTAAGTTTAAAGGAATCCTTTTCAAGGCTATAAACACATGACAATCATTATGACAGCTTTTAAAGCTGTCTAAAAGTTATATTTGTTACCATTTTTTTTCCTTCCTGTTGTAAGCACCCGCTACCTTGTACAGTTCTTTCATTTGGTCAGTATGTATCTGTATTATATTGGAAGACATTTCTAACTAAAATTATAAAGAATAAAAGCAAGAACAAACTACTAGTATCATCTACTTAATTTAAATTGGGCTATTTTATATATAAAATACCTGTGACAAGGGCACTTAGCAAAGCCGTAAAAGAAAGATAAAGTTCATCCTCCTAAAAATCAGACCTGGAACATAAATATATGAGCCCAGTCAGTGTGTGAAAATGGGGAAAGAAGGTGGTGAGGGATGGGAAGACATGAAGCATTAGCCCGGGAGACACACGGAAGGTGGGAAGGTCTGAGCCCGGGAGACCTGCAGCCATTTGCTCCCCATCCGCCTACAGCAGAACATACAAGTAACCTCTCTTTTGCCAAAAATACCCTTTTATATGTTTATTTAAGTATATCAGTTTATATATTTTGCCAAAAATACCCTGACTTTTACCAATGTTTTTTTCTTTTTTTCTGCTCTGCTTTGCTGGCCCAGGGTGCTCGGCTATCTCTTTCTGACCAGTGTCTTCTGAAGTCACTGCTGTAAGAGCAAAGCTAAACAGGACTGCTGAGTCCTAAGCGAGAGCCATGGGACACCAGCCGTGCTAGGAGAAGCTCATGCTCTCGAAGGCATGCACAGCTGAGAGACGTGGTCAGGTGGCAGCACATCGCCTATTCGTGATGCCACTGAATCACATGAAAACAGGACCATCGCTTGTCCAGGAAAATGGCACAATACAGAGGTGCACCAAGACAGCACAAATGGCTCCCTAGGAGAAAAGATTGATAGAAAATGTGCTTGGAAACCCTTCCTACAATAAAAAAAAGGCTTCTAGTCTTTTGTTTTTGCAGAGTTATAGGGGAGGGAAAGAAGCAATCAGCAAGGAGAAGTGAGGAGAAAGAAAGATATGGGGACAAGGTTGGCTCTTTTTAGAGATGAATAAGAGAAAGAACGACAAGACCTCCAAGAACGGTCCTTGAATGCTCCTCCAAGAGCTGGTCCGTGGCTGGTCCTGACCTGCAAGGCTGTGGGCAGGCACCCCAGATGTGCGGCACGGAGCCCCATTTCAGTCCAACCTCTTCCACATTTTACAGTCAGCAGCTAATTTTGCCTTAATGGCAATACAGAAAAGTGCTGAAGATCAGAGGCTACGCAAATGGAGATTAATATACGCTTTTAAAAAAAAGGTTTTAAAAGATTTTTACTGCCCTGAAACTGTAATGTTTTTGATTCAGAACATTTTCAGGATTATTAGCTGTGCTTAGATTTAATACAAGAAATGTATACTTAGGAAATGGAAAGACAAGCGTGCAAAAATTGTTGCAGAGAAGTGCAATGCAGAGTGAGGACTGTATAGGGATGCAGAAAAATTCCATATATTTGAAGACAAAGTCATTTTGGGGATAATGATGACTGAGTCATCATCACATACTGTGTGTCTGCGTGTCAAAATAGGAGAAATAAATGTAGTCATAAGGCAAATGTGTGTGACTGAATAATGAATGGACTGAAGGAGAAGATTTAATAACTGGAGCAATGATGGCCGGGGGGGGGGGTTTTGTCATGATAATGTGTGGTTTGCTTAATGGGGAATGGGCATAATAAAAGAGTCAAGATCTTGAGCTGTATATTATAAACCAAGGGACTAATGAAAGATGGCCAACGATGGCATGCAGGCAGGTTTTGCATAGCTTCCAGTCTGAACTCAGTGCATCGCAGAGAGACAAGCTGCAGCTAGCAAGGTGGCGGGGTGCCTTTCTTCCTGGAGTGCTGTCACCTGTGGCTTCTGCTAAGCCTGACCCGCACCCTTCATCCTTGGTGTGGGATAGGGAAATGGGCCCTGGCACGCCACCCTGGAAAAGTTGCTGACAATTGTTATATGCAGCTCGTGGGACAGAGGCAAGTCGTATTGTCCAAGGCAAAAGGCACCAGGGGCCCTGCAGTGGGCCTCTTGGCGTTCCCATCCCCAGGGAAGGTGAGAGGCCAACGGTGAGGTTTGAATCCCAAAGTGCAAAATGGTTTTGGTGGGGCCTTCTGGTACCAAAATTATTTTGGTGGTACCTCGTTTGCAGATATTTCAGTGAGTTTTGCCTGTAGCTTCAGGAGATTTCTCCTGCAGACATTTATGAACTAAAAATGCTCTAATATTGTAAAATGGCTTACCATAGATATCCTAAGGTGTCAGCTGTGAAATAAAATATCAGCCTTAAATTCCTCAGTTAATAGAAGCCATTGCTTCATGGTTCATCAATCACAGTGTAAGTTCATTTGTAGTTTTTCCTATATAGGTAAATAATTTCCTTACTGAGTCCAATGAAATCTTTGTTTTTGACATATGATAACAATGTCATGATGATTTAGAGATTTTTTTTCACTTGAATATATTAATAACTGAAGTATTTGTTATTGCTAAATACACTATAATTTAATCAATATGAAATTCAGAGGAATGCCTCAATATCAATTCCCAGTAACAGACTGCCACTCTCCATTACTTGATATCAACCTACTGTCAAAAATAGCTACTGAAGATCGTTAATGCTCAGGAACAGCCCGTCCTGTCCACAGTGAGCCTATCCAGTTTTCAAAAGTGTGCTGCAGTGGTCAACTGTAGCATCATAGGTTGGTTTTCAGTCTTGCTGGACAACTGACGGGGTCTGTGTTGCCCACGGATCAAATGACAGAGCTGACCATCATCTTCCTCGAAGTCCCCCACAATATTTCTCCAACAGGGACTAGGTTAACGAGTGAGTGCCCTTGCAGGGAGCTGGTGCAAGCAGCATCTCCCCACCAGCCCACCTTTCCATCGGCTTCGGGCATGCTTCTGCCCAACTGTATCGGTCGTGTTTGCTTCAACGGGGCTGTTAATGAAACCGAAGACACGCTGCGGTGCCTGCGGGTCGGGTGCCTAACGAACAGAATCTCAATTGGCCACAAATCCAATCAAAATTTTCATACAGCGCAAGCAAGCAGTGCAGTTTGTGAACAAGAGCCTCCCTGAAAGCTACTGTTATGCAAATGTCATAACACTCAGGGCATATATTAAGGCAGCCCTGGAACTGCAGCCTTTTGGCTTTAGACAGGAAATAAGACGAGATCAAAACAGGAGGGAATAATACTGGTCGATTTGCAAGATAAAGATTTATAAAAGAACTCATTGTATGCTTTACACAGAAATTTTACAGTTACCTTGCTGTAAATTTTTATTTAAAAGACCTTTTTTTTTTAACTTTCTGTGCCAGAGCTATGATTCATTCACACAAAAAAGGTTATGTGAGAGGTGCACTTTTTTAGCTCATTCAGACTCCTCTATTGAAAGAAAAGATGCTTTTGTGAGACCCACAGTTGTTCAGAGAAGGAATTAGTTTTATTAGCAGTGTGTCATTCACAATGTGCCTTACACATCTATCAGCTTCCTCATTTCATTTTTTTTCAGTTTGTCAGCGTTGGAGTGGTTTGAGATTGTTGGTATGAATAAAATCCATTGTATGCTTCCTATAGTCTCAGTCCGGGGCAGCATTTCCTTCCGACCAAGGACAAAAAAAAAAAAAAAAAAAAAAAAAAGAAAAAAAAAAGAGAGAGAGAGAGAGAAAGAAAAACAGTGCAGTGCTTCCAGGATGTCAACTGATTTAACCACAAAAATCCTACTGCTTCATCCTTTCCTGCATTCTTTGCAGCAGAGTAGCTCAGGAGCTTTTCACAGAGCTTTTATTTTGTCTGTTCAGTGCTGTATGCCTTTGCTAGACTTAATTCCAGCACTTGGGAGAACACGAAGGCCATGCACGATGAAGCAAACCGCTGTTGTTCTCAAGTCCCAGTGCAAAATTGCATGAAATCTGGGGTGTCTCCATGCTCCCTGGCAAGCAGACACAAGCCAGCTCTGTGGGCAGACCCTCCGCCAGCCTTGCCCAGCTCCAGCTCCAGCTCCAGCTCCAGCCAGCTGGAGTGGCAGGACAAGACCTGTGTCTCCCTGCAAAAGGTGCTACCAACATATCACTAGTGCTCAAAATAGGGTGTAAGCAGAATTTAGGTGTCTCATTCTAAGCAAGCAAGCAAGCCAGCCCCTGCTATAGCAGCTGCAAATCAGCAGCTCACGTATAGGTGACAGTTCTGTATTGCATCAAATACATATCTAGCATGTGTAATAATTGGGGTTTTATTCTCATAAATTGTAAGAGGAGAACCACTAGTGACCATCTGACTGTCTGCATATTGCACACCATAAGTTTTATTCAAATTAATTGGAACAAGAGCATCTGTTCTATAAAAAATTCAACTGATTTTAAAATTTCCAGTACTGTAGAACCAACCAGCTAAGCAGACTCAGATAACCCCCACACTTAATGATTTGTGCCCTATTTTTCATCTGAAGTTTTCTATTTTCAACACCAAGCCACTGACTGTCGTTATGCTTTTCTTAGCGGAATAAATAGCCTTCAAACTGCTGTTCCCTGGGTCAGTAAGTTATAGACAGCGATCATATTTTTCCCTCCAGGTTAAGTAAAACTGATGGAGCTCCTGAAGTTTTTCACTTTGGTTAGCATGTTTTTCCGATCACATTCCTTTTTTTGTGGCTCTTTTCTGAACTCTCCTCATATTTTCAATGTCCTTCCTGACCAGAGAATGCAGGTAATGGACAGTGTATTTCAGTGATGGTCATGCTTGATGCAGATGTGATGAACGCACCCTCTTCCTCCTCATCCTCCTTCTGAAGAGTGTCTTTGGCTCTACAGCCTCTGATCACAGCTCCTTGCAGTGGGTGCCACAAATCCATATTTTAGGATCTTCATGCCTTCTTCGGGGTCTCAGCATACCTACAGGCTTAAGTTCTGACCCTGAAAATGCAGCCTATGTTCTGAAGTCGTACGTTCACAGCTTTATATTTGACTTTGCTAAAAGGCCCATGGGTGGCTTGTGTCCGTGTGCTGCTGAATGATTTTGTGCCACCTTGAAGTTTCTCGATTGATTTCCGTTTTTCTCCAAATCACTGATTAAAATGTTCAGTAGAAAAAGAGTCAAGAACCAATCTTTGCGAGACCTCATTAAAAACCAATCCACTCCTGAATAATTCCCCATTTACAAATGCTCTCAGAAAACTGTCAAACAGCTTTTAATCTGTCCTGCTAGGGAACAGCATTAATTTTGACACTATTCATGTCCCAGGGGAAAGGAGCACATTCCCGGACTGCTGTATTTGACCAGAACAAAGTTGAATCTGCAGCTGTATTTGAGTTTTCATAGAATTCAAACAGCAGACAGCTGGCTAGCCATCTCAGCATGTTCCAGCTTAATATTTCCGTGATCTTTTGAAATGGAAAGGCAGATCTCTCTAGTGATGTGTTGCCAATATTTTAAGTCAAAGGTCCCATGAAATGTTCCCAGCTTACTGTGATAAATCTAAATTGGTGGGGGTGCTGTGTTTGTAAAAAAAAAAAAAAAAAAAAAAAAAAAAAAAAAAAGATAGTAAAGGGGCTGTGGCATCTGTTAATCTATTTTAATTCTTAAAACACTTTTCTGCTATGCAGAAGGACCACATGGCAGAGAAGCTGGTGTTAGATATAATACAAAGAGTTCTACTCCTGGAAAACACTCTGAGGATTTCCACAGATCCCAGTTTGTGCACTGGTAAATGGGTTTTGGGGGAGAAGAATTGCCAAATACTCTCAGCGTATGGGACACTTTTTGTGCAACCTGAGCTGTTCCAGTGATGGGCAAGTTTGCTCATTAGAAACAACTAGGCTGCACTTCACAGAGCATCTTTTTCTTTTTGGTCAGCGGCGAGTTCTATACAGAAGGTGAAACAGACGCTTTTAAAAAATAAAACCTCCTAAAGCCTCCCTTCAGTTTGAGGCAGCGTGTTAGCAGCTCCCTGTGCTGCCTCCCTCCGTAAGAGGTGACGAGAGGTGAGCGGGAGGTAGGAGATGGGCAGGCAGGGGCCAGGGGAGGCGCTTTGGGGAGCACCAGCTCCTCTAGCACAAGTCGTTTTGGGACGCAGGGAGAAAGCGGCTCTGGGGTTTCCAAGCGTCGTGAGATGATACCTTGTAATGCATCGCTGGGTTAGGTGCAACCACAGTCAGGGATAAGGGGAGAGATGAAGAAAAGCTGGTTCTCACAGATTCTTCAGCCCATAAATATTGTGTCTGAGGCTCTATTTGCTAAAATAGGCAAATTTTTGTGGGAGGAAACACTAATAGGTGGAAGCAGCCTGTAGGTCTATAAACTCAGTCTAGGAATGAACTGAGTGACTCCAAAACTGTTAATGTGGATAAACATGTTTCTCTCTGGCTAAGAGAATCTAGCTGTGAATTTCAAGAATAATTCCCACCTTGAAGCATAATAACCCTTTGACCTTTCACATGCAAAAAAACTGCAGATTTTCCCTGACAATGGAGAATACAGAGGTGCTCTAAACTTCTTGAAAGCAAATGAACATAACACAGGCAAATTGCGTTGTATGTAAAATTCAATATCTAGACATAGATGAGTGAAATTTAAGAAGCTCTTCTCTTTGTCATCCAAATCACCATGTGAGATCACCCATCTTCATTTCGTTACTGTAAGACTAACGGCTACTGACCAGGGCACACAGCAATCGTTTCGTAAGAGAAAACTAACCTCTTCCAGATTTCAGGGGAGCAATAAAGGAAGTACCCTGTCCACTTTTCAGGAAAGACAGCAAAATCAAATACATGTAATGGAGTAGCTGAACATGCCAGGTTTCCCCTGACCTTTCTAAAATGTAAAAATATCTTTGCTTTTTTCCATGTAAGAACACAGTCTGGTTCATTTGTGGAACAGATTTCTACACAATTGCAGCTAACAACAAGAAAAAAATGCCTCTTTCTCCTCTGTAATGGACAAAATTGTTCTTTCCAGCAAGTAAAAACAAATTTGGCACATCACTCATTTGCACAACGTTTTTCTGCCGCTCACCTATCCCACGCATTGGCTGCATGTGTGTCAGTTGTGCTTGTGTCATCTTTAAAAGCCCTAATGACTGACTCATTTTTGCGCTGCGAGCAGTGAATGTAGGCTGGGCTTCTGCAGCCTTTCAGAGCCAGAGGACAGGAGGAGGCTGTGCTGAAAGGCTGGCTGTAGGGCAACGGGCACTGGGAAGGCAGTGGGATGGACCCTGTCTTCTCGATATCCTGCTCCCCTCTCTCACTTGCTTGAGCTCCTCCTAGCCTGCAAGCAAGCGTTTCGCAGTCAGCCAACCTGGCTGAAAACCATGCTGCCTCCTGCTGAATGTCATGACATCTCCAAGGGAAGCCACCACCTCCCCCTCATGCCTCTGCCAGCAAAGCGACAGCAAAAGCCCACATGCAAGTCCAAGTTGCCTCCTCCTGGCTGGTTGCCCAGCCGGTCTCGCTTAACCTGAGGCACACTAGGGAGCACACGCTGAGCGGGCAGCCACAGCTGGCACTGCCGCATCTGCATGACAGCGTTCGTCCATAGCCTCATTCTCCAGCATCTCTTTACATGGAAAGTCACTCAGTTGTTTCGGCAAGTTTAACATCAGCCAGCGCTTGGTTTCCCAAGGGGACCCGTGACCTATTTCCTATCCCAGGCTTACTTAGCATCACATTACTTTAACTGCTGATGAGTGATAAAGACCTTTTTTTTTTTTACTTTTTTTTTACTCAAAAGTCCTCAGTCAGCTTGGACAAGTTGTGTCTGAATCATTAACTCCTAAAGCTGAGCTCCGATTCCTACATAATGGCGTACTTCTCTTTGAGGGGCAGATGTGCACAGCAGCAGTGCCTGGCTCTTCTCTGTGAGTGTAAAGTGCGACAGATCAAATCTCTCCATTTACCTGAGTTTGAAACAACACCGGGGACTTGTTGACTTGAGTTGGTGGGCTTTAATGAAATCAGCATGAGGTATCAGGTTTTGGACTCTTCTGGCACTGCTTCTGGCTCTGGCGTCCTCCGTGCTGCCATGCAGCAGGCACCATCTGGGCAGTGGCTGGACCTGGCTTTTTCTCACCTTTTTGCTAGCATGCCTCAGCTCATGTTGCAAGCAGCTTGTCTGAGGACAGAGAAGACATGCATTCTTGTTTGGTTCCTGGCTTCTCTCCAGCAACAGCAAGGATATCAATTAATATCAGCAAAGATTCCAGTTAATTAGTGGTGGTAGGTTGGAGGGCACTGACACCTTTCCTTTGCAAGCCCTCTTGAGAATAGATTAATTCCAGATGGGTCAACCAACTGTGTGGCAGATGGCCACAGTTTTCCTTTTCCTCTCACCTTGGTTGAAGCTGACCTGGCAGCCCCGGTGCTGCAAAGCTCGGCATTGCCCACCATAATGTCTAGCACCATCCTCTAAGTCATCGTCAAACTGTACAAAACATAGGGCAAGACTTTCATTTATCAGCCTATTTTTGGAGATGTACAAAACAACCATAAACATTTATGCTGCAGCTATATTTTGCTGAAAAATGATCTGCCAGAGAGTGAGTTCTTTCAAATGAAATTTCTAAACAGTTGAATAGATCAATTTGAAGTCATTATATACTGGTGCTACTGCAGTAGTTTGTGTATGATTTTGCTTTATGATACTTAAATATTATCTCAAGTAAAGCTAATCTAGTGCATTGTTTGCCTATATTGATTATATGATTAAAGCACTAAATGGAGTCTGAGAACATCAGGGGCCAGTTCCATGCTTTGCAATAGACTTCGTTGTGTGAATCACTTTGCACAGATTTCATTTCACATTTCCTCTAGACTTAAGACTAGTCTTCTAGTCTAAGCTGTCATGTCAGCCTCTCCTAAGCTAACAAATAGCTAGGCTCTTCCAAAGGGGCTTTATTTTACTCTGGAGCAGACACCTAAGATGATAGGATGAATTGTCCTTTAAAGGTGCTGTGAGACAGCCTTTCTCACACTGATGCTGAGGGAGCCTAGAGGACATTTAGGCCAAATGTGCAACTTTCAGAGAGCCAAAATAAGGTGGAAAGAGTCCCATCCTTCATCTTCCTGTCCCTAACTGCTGTACTTCTTCCCTCCCACCATTTGTCTCCCTTATCTTTTTAGATTATAAGTTCTGGAAGGTCAGGTATGGGATGTATGCAGCAGAGGCCCACTCCTGTTGAACCACTCTGTGCATCTTTGTGGCAGAAGCAAGGATCACATTCAGCTTCTCAGTGCACCAGGCAACTGTTGGAGAAATATTAGGTCTGACAGTGGCTAATGATCTTGGATAGCCGCTGCGTTCAGTAAGACTATTACACTATTGCACATTGAATGCAGCAAGCTATACAGGAAAAAAAATGTATTTCCTTCCCCAGACACTGCGTTGTCAACAGTGAATAGGCATGATTGCTCAGCTCCTGGTGCACTTACCAGCAATGGTTCAGTGACCTTAGTGGGAGCTGAGCAAAGCCCAGTGCTAACAGAGCCTTCCTACCAAATCATGCCCAAACACGGCTGTCTGAAGAAGGGTGATCTCATCCTACAACTACTTTGAAACTGCCAGAGCCTAATAAGTTTTGACTACTGTACAGCCGTCTTAGAGCAAAAAATCATGAAATCTCCTTTATTTGCGTCTCCAAGAGCTAGGATTTATTCTAATGCAGAACTTTTGTATTTTCATAATAGCTCTCCACCCATCTTTCCCACAGAAGTGAGTTGCGTTTCTGTGGGTTTTATTTCTACATTGCGCCTGATAAGATGCTTGACTGTTGGGGCACAGGCGGATGCCGTGGGGGCACAATACTTTCCAGCCGGGGCTGGCATGAAGATCTCACCAGGGTGGTGGTTTTCATGGCTTTAGAAATCTAAAAGGAGAATTCCAGCAAATCACATGCTCAAAGCACATGCTCAAGGTCAGGCACCAGTTATGACTTGCTTGTTAATTCATGTTCTCAGAGGAAAGTCCTTTTATCTGGATAAACTATGCTTAACTTCTCTGCTTCATAGAACAGAGAGTCGAGAACTTCTCTCTGCTGGCTAGGTACCTACATAGGCTCACTAGCTTTAATTTGCTTCAGACCATCTCTAGTTTATTCTCACTTGGCTGGTCTGAGCTACCTGCTTCCAATGAGGGCTAGGAGTGATGCAAGCGTTTGATAGTGTGCATTTAGTCAGACTCCACCTCTTTCTTGCGTCTTTAAATGTGCAGGGCAGTCACGTGTGCAGTGAGCCAGCATGTAGATTCAGACCAGACTCGATAAAAGAACCTGCTTCTTTAGTACCTCCAGGACTGGCAGGGAACAATGAATCCAGAGAAACTGAAATGAAATAAATGCAGCTAAAGTTGTAAACCTAACCTAGCAATTCCCAGCTATTGCAGATGAGAAGGTTTCATTCCATACTTGCATAGAGGCCGTCAGGATCACTGAAACAGTATGGGTAACAACCACAATTTATACTACACTTCACAGAAGACCATTATAAAGAAACAGTTGATCACCTCTGTTAAATGTTTGAAGGCTCTAAAGCAAGTCCTAGGAGCTTGTGACAACCCAAAATGACACCTCCTTGCCAAGTCCCTCAAAACCTGAGGTATGTGAGTGGGATAGGGGGCCTTTTAATGCTAGGTGTTTTGGGGGGATAAGAAGAAACAGCTTACCCAAAAAAGTGAAAAGAAAATTATCATCATGCTGCACAGAAACAGAGGAACCCTGGTAACCCCACAAGCAGTCTAGAGAAATAGAGATTTTTGAGCTGGAAGAGACCAGAAGCTAGGGTCAGGGTAGCTGTTTTCTGAGGTTCAGTTCCTTCAGTGGTTATGGAAACAAGACATCATGAATTAACAGGGTTAAATCATGGAAAGGTTGATTTTAATCCTTATGTCTTCATCAGAATACAACAGAATGAAACCTGAACTTCTGATGAGCTGTTTGGCTCGCACAGTTGCCATATTTGCATCACGGCTTAAAGGGGGCGTGAAGAGTTTCTGCCTTTGCTTCCCAGTGGGCTTATATGTTCCAGTTTTAGATAACCTCTTGCAAGAGTGGTCCAGTCCTCACATGCAGAGAGGCAGCAAGCTTGTCTTTGATGAGCCACAGGCTGCACTGCAAGAAACCACCTGAGTACACCACTTGCACCAGGTGGAAAGCTGGTGCTGAACACCAACCAAATCTTAACAAGTCTTTAGCTTGCTGCAGGGGCTAACTACCCCTAAATGGCATTTGCATGGTGATAAAATCACACAAATTTGGGAGCAGGGCTTGAGTCAAGTTTAAAAAACCAAAAAAAAGAAACTAGAGCTGTCTAAATGTGACTATTCGCCCCTGTGCTGGAGTTGGAGGAGCTCTGCTACTTTGACTCTCCACTCACTTTTGAGTGGGATGAAATCAAGAACCACATACTGATATAAATAACAAACATATTGAAAAATGCCTGCCTGAGTCTGCATCCAATCACTTATCTCTCTTCCAAGGCCTCCTAATTACAAATTTTTTCCTATGGCTGGAAAGCTGATGCAGATGAACTGCTGCTGAGTGGATAATAGCAGGTGTATTTGCCTCTGGGTTATCGAGAGCCAAGTTATCACTTGACCCAAAGTACCTAAAAAGATTATGCCAAGTTTTCCTTTTACTTGCATATGGATGCAACTTCTTGGTTGCAGAAAAATTTAATCAGTGAAGGCAGCAGCAGCACAAAATGTGCTATGTAAGATCAGATTCAATTTCTGTCAAAAAGGGAGAGGCTGTGGGAATCACTGCTTTTACAATATTGTGACTACACCAAATGCAAAATTTCATTTTAAATCTACCTCATTTCAAAACATTTCTGAATTCTGGGCAAATTTAAAGTATTTCTTGAATCCAATTAAACATTGCCTTCAACCTCCAAATGAATCTTTTCAAATTTTTTTTTTAATCAGAGCAATTGGCTGGGCTTGCAACACTGATATAGGGTGCTTGTCTCCAGTAGTGTGGAGTCATTAGGAGGATGCAGACAGCCTGAGGTTCTAATCTGGGCTCAGAAATAGATTAAAGAATAAAACTTCAGTCAAGTCACCTCCCAGAAGCATGCCCTGACCACTGGGGGTGCCTCCTCATCCTGCTTGGTTTTCCACCTGGCAGTCACGTATCTCGAATTTTCTCGCAAGCAGTGAGTATTTCCCAGAATTCACAGATAATTCAGTCTGGCAGAAATTGGGTTTTTCATTGCCAAAATCTTGTTCCAGGCACGACATAATTCAGAAGCGATACACGAGATAAAGCAGAACTCTGCCAGATTGCGCCATAAAGAGATAACGGAGCATATATAACGACCCCAGGATGAAAAGACCACGCAATGCTATTCGTGACTCCCCCTACCCTCTGGATGCAATTAGCTGTTATATCCTATAGCTTATTCATCTCAAAACTGCAGAACTCTTTTGTAACAAGACAAATGTATATTGTATTTCTCCAACTAAAAAGAGATGAAGCTGGCAATTTATAATGTTGAGTTGCAGCCTCAGCTGAGTTTGGTGGCTTGTAGAGCTTAATCCTCCTTATTTAAAGTTTTATTCAATGTGGCTGCTTCATTCTGAGCAAGTTTACCAAGTGACCCTTGGAAGATGTGGAATTGTTTTATGCATTTGGCGGGTTCCATTTTTTATCATTTTTGAACTAAGGCTTTGGAGATGTAATTATTTTGATGCCTTTTTAATTTGAAAATTAAACTTGTATTTGTTTTATCAATACACAGACTAATGAGTTCCTCTGGAAGAAAGCTGTAAAATGAATTAATAGAAATGTATAGTAAGAACACAGCCTTGGTGCTGGTTTGTGAGGAACTGCCTTTTCGCCAGCTCTAATATTAAGATTGTTGCCATGTTCCTTTTTGGAAGCCACCTCCATTGATTTTTCATTTGTGTATTCATTAGACTGAAAGCCCACGAAGTGCAGTTGTTAATTACCATCAATGGTCTGTTTCTGGAGTCTCCTCTTTTTCTGACTCGGTTGATAATTCTGCTGAGTGTCTGAGTGGCAGAGCCTGGTTGATCCTAGCCTTCTGGATTTTTTTTTTTTTCGTTTCTTCTCTTGCAAGCCTTTGTGTAATGAAGCAAGGACACATGCACAGGAGATTATTCTCAGCTGTCTCCTTTACTTGATGATAAGATGCCAGGTTCTCTGCTGATTTCTATCATATTTTTGCTGTGGGACAGCTGGGCATGACAGAGAAGTTTTAACACAAATTAAACACGTTATATTTTACAGTAAGGTAGATTTAAAATGATTGTTTTGGGCAGCAATTTAAAATGATCTTCCCTGCCTGTAATTTAGATGACATTTCTACTGTTCAGTATTCGGGGACAGTGATGCAGCACATATGGATACATTACGACATTAGCTCTGCTTTGAAAGATGTAGAGTGACAAGAGGCCGCCTCTTGCCAGAAAAAGGTGAATGCTGATGCAAAGTTGTTTTAAAGTTGTAGCTCAGGGTTTTTTAATCACTGTTGAATAGCAGAAATAGCGTGTGATTTGAGTTATCCTCCCTTCTCTTCCCTTCCCTTCCCTTCCCTTCCCTTCCCTTCCCTTCCCTTCCCTTCCCTTCCCTTCCCTTCCCTTCCCTTCCCTTCCCTTCCCTTCCCTCTCCTCTCCTCTCCTCTCCTCTCCTCTCCTCTCCTCTCCTCTCCTCTCCTCTCCTCTCCTCTCCTCTCCTCTCCTCTCTTTTTTTTCTCTTTTCTTTTTGTTTTGTTTTGTTTCTTTTTCTTTTTGAGATAGCAAAGAGTCACAAGCAAGCAAAAAACATTTTGTGACCGAGGAAGCTACATAAATGCAACCTGCTCCTCTTTGCTAGCCGTGGACACAGGACTTCACAAGGAGCGGCTGGGAGTGCATCAGATTTAACCCAATGATGTTCTCAGAGGCTGCTCTCTAGCCACAACTCAAGGCCAAACAACCTTCGATTTACCCCAAATACAGGCAAAGCTAGCCACGCTGCAGGGTCTCTATAGCACAGCCAAAAGAGGGGCTCTAGCCTCTGCAGATACCCTACCTTGGCTGTTCATGATGATTGCAGAGATCTTCCAGGGCACGCAGCAAGGTAGCACAACATCTTTCTCCCAAAGCTGCCCCAATCCAAGCGCCTGTGTTTTGTTAGAGCTCACTGGTTTTCCTTCTTTTGCCCTAACTGTGTCGGGTGCAGCTTCCACGCTGGTCAGCGTGGCTGCTTTGGGGAAGTGGAAGAAGCAGCTTCTGAATTTGCAAAGCACATAAGGTTGCTCCATGTGGAGATACATGGCAAACCTTATTAGCATGCTCTGCCATGTAATTACCCATATTTTGTATTTTTCAGATGACTACTATAAAGTTTCGCAAAATTAAAATGAAATCCACTTGCTAATGAAAATCAGAGAGATGTGAGAACTGTCACCTTGATAAAATTTCCCATTTTTAAATGTATCTGATACAGTATATTTATGCCTAGCAGCAAGGAGAACCTAGGAAAGGGTGCTGTAAAACTGTCAGGTACCAACAACCAGATGTAACAAGGTTTTAATAACATTTTGTACTCATATAGCCCACTCCCTCCAGAGATCATGAAGCACCTCAGACCTCAAACTACTGCTGCTCTGTGGATTGGAAGTGAAAGGGGACAGCTCTAGTTCCTCAAGTAAGGGACTAAAACCAAGCAAAGCATTCATTTGTGTTATTTTATCATGCTTTAAAACAACATAGTGTTTTTTATTCAAACCATATGATAATTTAGGTAGATTTCTGTGCTGGCAGCCACCGCACAAAAGGTGCAGAAGAATTCAAAGGATTTATTTTACAAAAGAGACAGCGTGCTCGAGTATGTCAGTTGTTATTTTTAATATCTTGGCTGGCATAACACTCGTCAGAGGGTTAATCCTGCAGGGCGTGGGGCACCCCAGCGGCCCCCGGGCCGGCCCGTGGCCGGCGGAGCGAGCCCCGAGCGCGCGCCCGGCGCTTCTCAACGCCGGAGCTGCGTTAGCCCGAGGGCCGCAGCCACGCGTATGGGCTGGAGCGGGTTGAGAAATGGAGCTTTTGGCAGGCTGTGACAGCAAGTTCTGCGCCCTGAAACGGTGCCGCCGTGGCGGCTGCCTGCGTGCGGGCGGGAGGATCAGTAGGTTTTGCAGGCAAGCGAGGAAGGTAGTGTAGAGGAGCGAGCTGTCTACACCGGTGTCAATCACGGCAGGCTACAGGCGCGTGGCTTCTAACTTACGGCAGCGTCAAAGTTTGTGGGCATCTCAAGGCCGTATCGAGTAACCTACCGAGAAGGGTGCCAGACTGTGCCCTTGTGTCGGTGGGCGCGTTACAGTATTTCTCTTCTGAACAGTCATGAAGTCTCATAAAGCACTGCGTTTTGCAGATCATGGTTATTCTTCCAGCACTGGTCATTTCGTATTTACCGCATCATCATTTACATGCTCAAAATGTTCCTCTCAGACACATTTCTCCTGGGTCTTGACTGGCTGTATACGCCAGATAACTAAAGATGAACTCAGATCTTTGCTTTCAGAGCTGAGTTAAGTCATATTCTGTAGGCTGAGGTGTCCTAGCTTCTGCATACTATTGCTCATGCCTTGTAGTCCTTGAAGTCACCTTGCTGCCTTACTCTACAGATTTTTTTAAGTACTGCAGAGCTGTTTGTTACTAAGTGGAGAACAAAACTGAAGACTGTTTTAAAGAGGGGGTTGTTTTAGCTCTGGAGTGGCAGCATCCAGAGCCTGTCGAGATTTTATTTTGGTGTTTTCTTGCCTTTGCCTGTAGTTATGCCATAGAGGAGCTGTTTACTTATTTTGCGTTGCTCCTAAATATTGTCTGAGCATTATTAACAGGGGGGGTTGCTACCTCCCAAATTTCTAATTAAGGTCTTCCCTTTAGTCTATTAGCAGTACTTTTGTGGACATGTTCTTTAATTAGTTCTGACTTTCTGACTCCAGTGCAAAGTAGTTTTTAACTACTGTCTGCAATGCCCACAAGTGGTGAGTCAACCTATTAAAAATTAAAAATCAATTTCAACTTTACTGTATAGAAATTCTCCAGATGAACCAACTGCTGTTACATCTTATCTTCATTATCACTGCGTCTGTGAGTTCAGATGATGACAGGAGCTCTGCAAACGGAGAACAAAGACTCAGCCCCAGACAAAACATTTAGGCCTTGATGCCAGGTCAGATGTTGTGATACCAACATTTTGGGGGCACACAGTGAGGCAGTCTCACAGGGACCCTGGGCAAGGGGAGGGGGCTTTGCCACCACGATCCCAGTGGACCTCGTGCGTGAAGGAGACAGTGCTTGTCATGGCCAAGGAGGGGACATGCAGTGGGAGAAAGCATGAAATGGGCATTCAGGAGGCACCTGAACCTTGTGCACTTAGTGGGAAAGATGGAGAGATGATAAAGACCGTAGGGTTTTGTCATGTTTGGTGGGATGGGGATGATGAAGGCTGTGGGATTTTGTCACCCACCCCTGACCTGGGTGCCGTGCTAGGCCCACTAGCCAGCAACTCTGTGGGAAAGAGGCACCACAGATGCTCCTTCTAGTGCTGCTGCCCCACACATGTGTTCATAACCCCAGGAAAAACCCATCTGAGAGATGTTCAGCAGCAAAATCCTCTAGGTATGGTTTCACTCCAAGTTCAGGATATCCTTAGCTGGGTCAATATTTATGTTTCGAGAGGACTGTCCATGCCCTCAGACCCTGGATGTCCAGACCAGGCCATGTTTAGTGTGTATTGTGGCTCCTATCATGAGTGCAGCAGGACTGGGGTCACCCTACAGCATGGATGAAAGTGCAAATGTGACACTGGGGACATGAAGGACGATGATCATCCCTCGCAGTGGCCACTAGTATTTGATCAGTTGCAACTTTAAGCAACACTATCAACTTCCTTTGTGTGTGCAGAGGGGCTGGAAAGGTTGACACCCACCTGGAACAAGGAAGAGGATGTTTCTCCTGGCATGTAGATGCAGATCCACATCTAAATTTCTACTCTTCAAATTAGGACAATTCAAGGCACTAAGCCATGGCTGGGCCCTTCATTTTGGCTGCCATAACTAACTTCACACTACTACACAAATCTGCTCAAAGCCACTTGCGAGAACAAGGCCTTTCTTCATGATGTGTTTGAGCCAAAGACTTTGTCTTCTTTCATAAAATGCTTCACATGCTTGTAGTTGCTGGCAGAGTAAATAATTCCAGCTCCCAAAATGTTCATGTGAAAACTTTGTTGCCTCAGTTCATCATCTGTCCCGATAGCCAAATGCAACTTCTCTAAGAGTGTAGTTATTAACATATTCATTAAGAGTATTTCCTGGCTGGTGTTAAAGCAAGGCAACGACTAAATACACAACACAACAGAGGGTCAAACAAATTAATATGCATAAAAGGTGCAAAAACACATTTTTGAAGAACAGGTCAAGAGGACTCTAATTATAGGACCCATTTCAAAAGAGATCCATTTATTATTTGGGGTTTATTTTTAAATAAAAAAACCACAGTGTTTATTAATTCTGTGCTAACTAGAATTAATGATATGTTAAAGTTTCATGGTTTAAAATGTAAGAATTGTGATGTGCATATCCTTTAAAACATACTAGAGCATGTCAGATGCTTTTTAAAAATAGTAAGTATTCATGAATACTGCCATCATTTGTCAAAAAGTTAATATTTGACTAGATAGTCTGCTGTGAGCAGAACCAAAAAGTATGGTCTAAATTATTGTCTGAACCATGGTGATATTCACCAAGTATTTTTTGCTTTGAACAAGTAGCATCTGAGTGACAAAAATTATGTAGTGCCAAATTTTGAATTGCTGGGAAAGAAGGCTTAATTCCAGAGCCTTTACTGTAATTTTGGCTGAATGCTTTCAGTTCTAGGATCAGGGCCAGGGAGGGAGAACTTTCAGAGCTCGATTAATAGATTAGACGAGGGGATAAAGAGGAAGAGTTTAAATGCATTTGTCGTTGGAGAATGTTGTGGGGGAAGAGCCTGAAGCTAGACTGAAATGGGGGACGTCTGGAGATAAGGAAAATAAAATCACTGTGAGGATAATTAAGCACGAAGACGCAGTGTCCTGCGAGGTTGTGCGGTCTCCATCCTTAGAGCTTTCCAACACCCGACTGCACAAAGCGACCTGGTCTGAATACAGTGGTGACTCTGCTCTGAGCAGGAGGTTGGACGTGGGACCTCTCAAGGTCCCTTCCTGCCAGAGAGATTCTATGGTCTACCATAGGTCTTTCAAAGCCTAAAGTGGAGGTGGCCTTAGAGTGAAAAATCCCGACCCCAAATGATGCCAGATGAGAGTTGGCCAATCCTGGCCATCTCAGCACCACCCACAACTCAGACCAAAGGTGGGGGAGTTTTGTTCCTGGCATTTCAGTCCCATTCCTTGCATCATACAAGACAGAAAGAGTAGAGGTGACCCTGTAACCTGCAACCTGAAATCCCCAGTCCCTGGGAGGTTGCTCAGGGGAGGTACCACATTATGCTCCCATCACTGATGCTCTCCCCCGAGCATCTCCCCTTGGCAGACAGGCTTCGGGGTTGAAATAGGCCCTGGTCAGACCCAGAGCAGCTCTGATGTTCCTCTGCACACATGAACACCCGGGAGACCTTCTCCACAAGTGAAAACTGGACATGGAGTTGCTGCAATGCCCTGGCTAGCTCGATGGGTGGGCATGATGTCCCCAAGGCTCTCATCACCCAAAACTATCTGTGCAACCGGCAAGAAACTAATTCATATTATCACTGCTTTTGCAGTGCCCTGCGCCACCCATCATCCTGAGAGTTTATTTCTTCCCTTGCCTCCTCTGCAGTGTGCTGGGCCAAGGAGGACCTGGCGCTGCTCAGGGCCGTCCCCACGCTCCTCACGCTGCAGTCCCTGGCAGTACAAATCAGAACCTCTGCCCTCATTGGTGCAGTCAGGACCCTGCTCGGTAGATGTTAAATAAGCTTGCAATGACTTTTCTGCAAGGCTGGGAGGGCGGCATGACCCCTGCTCCGCTCCCAATGGCTCTGGGAGGGAGGAATAATTAGCAGGAATATTAGGAATAGTAACACGGCTGCTGTACCAAGCAGGCCAGCGGGCTGGGATAGCCTGCTGGGGTAGCTGGTTCCTGCGGGTGCTGCTCTGCTCCCCGCACAGCCGCCGACCTGCTGGGAAGGGGGTGAAGCCTGATGCCCCGCTCGTGCTGTCCCGCACCCTCACTGCCGGGGCCACGGCCACCCGTAGGCCCTCCCGCTCGGTGCTGCATGGGGCACCGGGGGGGCTTTTATTGCGTCTCAACACATGAAGTCTAATTTCTTTGCCTTTCCAACAGAACATCCCACCAGTTTTGCAAATCCTTTGGTGGTATTAGTCATTTATGAATATCGGCGCTGCTTTTCCAGGCCTCCCTTCACAGCCAGTAACTAGGGGGAAAAATTATACCGTAACAGAAATGGTTTGTGTTTGTAAATCACAAACATCAGCATCGTGTTATGCTAACAGCCGTCATCTTTATTTTTAGGATATTTAATCAATTTGGATGGTTTCAGATATATTTTAGTCCGGCCAGCTCGCTCTAACTTACTTCCCCATTCTGGTTGCCATGGCATAACAATGATTTCTCTTTTAGCTAAAAATAAACCTTGAGCAACAAATGTATTAGCCACAGCGGGGGGGGGGGGGGGGGGGGGGGAAGAAAAGAAAAAAGAAAGAAAATGGCATCTTCCTATGCACCAACTCCGCCCATGCCAAACCACTTCTCCTTGGGCGTCAGCTGCACAAGGCCCCGGAGAAGGAGTCCTCGCTTCCCCTTTCCTGGTTACACACCTTCATGCTCTATCCAGCGAAACGGAGCCAGGGTGCTGCAACAACACTGCAAATATTTTTAAATGGCATCAGTAAAACTGAGTGCCGTACGACAGAATGGTCTGTCCTCAGTCTGTAACCCTTACAGCCTCTGCTCAGAGATTTATATATGTATATATATATACACACACATATATATATAGGTATATATGTGTGTGTGTGTGTATATATATATATACACTTTTTTTTGGTATGCATGCAAGCACGGGAGGTGACGGCAGAGAAAGCCGGGGCGCGAGGCAGCTCTGCCCTGCAGTGCCCCAGCCCCGAGCTGAGGACCAGCCCCGGCCGGCAGCAGCCCCACTCGAGGCACTTCCTAGGTCCTGCAAGAACATTGCCTCCTCCGCAGCAAAGGGCTGGATGCTGTGCTAGAAAATAAAGTGATGCGCCATGTATTTAACAACGAAAAGAAACTAATGGGCAGCGCGAGAGAAAGGGAGCCGCCTGTAAGCATCTACGCGTGGTTTGCAAGTGTTAATGTAGAGGTGCAGCAGCCTACAGCAACATTCAGCTCGTAAAAATAGTGTTGGTACCCTCAGAGAGGAATTCCCCTCTCGCTTTTGGTTACACAAATCTCCTCCTCTTCCTTCTCGCTTTACTGCGGGCACTTTGCAGCAGAAACGGGCAGGCCCGGCCACGCTTGTCCTGCCCGGCCCTGGTGCCTCTTGGCCTGAATGAATCTGTAACCTACTCACAGAGCCACAGAAAAACCGTTTAAACCATGCAAATCCCAGCGCACTGGCACATGCACATGCGCCTTGCTCTGCTCCTCTGGGATAAAATGTTTTTTTCGAAAAAAAATCGTTGCCCCAGCGAGCAGAAGGCAAAATGATCATGTGGAAATTTCTGATGTTCAAGTAGGGAAAAAAGAAACAAGCAAACAAACAGCTTCTTTCCAGGCGTTTGCGGGAAACTGGACACTTACCCAAACTACCTCCAACTGCCAAGCCCCTGCCGTCGCTGGGTCTCTTGCTCCTGTTTTCAATGGCCCGCGAGGTCCCTGATCCTTTCAGGGATCAGAGGCATGAGGTGCTAGCACGGAGGCTGGCCGACCTCATGGACTCATTAGCTGAATGCCTTATTTTACCAATTGCTAATGGCAGCATTTTAACAAAAAAACCCATACCTCTGAGAAGCGTGGATCATTGCCAGAATAGAGCTGGCCTGAGATCCTATTCCAAATCTCTATCAAAACTTACATCCACGCAAACCAGGCCTTTGCTCTCCTCTTCTTCCCAAACTATGACCCTGAGGCTTGGAGCTTTCATGTAGGTAAGGACTAAGGCATTTAGGAAATCACCTAATTTCTGCAACCTTGAAGTGTCTGTTGTTGCCAGGAGTTGCTACTTTCACCCAATATTTGTTGAAGAGAACTAGGCTATACTTCAGTTTTTGTGAGTGGATGTATCTTTGCCTTGGGCCTTGCAACTCAGCGTACCATGATGGGGGCAGTGTCATGGACCTGCAGGGTGCGAACATGTCCATCTGAAACTCCTCTTCAGACATATGTATACTGTCCTGCCATGTTCTAAACCTTAGATGCTTGCCCCTTACTTGCTTAAACCATTTCTTGTTCTCACTACTGACAGAAACCACTGCAAAGAAGCCAGATTTGTTGCTTCTCAGAGCAACTACCAGTGGGCTTTTTTGAGGGTTTTCTCTTCGTAGTGACCCTGTCCAGCCTCCTTCTTCTCTTTGTCATGTCTTATCATTAGAGTCTCAGTAGAATGAGTGAAAGAGCATAGCAGCGTGTGAGTCGTACTATGGGGCTCATGGGGAGAATGCTGCCGCCGGGCCAGGGCACGCTCTGATGGCAGGAGCACCCTGGGTAGGGTCATATGGGGACTGCTTGGGGGCATCCGCGGTCCTGGCCTTGCCCTCTGATGTACCTGTCATAAGAGTAGTTTCTGTCCTCCCTCTCTGCCATGCCCTGGCCATGCTCTGCGGCCAGGCCTTCAGCCCTGTGTCCCCTCCAGTTCCTCAAACTCATGCTCCCTCCCCACTCAGCTGGCACCATGCTCACAGCCTCTGCAAGAGCTGAGGAGGCCAGAAACCGCACGCCGAGCCCCACCACTGTCTCATTCTGTTTCTGCATGTGCTGCTGTCCAGGATGTGTCAAACAACAGCACTAAAATCCGGGCATGCACCCAAGAGTTGCCTGCTCATTTGCTTCAGTAGGGATCTCCTGCTCCTGCACTTACCCTGATATTTCCCCTTTCCCTGGGAGGCTGTGCCCCTAGCTACCCTCTAGGCAGCTGCTTGGGAGAAATCCTGAGCCTTCTAGCCCTCTTCCTTTTCTCCTCTTTCCCCCATATCCTGTGGCTACTTCCCACATGCAGCTCTCCCACCAGCACTGCTCCTGACCTACACAGGAGACCTGGACCTGGTTGCACAGTTAGGGCATTGCCCTCACATGCACCCTGCTCCAGTCTCTCTGTGCTTCTGCTTGGTGCAGTAATTTTGCATCATCCAAATCCACTGATGCAGCCCAGAGCCTGAGATCCCGGAGGAGTGGTGAGATGTTGCCCTGGGAAACGTGTTGCAGCCCTCTGCTGTCACGCGACGCCCACACCGGGGGTGAGCTGGGGAGGAAGAGAGTGCAGAGGAACAAGGCTCACTCTGCTCCTCAAACCCTACAGACTGCTCTCCCATCACCACTGGGGCAGTACCATGCTGCAGCTAGCGGTGAGGCCCTGGGGTCCCTGTGCTGCTCTAGGGGGTCGCTGGGGTGGGCAGGCTCTGCAGCACCCCAGGGAGCTCCTGTCCACCCTGCTGAACCAAGCATCTCCAAGCCTTAGCCATGCATTAACCCCTGCAGCAGGAACAGGAATATTTTCCCCAGGATCTCCTGCCCAGAGGGAAGGGCAGGAAGTCAGGGAGCCTTCCGATGGGTTGGGAGGCAGCAGGTTGGTCTGCAGGTCTCTGGGGGTGACTGGGAAGCTGTGGGTCAGTGCCCTCTCCTCCCTGAGGGTCAGGCTCCTCTGGAGAGCAGGCACCAGCCCAACTGCAGGGAGTTTCTGGTGGGGCTAGCTGATCTTGAAATTGCTTTTGGGAAAGACAGCTAAAAAATCCAGCTCTATTTTCTAGCCATACTCAGTAAAACTGTCTATGCCGGGCTTACAAAAAAAATCTCTTCTTCCATTTCACTTGAGTTTCTGCTGTCCTTCACAGTTCATGTTTTTTCTTTTGCTTCATCAGCTCAGCTTGCAGTTTAACATCAGCTTTAAAATTCCCATTGCAATATTTAATGGTTTGCCCAGATCATCTTTCCTATCTGTTATTCCTCTCCTCCACAGTCATATCCACAGTCTTTCACAAAGTATCTGTATCCTTTCCGCTATAGAAATCTCCTCCCCTCTGCGGTTATTTGTCCCTCATTCATCATCTTGGAGCTGTTTTCAGGATCTACTTTTAATAGGTGAGGTCACTTCTCTTCCCAGTGCCCCACATCTGGGTTTACAACAACAGAAATCTTTGTGCCGATTGTTAGTGCTGCAGTCGCCTGAGCTTTATTTCGGTTGTGTTTTGTGACCTTTCTTCACAAAAGGAGGCTCAAGCCACTTCCATATGCTGCCTGTCGCTGCAGTCAGCTGCTCGTGCTAGGAGCAGCGTTGCTGAAGCCAGGGGGATTTCTCTGTGCTTCTAGCTACATGCAAGTGTAAGTTTTTGCAGGCTTGAGAACAGAAAAAAAAAATGTGGCAATATTTGAAAACTCTTGATAACTTATGGATATAGACTTACACTCCACTAATATAATCCCTGAGGAGGGTAGAGCAAGTTTCCATCGGTCTGAAGCAGGATCATGCAATCTAAAATACATCGCTCTGCACTGGTGTTTGCTGACACCTGACCAGAGGACCCAAAACAGCCAAGTTCCTCAAAATGCAGGACAATTTTGGACAGAAGACCCCTTATAGAAGCTATAAGTGAGTCCACAACTTGGAGAAC
The DNA here is from genome assembly GCF_028389875.1 of Rhea pennata. Taxonomy (NCBI): domain Eukaryota; kingdom Metazoa; phylum Chordata; class Aves; order Rheiformes; family Rheidae; genus Rhea; species Rhea pennata. The sequence goes on from NC_084663.1 coordinate 160,592,516, forward strand.
ATTTCTTTGATCTTTTTTGCCTTTCAAACTTTACAGGGGGAAAAATAAACCTTCAGTAAAAAAAGAATGAAACAAAAGTAGTTTGAAAATACAGATATTCAAGGACTTCCTGGAGCACCAAAAAATAGACATAAAAGTTCACAGACCGGAAACTAAACTCTCAAGCAAACATGAAGAAGAGAAGGGGTTTGAAATCAAGAAATACTTTTATTAGGGCTTATCTAAAAACCCATCCTGCTTGCTTCTTCAGCAAATCTGGTGACGCGTAAAAGGAAGCCATATGCTTGGGCATGCTTGGAGCTCCCACTTTACTAGGGATAAGTATGTTACAAACATTACTTTAAGGTCAAAAAGAGAGTAAATGTGCATAAGAGTCTCAAGTCCGTCTCACCTGGGCAAATTTGTGGGATTTTAATGACTTCCCTTTTCCATGAGCCAGCCACTTAGTCACAAAATTGTTTTCCTGCTCTTCAACCACGATCCAGGAATGAGAAAGAAAGGCTGAAGGACTATTTGGCCATCCTGCTCTGAAGCTGCAGCGAGCGCCAGCTGCCCCCTTTGCGAAGGGAGAAGCCGTTCCAGATGATGGACAAGGGTTTTAAAAGCACTGTTTTATGTCAAGGTTGAGATGCGGGCTCATCCATGTGCGCACTAAACAGCTGCATAACTGTGCCGTTAAACGCCTGGCTGGCTGCTCAGGAGAGCCTGAGCAATCGCCTGAACGTCTCTGCGAACAAGGTCTCGGCAAAGCGCCGCCGGGGCACCACCTGGCCGGCGCTGGGCAGGCAGGCGCGAAAAGGCGAAGGGAGCCCTTGTCCGTGTGAAAGTGTAAGTCAAAAATGCGTGATAGGAGCATGACTTTCATCAAATACCATAAGAGACGGTCTGGACCTGCTTAACGACTACTGCCTACCTGACCACACTTGCACAGGAGACCTGGCATCTAGGGTGCCTGCCTTGATGGCATGCAGACCTCTGCACCCAAAAATCTTGTTTCTGAAGGACTGATGGGCTCCTGGGAAACCTCATTTCTGCCCCGTTCTTCTCCTTTTGCACTTCAGAGGTGGCAGAGAGGAAGCTGAGAGCCTTCTCCAGCAAAGTCCAAGGCTGAAGTTGCAATAAGTGTGGGGGGAAGGGACTATAGGAGACCTCATCCAACTTGGAAATCTCAGACATCCATCTCCCATTAATACATCAGGCAGGACAGGGAGGGCTCATGGCCAACGCTTGCTATGGACCAACTATCCCAAGGAAATCTGATGCCCCCTGGTCACATTATCAGGAGGCATTGGCAAACGTGGTGCCTGCTCAACCAGAGTTGGAGTTGATTTTCTGCCTCCTGAAGTGTGAGAGTAGCCATCCTTTACTCAGTGTGCTGGCGTGGGACAAAAGCCTCCCAAATCCTTCGGGGCAAGCCCAGATTTCTAGCTCATGAGAGATTCCAAGATTTCTGACATAGTTTTCATTCCAAACTGAAGCAAGCCTGAAATTTCCCCATAGACCACAATCCCGGTTAAAAAAAATATCTTTGAGATCAGAAAAAAAATCATTTCAGTTTTAAACTGAATCTTTTTTATAGGAAAACAATTTTGTAATGTTTCTCTTGCAAATATACATCAGAAAATGTCTGTTTCTCTACACATCTCCATACTAAAAGAAAATATTTTAAGATGGAACATTTCCAGCTTTTCAAAAAGTTTTATTTTTTTCCTTAAAAAAAAAAGAAACACAAATCAATATGTTCCAATAGAATGTTTTGGATTTGTCAAAACACTTTGAGAGGAAAAATACCCAACTAGAATGACCTTCACCTGAATTTGTATTCTGGGGGTTCCCCTGGGGTTTGCTCCCTCAGGAGCTCGCCGGTGGTCCTGCAGCAGCCACCGCTGCTTTCTCCTGCTGCGCTGGGCAGGGGGAACATCTGCAAGGAAGAAGGGACAACAAGTTCTCAGCCAAGTCCTGGCTGCTCTTGCAGCTGCGAGGGAAATGAAATAAATGCTGGGAGGCAGTACTTTCTCTCAGATGCTCGGGCTGACCTGGCATGTAGCTGTGAGACAACTTTTCCAGGTCATAAGCTAATAGAAATGTTCTTATACTGCAGCCACCTTGACGAATGGTGCCCTTGCTTTGGCACACAGCTCCGGTGTGCTCACACACGCTCCCTTGAGCTACTTGCACTTGAGGACAACAAAGGCTCTGCTATTTAATTAAAGTAGCAAAAGTACAAAAAGCCTTTAAGAACAAGGGCAGTGATTCTGAGAAATGCTACATCTGGAGCTAGGAAAGGAAATGAGGGTATATGGGAAAGCTGTCCCTTAGAGAACCTTTTTCCGGCTGTTCAGCTCTATGCAAGGAATTGTGTGTGTTTGTGGAGATGGAGATGGAGATGTCTGCACTGTTCTTTTGTTCGGAGGTCATGGCTCAGGTCGGGAAAAAAAGAGGGTTTGGAGAAACAGCCACAGCAATGCTTTCTAGTTTTTTTCTACAGCTTTTTCCTTGATCTGACACTAACTTGTCTTTATTAGTACAATTAATGCAAGACTAAAAACTTAATTCTCTACATACCTATAGGCTATAGTAATGCTGTCCATGGAGGAATTACTGCAGGGCTAGGAGGGAGCTACTGAACTCAGAAATAATTGACTAACACAGCACTGGAAGATCCTGGAGTTCATTTTTGTCTGCTCTTTTTTGGAAGAGTGCCAAAGTGTTTCGGCAGTAATGTGCAGCAAAACATGTGACAACCCGGAGGATGTGGAACCGAGTGATGGCTGAGGTAGTCTCAGGCTGTAATTACCATTTCCAGGTGAGTTTCTTTTTTTTTGTGAAGAGTTATCACACCTGGACAATCTTCCATTCAGACCATCTTGGATGACAAATACTAGAAGGGTGAAAAACCTGACAATACTGCTTAGGGCTCTGCATGGCACCTGTGGCGTTGCAGGAGCTGGGTGAGCTGGGGGAACCAGTATGTTGCAGGACCAAAGTAGGTCACGCTATTGCACAGCCTCACCTTTTCCTATCTGCCTGCCGCTTGCCTGCACAGATACTTGTGTGGCTGAGCAGTGGATTGACCTCTCACACCAGAAGACTAACCATGGGAAGCATTTTTAGGGATATAATGGTCAAGATAAGCAAAATTTCCATGTTGCAAAACATAAATCTCCCTAAAAGTAGCCTGCCAATGGCCTCTAAAGAGAAAGATAAGAAACATGGTTCTTTATAAGCTAAGGTAAAAGGAAGGAAAGCGTTGCTTATATGTATGCAGGATTCATGTATAAAATCTGTATTTCTATATTGAGAAGTGACTTAATAAAGACAAACACCAAAACTGTGTATACAAAGCTATTAAAAGTTGGGTTGCTGAGCACCAATAATAAAAAAAAAAGGTCTCCGACCAAGCAAGGCTTGGCCCTTCCTCCGTAAGCCTGAGAGTATACAGATGCCTGTTGGATATAAATGCAGGACCAGGTTTCACTATCTTCACACGTTCAGAAAAAAAATTCCGTTGATCTGAGACTTTTTTAGAAGGCTGCAACAGTGCCTTTGCACTGAGCCATTAGCTTAAAATACCTGTGGGCTTTCTGAATGAGTTGCTTCATTTTTGTATGCTGCTTTCTCCAAGCTCAGATTTGCTAGAATAAGGATGCTGTTCATTTGTACAAAGGCAGCACAGTGAGACTACACGAAAGGTGGTTGAGGTGGCCTCTCCTGTGTCCCTCGGCTACTGGTGTGTAGCAATGCCGGGCTGCCATTCTGGAGGAAAGGGTAACATATTTGCTTCAACATTTCCAAGTAACCTCTAGTTATCCAGCAGCTCTCCTGACACTGAGCTTTGGAGCCATTAAGATTGTCATCTGGGCAGCTCTTGATTAGCACATGATACATTTTAGCCCCTCTTTATGCCATGTCTTCAATTATTCATCCATGCAGAATTTGTTTTACGGAGTTGTAAATTGCTGCGGTTGGATTAATGAGTGTGTAAACAGCTTGGATCACTCTCTCCATCTCATTTCTGACAATTGCTGGATTCTAGCATTACGGTATCTGTCTCTGATTTGATAGATCAGAAAGCCTTACTATCAGACTGGCAATTTCATGGGTCAGTTCTTACAGCACATGCAATAGAGATTATCTGGTCCTTCTAACCAGAATATATTAAACTCTGAGTTTTGCTTCAGTCTGTGATGGGGTAATTTCCATTTATCTAAACATTTCCATTAGTCATCCTGGCTCTGACTGTGCATTCTAGATAACTGTTCTTATTGAATTGCAGAGGCAAGCTAGTCACTTACTTTTTTGAGACTTAAAAAAATTGTTACTCCTTTTGACCGGAGCAGGAAGCTGAATGTCAGGATCTTGCAGATAATTTCATTTAGGAGGGGAAACCAACAGCAGGAATCAAGTGACTGCAGTGCAATTTTGTCTGCTTGCTTACAGGAATGTACAAAATCCAGAACGAAACGCTCTGGCAGGTTCCTGGCTCATGGTCCAGCACCTGGACAGCCAGTGCCTGAGCTGTTGGGCCCAAGCCCAACTTCTCACAAAGCTGGGAGCTGCTGTTGCTCCGGCCACCCTAGCCAAGAGCTACTTGGTCCTCTGTGCTGCATCTTTCCCATCTTGGTGGCCTTTCAGTCCTACATGTCCGTCAGTCATCTTTCCTTCTCTAACAACGGCAAGCCACAATGTCTCCAGCTCGAGCACTCAAACTTCTGCACAGCTTTTCATTTATACTTAAGGAAATAAGCTTATTAACATCCTCTTTCAAGGTCCTTAAATGAAAGATGAGAGCTAACCTGCTAGTTTCAACTTGGTTTCCGCAATCCTATAACCTTAGTTTTCATCTGATCCTTTCCTTGCTGCAGAGCAGCTCACTTCTTCCCTCAGTTGTAGACAGCATTTTAGTACTGTTTAACGCTTCTACTAGGACGAGAGAGTTACAGAGAGCTCTGCTGTTTCTTTTTATTTCTTTGTAAGGTCTAACCACACCTGACTTTTGTCATTTTTCATGTTATCTATAGTCTGATCTCAAATGTGTGACTTCTTTTTAATCCTTCTTTTTCTCTTCCCCGCCTTCTTGTTTTCTACTCCCAAGAGCCTTTAGGAGACAGCTACATGTCCTGATAAGACTAGAGGAGGCTTTCTGTGCCCATTTCTCCCCCTGCCTGGAGAATCAACTTCATACCTTCTGCCTGATGCTCTTGTTCACACCACAGCCCTTGGGCCTGGGCCACTGTCTGACTGTGCAGACACAAGGGGTCCATAGAAGCGCAGAGATAGTGCAGGGCAGGAGTAGGATACAACACAGCGTAGCCTAGACCTCAGATGGTCAAAGCCCCCTTCTCCACATTTCAGTAGAGGAGATTCCAAACCAGGTTGCTTTATTAACTTGTTCCTTAAATATCTGAAAGTATTCTATTTCACAATAAGCCATCTTCTCGTAATTCACCTCTGTGTCTTTCCATTAGCGTAAACCAAATTAGCTCATGACCACTTGGTTTTCTACGATGAGCTTTTCCATAATCAGCTGTATGTCTTGAAAACTAGCTTAAAGTAGTGTCACCCTTGATAGGCTCAACCACACATGAGCTAGTGCATGTGGCAGTAGCTAAATGGCTTGTTACTAGGAAGATTATTTTCCAGTTTATAACTGTGAACTTAAAGCCTTCCAAGATGATATGAGTCTCCAAAACTTTTCCTTCAGTGAAGCTACAGAGCTCTTTCCCACATCTAAATCTAATGCTAGGTGTGCAAGCCAGAGCTCCACTACTAAGTCATCAAACTTCTTTCACAATCCTGATTTCCTTTATCTTTCGTGGAGTTAGCAGACAGCACCACACTTCTCTTGTTGCTTTGGTTTCTCTGATTCCTAAACATCTCAAGCTCACTCACTTGTTTGTCTGTCTCTCTCTTCTGGTCATTGCTGCTGTTCCACCATTATCCATACTTTATCCTCTTGACCTTCCTTCCGTTTCCTTGCCAAACAGCTCACTGAAGGAGTGTGCAAATGCTACTGTTATTTCCTCTGATCTGGCCAGGTGCCTACCTGCAGCAGACCCAGACCTTCATCTCCTGTGCTGTTGGCCACACTAAGTTTTTTCTCAAAACAGGATTTTCTCTCTGTCCTTCCTCTTCTCATTCCCGTATTTTCGTATTCCTTTGTCCATTGATATCTCCTCATGTAAATGATGTTTCTCTTCCTGTGTGTTAAAATCAGGCATGTGGATTGCCTAGGTCTCACCTAACCTCCTTCTCCTATTTCTATGAAAACTTCTGTGTTTCCAGGCCTGCCAGTATTTATCCCACCCATTCATCCCCAGAGCAGTAGCTCTGGTATTCGGGTGGAGCCTGTCTGTGAAAAGAAGTCCCATTCCTGGAAATGTCTATTCTTGCAGCAAAAATTTGACAACGTTAAGTTCATGCCCTGCTGACATAAGGGAAGACACATGAGTTTTTCTCTTTTCTGGCTCTCTGAAGTAAGTCTCACAGGAACATTTTTCCCTGATTCTGACATTCAGACATCTATTTGCTTGAAGATCCAAGCACAGAAACTTTTCCTTCCACAACTTAACCCATTTAACTTTGTTTGTCTTTTACAAATCCTGTTTAAGTACTGTGCTTTTCATTTCCGCTGTGGCTGCAGGAAAAAAAAATCACTGGCAGAAAAGACTCTCTGCTCATGTTGACGCCTGACGGGCCTGCCCTATCCCCAATCAGCCAGCAGTGGGGAGCAGGTCCGTGTCCCCGGCCATGTTCCCACATCCTATGGGTCATACTTGGCCCCGAGACCGCACTGGGATAAGAATGGTCAGGAGTGACCCATGAACCGGCCAGATTTTGGTGCTGGTCCGGGTGCAGCCCGGAAGCCATGTGCTTCTGGGTTACATCCACCTTGAGAGGAAGGACACGATTGCTGTGTTCCCATTTTCATGTGTACATTAAACAGCACTGATTGCAAATTAACAATCTTTTAGCTTGCATTAGAGTATTGTCATTGAGTAACGAAGCACAGCATGAGAATTGCTATTGATGGCAGGGCAATTCAAGAAAGAAGAAAACTGCCCTTTGAAGCAGGTTATGTGCAATGATGTCGTTTGCAAGCTGATGGCTTGCCCAAGGCAGCCCATCTAGTGCAGACAACTGTGCAGAGAAAACACAAGGCTGCAGGTTAACGGGGTGCACAGTCTGCACCCCCAGTGGCATCTAGTCTGCCACGCCAAAAGGGCCACTCTGCACCCAACATAGGCACTAGGTGTTTTAAGGAGATGCGGCTCAGTGCAGAGCACCTCACACAAAGGTGTTGTGGGTGCGTTTCCCTCCCTCCCAGCTCACATCACATGTGTGCAAGGCGAAAAGGGGGTGGGCTGGAGGCAGAGGAGAAAGGAGCCAGCTGCCTTGCTTATGAAAAGATTTGCCAAGCTGACATAGTTAGATTTAATAGCTGGGTGTTGCAGGCTCCTGGGAACGATGTAATTTATGCCATTACTGTTAAAAGGCTGGTTTGATGGTGAGGGATTCATTTGAGTTGCCTAAAATGTTAACAAAGGGGAAAGTGAAAACAAACATGAATGTTGCAATAAAAATGAGGAGGATTTTGGGGAGACTGCCAGGCACATTATTCCAGCGGTACAAAGTTCTCTTATTAAAAATGGCTCATTTTGCCTATTTAAACTCTAAGACATGTAGCTGAAATTAGAGATGGAAGGAAATAATTAGGTTTTGCTTTAACTATGTAAGTTGCTAGAACATTAGTTAAGTCACCCTGTTGTGCTTGAATAGCAGAAGTGATAGTGTGTTATTTCTATTTTTCGTTCAGACCTGATTTCCTGTTCCTGAAAAACTACTTATTTTAAAAGTATTTTGGAAATGGGAAAGAGAAGGGAGAGAGAGCATGTCCAGAGAGAGGATGCTGGAGTGGTTGTGTCAAACCAAGATACTGAGTATGACAATTGTGTCCTCCCAGAAGCAAGAGCAGCATATTCTGCTGACAAGCACCATACAGACAAGCGTGGGGCTCAGGGTTGGTGTGGCCCAAAGAAGAGTGGTTTGCTCTGGAGGTGGTCCCCAAGACTTAACGAACTCTAGGTGCATGACGGCTGGAGCCACCACACTGGGGGGTTGCTGTAGCCCTCTGAAGCCCCCATGAGTGCTGAGCAAACCCAGTCAGCAAAGGGCGAGTGACACTGCAGACTCACACCCTGAACATCTCAGTACTACGGAGCTTTGCATGTGGTTGTCTGTTGAACCTCCATACTGGTATCTCTTGGCCACACCGTTGACTGTACTACTGTCGGCTGAGGCCGTTGGTTTTGCTGCTTAACCATGGTCTGGCGTTACCCAAGTGAATAATGAACTAAGCCTGGGAAGGATAAAAGAAAGTAAGCCACATACCTTGGGGTGCACTCGGACTCACCACCAGCTGCCCTGTGGACCTGACAACCCCCCCCATAAACAAGGATGCCCCCGATGCCTGCTGCCAGGGAGAACTTGAATCATCTTGGCACAGAGCAATCTGGGGAAAATTATAACGGGGGGAGATGGCTCAGGAGGACAAGAAAGGGCAAGAATGGTGATCCATGGCTTAACCATAGAGCTCAGATATATATATCTCTGAGATCACAGAATCAGTAAGGTGGGAAGGGACCTCTGGAGGTCATCTAATCCAACCTCCCAAAGATTTCCTGGTGCTGGTTCCACTGGGGCTTGAAGCAAGGACCTTCAGCATGTAAAGCAGATGTCATAACCACTACACTGGAGATGCACCCCTTTGCCTCCATTTTGCTGTGCTTTCCTTTGCATTGCCATGCGCTTCTGGGCGCCCGACTCCTCCAATGACGCCCAAGGTAGGCAGGCAGTGGGCTGTGACCCCCCGGCATGTGGCGGGCTGGACCAAACCAACTCAACTTAGCTTGGGACGTAACAAGCCAGAGCTTGTTGAAGCCGAAGAGCCTCACCCTTTGCACCCAAATAACCTCCGGCGTGCCACAGGGTCCCTGCTCATTGCTGACCTGCCAAGCAGCCCACTCAGCTTTCACATCTGCCCTTTTCTGGGCATCCTAACATCTGGCTCTGCTCAGCCTGCCCTTCTCCAGGAGATTCCCCACCTGACCACTTAAAATACTTTTTGTGTCTTTCTCTATATAAAGCGCTACAAAGACTGGAATATAGCTTGTGCTTTCCCAGAGTGTTTTTGTAAGGACAACACCTACAGAGATGCTTCTGATTTCATAAGGAGTTTTGAACAAGGCAATAAGACAGATTCAAGCTCCAACTTCTAATAATGAACAAAAATAATAAAATATAATTTCCTCCCCTGTTGTCATGTAATGTCCACTTAGAAGCAGGGTGGTTCTGAAACCAATGTTTCTTTAACTTCCTTTAGTTAAAATTTAATTTTAACTAAAGTTTTTTTTAAGTTAAAAAAAATTAATTTTTACTTACTTGATTGCAGTAGCTGCACCTCTACCCTTCGCAGGAGGCTATTTCACTCCAAGACTGGAGTTTGGAGATCCATTGGGCCATGGATGCTCTTTTGCGCAAATTACTGTCTCTAAGACTTGCTTTCCATAAATATGAAATGAGGACATAACATATTCATTTTATTAAAGTTTGAAGATCAGTGCCTAGAAACATGATGCAAACATTGAGCATAAAATCAGTAAAGAACCGTCCAAAATTTACAGCTTTTAAAACAAATTTCACTTCAAGAGACTGTTATACTATTAAAGCAAAAAGAAGATAGATGAAGATATATGTGCGTCTAGATAAGTTTACCAGTGGATCCATAAAGGGTCTGTGAAGTATCAGAAAAAAAAAGGATTTCTGATTCCAGACATGAATACAGCAAATGTTTTACTGCCATAACAGAAATAAAGCCTGAAAGAAGTCATCTGATGTATCTTGGTTTCAGGGTCCTGAGTTTGCTTTATCTTCAAGACCCTCAGCTGATAGGAAAGAAGTGCCTATCTTTTCCAGATTCTTTTTACAGTAGTTGTACAAAGGAAAGAAATCTGAAAAAAAAAACCCCATCTTTCTAGCTGGAAACTAACTTCACTTCAACTGAGGATCAAATATCACCTTCCTAAAAACATTCATCAGACATTACTAGGGTATTGGATTTTTACAGACTTTCGATATAGGCCTTCAAAAGCCTTTTCTTTTCCTTTCTTTTCTTTTCCTTTGTTTTCTTTTCTTTTCTTTTCTTTTCTTTTCTTTTCTTTTCTTTTCTTTTCTTTTCTTTTTCCAGCAGTTCACTGGTCCTGGAAGAACATTTTAAACACTGCTGCGATGCAATCGCTAGATGAGGAGCCTTGCCAAGCTTCACTCCCTTTTAATTTGGCTTTTCTGGAGTAGCCTCCAAAACCCCTCTGGTCTCCATGGCTGCTCAGTTAACTGCGGGAAAAGCCCCTGCCCTACTCTCCAAGCTCGGCACTTTAGTCAGGATTAGAATAGGCAAAATTGAGCACGCTGGAAGTGACGGCAATGAACTGAGAATAGAGACGACGGGTAGAAGATACTCCGTGCTTTGGAGAGCCCAAGATACGCTGGTAGAGAGACATTCAGGGAAGGGGAAATCCTCCTGCGTGCTATCCCGGCACAAAGCTTGTTGCGATCTGCTGTGCCTTTCGTGGCTTGCTGGGAGCCAAGCCCTCTTCTTGCCTCTAAAGCAAGGCGGCGCAGGCTGCACGCTGAGTGCTGGCGCACAGGTTTTGTATGGGACTTTGCTGGGGCGCAGCGCAGAAGGCACGTCCTCAAGAAAGCTGACTGCAAGCACCCATCACAAGGCAACATTGCTGGTATTTTGTAGTGCTGGAGACCAGCAGAAGTGAGATGCTGCACTCTGTGCAACTCAGCAAAATTAATGCATCAAGTATCCCAACAAATCTGGCAGGGAGGATGCTGTATTATTGCATGGGTTTGCCTTGGGCAGCACACTTAGCCAGGATAAGCTCACTCCATCCATCAGGTAAAGCACAGAGCTTTTATGGAGCCTGTCTGTGCAAAAGCCAGGGCAACAGGAGCTCTGTCCTAAGGGGATTAGTGGGGATCTCTGCTTAACTAGTCTAAGAGTGCTGATCTCAAAGATTGGGTTTTTTACACAGAGCAAAAAGAGCTACTGGGTGATCTCTGAAACAGTCAATTACTGCACGTACATACTCAGACACAGCATGTATAATTACTGCACATGCATATTTGGACAGTATGTATATATAGTAACTGTGCACATGTGCATGAAACTATGCACATGCACAAAACCGATGTGCATGACGGAGTCAGCACTGGTACAGACCTTCCCTCCAGAAGAAATCTGGTAACAGAAGGAGTTTAGGACCATGCTGATACACAGCCACTCAGGCGTAGTCACAGGCTTTGATCTGCCACTCCTCCTTCAGGGTCAGCAGGGCAGGAACCTCTGAAATCTCTGCGGCCTGAATAGTCCAAATTGGTCTGGAAACGCGCTCAGTCCTTGTCATCCAAGGCAGGGCCATCATTCAGTGCATGGCACCTGTGCATTTGCTGCTCCATGCCTTTAAACTCAGCGGCTGCATCACCTCCTTCCTCGCTGATGGAGAGCGCCCGCAGGACTGCCTTAAAGAAGACGCGGGTTTAGGAGCCATTCGACAAGCAGCGGCGTATGCCCAAACGCACTGAATCACAGCCGCAGCCCGCAGGGCAGCTGCCACGTCGCCGCCGCCGGCCCTCGCGGCACCCCGCACTGCTAGCCTGGGGCACCCCTTGTGCATCGTGCGCCTCCCCAAAGGGACCATTGTACACGCAGAGCAGGAAACTGCTGCTTTTTCAATTAGCTCCAACACAGGCACCAGAGAGAGATCACCTGCTTCCAGAATCTCCTTTTATACTTGATCAGAGAACAGTTTTCCATAAGTCTCTCATTTCCCTCTTTTTTATTTGCATGTATAGGTTTCTTAACACATATAGATGACAAATGATAGCTGAAAGTTCATTTTTGGAAGTTACTAAAGTGAGAAAACCTGAAATGGGACTGGATTTTTCTTTTTTTGTTTGCTTGGTTTTTACTGTTGTGTTTCTAAGCTGTAGATCAATGCATTCAAACTTGGAACAAACTAAAAATTTCAGTAAGGAGGAAGCATTCCAAACTTACTGAAAACTGTGATCTTCATTATTTGGAAAACTCAGATATTTAGAAACAACCAAACACGGTTGTTTCTTAGTGGTAGATAGGCTCTCTGTACATTTTGGGATTAGCAACTTCTGTCATGAACTACTGATTCCAGAATGTAATTTCACAAATGGCAGCTCCTAAGTACAAAGCAAGAACAAGATTTTTTTTTTAAAAAAAAAAAGTCTCTCTTCCCCTAAAGGAAGTAAATTGTCTGTCCAGAAAAAAAAGTCAAATATAGGAACAAGATCATCATGTTCCCCAAACATGGAAAGATCATCGAATGGCAGAGGTAGCCTGCCTAGTGTGAAAAACTGTGCACTTTGGTTAAATAAAGAAATTCTTCTCTCTCACTATTCCTTCTCCTTACTGACAGTGTATTATGGAGTTTTTGCCTACTTATTACTATTCTTTGAAACTGGAGCTGCCATCTCCCAGGAAAGAGAAAACAATCTCTATTACTCTTCAGATTTCTTGCAATCATGTAGCCACGAAAAGTGACTCAGAAAACAAGGATTTTGCTTTAGATCTGAGAAAGAGGTAGAAAGTTGCTCCTCCCTGTCTTAAGATGATAAGACTTGTCTCTGGATGGACAGTTCAGATGTAGCCCACTCAAGACGAGAATAGAAGGGCATTAGCTCTACTGAATTAAGGATGTCCACCTGAGGGGCTAACAGACTTAGCAAGCAGAGATTAGGAATTATCTGTATAAAATATCATGCAGTTCACATATAGCAATCCCTTGTTCAAAACGGGAATGAATGGACAACAAGTCATATATGCACGTCCACACTTAAAGGTCTCCAATTGCTAGCGCGAGCAAGTTCTTAGCAAAACCCACATGTACCACCTTCATCAAGAAAGAATATTGAAGTCCACCTTATTGAGAGGCACCACCTCTTATGGACTTCTGAAAGGCATTGAATTTCCACAAGGGCATTTTCCCCTAATATATTAGACAGAATTATGGGAATTTCCTCCATACTAGGAGGTAAAACTATCAAGTCAAATTCAATATTGTATCCCACTTACTTTGTGGGTTGCCTTCCCTAACCAATTTTGCAATAAAGTCACACATGAAAACAGTAAATTTTAGCTAGAGACTGCTCAAAGACCTGTGTACTTCTCTAAAGAATCCTACTTCATTATAGCAGTGCCAGGGACAACTCTTCTTGAGCTTCATGGAGAGTTTGGGAAGTGTGTTAATTCATACTGCATTGAGAGTTCTCATCCACAACTTTCTCAAAGTTTCAAAAGTCATTCAAATGTCAATAGGACACGTGTATGTCATTAGTTTTGCTTTACAAAATCTCACCTTCTTTGCATTAATTACATGTATTCTTATAATCAAAATCTCCAACAGCAAATGTAAATGTTAACTTACCATTTCTTTACTTACAGAGAGCAAGACTTCAAAGTAAAAACCATGCTAACACCTTTTGAAAGCTTTTCAAGTGTCACTGTGTAGGTCACGAGCCATCAAACGGGTTATAATGCTCACGTGTTCAGATCAGTCCTCTACCACTGATGTTAATCTGTGGTATCTGTGAAATCATTTCAAGAGGACCAAAGATTCACAGTCAGCAAATGCTTCTTATTTCTTGACTGAGATACATTAATATCTATGTTTGGGAATCCTCCCTGCTGAACTGTCTCATCCTACTTTTTCCACTGTTTCTCCACTCCTAGTGTATGTACACACACACACACACACACACACACATATATACACATAGGGAGGGAGAGTTTGCCCTGCAGTTGCTTCTCCACAAAGATTCTGCATCCCCAGTAAAAGGCCTCCTGTACCCTGCCTTGAATCTCGTTCCCTCATTTTTCCTCTCTGAGGTCAATCAGCTTCCTGCCAAAAGCAGCAGGAGCACTGACAGCCCAGGAGAGACTTCTTACTTCGCTTGTCTCAAGCACTGAAGGAAGGAAACAGGAAGAATTGTTCAGTTTAGCTGTTACTGTCCCAGGATGAACGCTCCCACGCGCATGCAAGGACCATGCCTTGCACCCAGGAGTTACCATATATGAACTACAAAGGGCCAAAAGCATATCCAGGAGCCTCTGAAGAACCTGGATGTCAACTTCCAGCTCTCTTCAGACTGGCTAAACCACCTTTTCACCAGCTAGTAACCTGGCCAAGTTTAGGCATGTGTTCTAAGGTGTTTTTTAAGGACAATTTCCCTAAGGTTCAAATCAGGGAGGCCCCAAATCTTAACAGAATATTCTCAAGAATTTAACATGCAAAATGATGCATCTTCCTTTGTTTTACCTTGAGAAACAGCTGAACTATATAAGTTAATATTAAAAGAAAAAACAAACTGCTCAAGTTTGGGACAGATAGATGCCGCTGAAAAAATCTGAGCTCTGTTAGATAGTTTGGAAAATGATAAATAAATGAATACCTTGTCCTGCAGTGGAAAGCATCAGATAACCTTTATTCAGCTCAATTATCCATTCTACCTGCAAGAACAGATAGAGAATAGCAAAAAGCTTATGTAATAAGCAAAATGGCTCTAATCTATAAACTCAGCTGTAGGGTGCAAGCATGTTTTTTCTAAACTGTGTTGTACAACTGGAATGATGAGGAGTCACGCCTCAAGCATTTGAGGTTGATGTACATCTTTTGGTTATCAAACTGTACAAGGATTCCAAAAGAAGAAAAAAAATACAAATATTTATAATTATTCCTTTCCACATTTCAAGAGGCAGTTTTATACTACTTTCCTTTGGACTAAAGTGTTTTCTTGTAGAAGGCCACTCTTAAGATTCAGTTCTCTGATTTACCTACTGATTTGGAGATAAGATGCATTTTGATTTGGGAATACCATTAACCTTGGTTAGTGATAAATGCTGCATTTTCCCCAATCTACATAATACTCTCCCAGTATACCTTCACATTTTTCTTCAATAATTTTTCAATTCCATATTTTCACCTCATAATCCAGATCCACCTCCCTTCCTCTCCACTCCCCACTGCCTCACTTTTCTATTCTTCAGTGAGATTCCTGCGTGGCTGTCTGACCTTGCAAACACTCCTTACAGGAGCTGGTGTGTTGTCCAGCTGTCTTTGTACGCGGGCAGTACATCATGAAGAGTTTGAGGGAAAAAAAAAATCAGTGATCCCCACACTATTTCAGATTCAAGTCAAACCAAAATGCATGCACTTGAAAGTGCACAGAAAAACAGTTCTGTTGGAGTAGAATGAAGATTTGCTGTTAGAGATTCCAGTATCACATTGTGCCTGGTTCACGGGAATACTGTTTTCCTTCCACCCACTTGCAATCCAGCCTGCAAATGCAACCTACTGTCTGCAAGTCAATGTGGGCTCTGTCTGGCTTGTGCCTCAAAGATGGAGCTAGAACAATGCCAACTTCTGTTTCCAAGCTGCTTTTGCTAGGCAAATAGGCACAAAAATCTAGTAAAAATTGCAAAGATACAATTCTGAATACTGTTAGGTAGCTGAGTTATTGAGAAAGTCCTTTTATGGTCTCTTTTCAAGCAAAAGTGCAATTTAAAAATATTAAGATACCACGTGAGCAGGGACATAAAGGAGCTGGGAGGGGGGAAGTCTTAGTCCTATTTTGAACTATCTTTTTACTCCAGTTTAGTACGGTAAGAAAACCTGTCCTGTCAAACAACAGACAACCAAAGCCCAAAGAAATCCAAATAAGTAACAACCAGAGTCAGAATCCAGATGTAGTCACCCAAAGCATCAACTGACCTCAGCATGAAGATGAGAAACCTACAGCTCAAATGTGTCAACCTTGGTTCATAAGACGTGCGAGCCCAGGCTTCTTGTTCCTTAGAGCATACATGATATGAAAACAAGAGATCAATAAGCAACCCCTCATTACTGAAAACAGTGCATCTTACTGATACTGGCATGATTAAAATGAAACTGCCGATGAGTGCCAATTATCTAGAATAATCCTGTTAGCATTAGTTCAATGGTTCATTTATAAATCTCAGCAACACTAATTTTATTTGAAGTTGTTACTAACTCTAATTCCTTTTGTACAGCTGATACAACAAACAATCTTTATTTTAACCATTTGCAATCTCAGTGTTATCAGAGTACTACTGGATATTAAATATATCATATTGACCAAGTTCATAGATCATTTTATTACATTTTACAGTGACCATTTTTCTCCTGCTGTAACAATATGTATACCTCATCAAATACTTAGTCTTACTGATTGTTGGTGTATGTCTCTCTTTCAGAAAATAAGGAAACAAAAATAACTTTGCCCTGATTCTTTATCAAGCCTACAACTTAAATCACAACATGCATGCATGCACCTACACAAATCAGAATATATTTGCTTCTACTTTATTGCTATTTAATGTGTACTAAAAGAGCATTTTGGCTGGAGATACTTAGCTGAACTCCAAATAATTGATACACTGGTGTTTGAAATTACTAGGTGGCTCTAGTCAGCTGTGGACAAACTTTTTGACCAAATCAAAACGGACGATATACAGGAAATCCAAGGGAGGTTTCATTAAATAAATTTATTTGTTAAAATAATTTAACTCCAAATACAACTGCTGAGTTTGCATCGAGTTCTATGTACAATTCTTGTTTTATTTGAAACATCAAGGTTTAAACAACTGACATTGTTACAAAACAAACTGTTGCCCCATTTTAAGTTGCCAGTTGTATTAGAGCTCAACAATTAACTGTGAAATACATTAATTCACCTCTGGGAAACTCCAAATCAACAGCGTTAAGCCTGGTTCCAAAACCCACTTCAGTCATTCTTCAAACCCTGATCAAGAATTAACAGATGCACAATGCAGATAAAAGCCCCCTGCAGTTGTCACACATTTGCTTTTGTTGCGGAGTTTCACAATTAAAGCCTAACCAGTGCTTTGACTGTACACTGGCAAAAAAATAAAAAAAATAAAAATAAAAACAAACATGCACAAAACCCCCCAACCAAATGGCTGACATCTTTAGGCAACATTCTATACAGGAAAGCAAATACCAGTAGTTTTCCCACAGAAAAGTAATGGCAACTGTAGCACTGGGGTTAGAGAGAGGCTAGAACCAGAACAGAAAAAGTCACCAAAATCATTTTGATGCTCTAAAGGAGAGAGGGAGAAAGGAGGAAAAGGAGAAAAAAAGAAAAAAAGCAGTTATGCTAATACTCTTTATCTGATTCTGGTTTATTTGTTTCACCTAGTTTGTCTGTCTTTTTAAGGGAAGGAGGAAACAGTTGCTATCACTATCAGCTTAAAAGAATAAAAGTTGCAACACTAAAAAAAAAACAATAAAATTGGAGAAATGCTGTTTTTGTAGAAAAGTACAAAGCTCTACAAGAACAGCCAAAAGAAAAGTGGGTCTTTGGAATAAATCATAATATTTTAAGGCATGTTATAAAAAAACTTTCAAATACTATACTCCGTAGTCCTATCAGGGTACAAATTAAGCAGTGACCCAAGACCTACGATTCCTACAGGGCAGCCACAAAACTTCGACGTGGCTCACTTAACCACCTTTCTGCTAACCTTGTATTTTGAAAAATCTGTCAAGTGCAACTGTCATTGATTCAAGCTCCACTATATTCACATTAGTGGAAATACAAATAGTGCATAACTACTTCCTCAGAATCATACAACAAAAAAAACAACATCTACAGCTTTCCCGCCCCCCTTCCTCCCCCCCACAACATTGCGTGGTAGCAGATACAGCCTAGGCTTGTAAAGATGCAATGAAAAAACCAAGACTAAGATCTTCTCATTAATGTTTTCTGTTTGGAATTTTACCGTGCAATTTTTCCCTATATTAAAGCCCATCTGTTTTACACTATTAAGTTCTTGTTAGGCCCTTCATATTGTATTTCATGCCATTTTGTTGGTTGTTGAACAATCTGTGAGGTAAGATTTTAACATCTCTGCAAGTAACAGTGCATAACATGTACCCCAAGCTAAGTTTTAAATTTGGTATGTCTGAGCGCTTATGCGGTGGATCTCACACTGGAGCGCTTCTGCAGTGGATCTCACACCGACAAGCTATTTCACAGATAGGTTGCACTGCTCAACAGACAATTTCCCAACCTAGATATTTTAATAAATAAGATTTAATTAATTCGGTATCTCAAATTTTGCTTTAATATGGTGGCTAACTCAATGGGCAGGCAGGCGGGCAGCGGGAAGAGAACATTCATACCATCTAGTTTAAGCATATAAGTTATGCATGACTCAGAGGACTGAAGTTAAAAGCCTAAGTTTCCTATCTAGTCAACGGAAAGAGGTAGGTGCCTCTAGGAGGGCAATTCAGAGCACCCAAACCGGGCATTCAGATGCCAGAAATAAATGGTGTGAATATCTCCCTAAGAGAACAGAGAACAATAACAAAAACTCTGTAAGGTAGATGGGGAAAAGGACTACATTAATCTTCCAGTAAGGCTTAATGTTTGTGACATCTAATGCCCTTTGATACATTGGTTACGGAAAGGTTTTGAAGGATTAAGGGCAGAGATGGCCAGTTCTCTTCCATTAATATGATTTTCTTTAGTTCTTATCCACTTAACTATAGTTTAAAATGTTAAAAAATATTTATGCATGAAAATCTGCAAAGGCGTTTTGTACTCAAGTTTCCTTTGTAGAAGATGAGAGCATTTTTAGGAAGTTCTGCAGGTAGAGGCAAAGCTCTCAAACCCAACTCCAATTACAGCATTTCTAAGGGCCATATACACGCACATACACTCTCAACACACACACACACTGCAGCACCCATTTTCACTCATTTAAACACAAGGAACTACACTGTTACTGCACAAGATTGAAATCTAATAAAAATGCATGATGTCATTTAGACCACAGGCTCAGTGATTTATATTTTTATGGCCAATTTTACCTATAAAAGATCCAGCTCAAGACAATCTCTCCAGCATTTAAAATCTAAACATTTTGATTTAAATCTTTTCTATACTTTGATTGTAAGACTTCGGAATAGGTATTTCTGTGCCATTAGTCATGCAAATGATAAATATTTCACTGCTATGAAACTAGCAAGTCAGAGCTCGAGCATCCTCTCAAAATAAAATATTTGCTCCCACCATTTAACACTCCAATAATTGGGGCAATCTCTGAATAGTGTGTCAGGCAATTAAAGAGCCATTTCCATGCTCACCTAAGGAATTATAGGTGTAACTATTTCACCTCTGAACCAAATGATTTCACATGGTTATTCAATTAAAGTTTTCAACATTAAAGCTATGAAATAGCAAACTTGATTTTCAAAGGTTAGTTAGGGATCACACCAGAGAACGTAGCCCTTAAAGGCAAGAAAAACTGTTGTCTTCAACAAACTTAAAAATGCAGGATGTTCATACTGTCCCATGAGGTTTCTGCAGAAGGGAACATATGGTTGCAACATGGCTTAATTTTCCTTACGAGATGGTACTAGATAATCTATTAAAGTGTTCCTTGTTAGTAAGGCTCAGCAATTTTTTTTCATCACAGTTGCTTCCTCCTGGTTCAGTAAAGTGATAAAGATGCTTCCTGCTTTGTAAACAGAGGGTTTGTTTGGCTTTTTGTCTGACCAAAACCTGAAGCAATCCTCCATTTCTGAGCAGCAAAACAAAAGATTTAAAACATTCCAATGCCATCCTTTTTTCTTCACCCATCGTTTGTTTTCAGATCTTGCCTCTCATTTCACACACTGATGCAATGTTTCCTATTTCAAGATGTGGGATAAAGTGTAGCAATTTTGAAAAAAAAAATCCAAACTAGATAGGTCTCTGGTAGCCTCTTCCTCTAACACTGTCAGAAGTTCAGGTGAAATCAACGTATTTGAGCAAACTTGGCCATAAGTGCTTGCGTGTATCCTGAAGCACAGTAAATAGACACTGAAAGATTTGGCTCTCCTTTTGCGCTTATGTTAGTTGTGAGTGGTCTTCACAGCTATTTTCTCTACTGCTTTTGTTTCCCACTGACACAAGTTTTCCAACTTCTTATGAAATAGTTGCTGTCAGTGCTGTCAACACGACAGCGCAAGTAAGCTCAACTGGAACGACCCTGTAGATCAACTGGCTGTGCCATAAAATTGCAGGTGCTCAAGAGGGAAAATGGGTGAGATGTGGTCATTTAACCCAATTGTATTCAGAGTCAGTGATTGACTTTCAATGCTCAGCTCTGAGTTAATGTTGCTACTTCACTACAGATGTATTTCAAGTGACTCACAAACCAGGAAGTGAAGTAGACAGTTTTACCACCTTACAAAATTTCTGCAAATTAGGTCCAGGTTAAGTAATTTTTAATGCTATTGTATATTACATGCAGAACAGCATGGATCATCTTTGTCTGGCTGTGCTGCATAGTTCATCTGTCTAACGATTTCCGCAAAGAGCTCATCCACCATTGTTTTACTCTTAGCAGAGGTCTCCATGAAAGGGCAGCCCCATTCTTCAGCTAAGGCTCTGCCTTCATTCGATGATACTTCTCTCTCACTTTCCAGGTCCACTTTATTACCAACCAGAATTACTGGCACCTTCTCATACCTACAAACAGGGAAAAAAAGCAGCAATAATTATGTATTTTTAAAATACATTTTAAAATACATTCAAAATATAAACATCTATTTGCAAACAGTACAGACCCATCAGAAATAGTACATTCAGATAATCTTAAAATTTTATGTTAAAAAGCACTTCTGCATTTTTCACATCCTGGAATTTGTTACACATCGCTTTCCTTCCAGAGTTTTCTTAAAGTTCTGATGAATGCTTCTTCCTTTGAATTCCTCCCCCCACCAGGAAATCTGTCTGGAACACTTCCACACTACAAAAAGTGGTGATTTCTGTGCTGGCAATCTCAATTAGGATGTAAGAACAGGATGGAGGCTCAAACCTCCCTTCAGCATTACATTTTCCTTCTCCCTGAAAACATATCATACTTGCTGCCTGTGATGAGGAAGATGCATCATTCTCCCTTTCAAAGGTATATCCACATCTGGTTAATATACACAGAACTCTCAAACAGGCAAGAAAAGGGGGAAAAAAAAGGGTCAGTAAATTAATTGAAATTTCAAGAAGGGCAGCCCACTTCAGGTACTATACATACACAAAAGACTGTTATATGAAAAAATATATTAGCTAATACAGACGATACATAGCATTCCCCTGCAGCATTCACATCATTGGGCCAGTTAAACAATCTGAAAAGCAAAATTTGTTAAGTACTAGGCAATACTATCACAGTTTTGCTTCATAATCAACTTGGACAGTAGAATAGATTATATAAGCTATGAAGGAATTTATTACTTTACACCTCCCAGTGAGGGGAACCTTGCCAATTTTTTTTTTAATTAAAATGCCTGTCTTTTTTTTTCTTCCACCCTCACATGCATAAAACCCTTCTCTAGATACAGAACTAAACAAGTGTTCACTCAGGTTTTAAATTTACACATTTGCCATAACAGAGGAGAAAACACTGGGCCTATTTCCAAAATGCTCTTGCATGGATTTTCTCATGAAAGCAACAAGAACAAAAAACAAACAAAAAAACAAACAAAAAAACCACTGATTATGGAATTTAGCACTTAAATCAAACCAAGATTTAAGAGAAACAAGATGGTTCCCTGTTAATTTAAACCTGAATTCCTACTTTGTATATAGTTTAGCAGTACTGTTTCGAGTCAAATCACTGTAGTAAGACCAAGCTGTGGTCAGACAACATTCAGAAGTAATACCTGCAAGCAGTTTAATATGTCACTATCTTTAAGCCATCTTTATCCCTTCCTTCCTCCCTTTCAGGCAGGGCAGCAGAGCGGTGCTGGTGCGTGTGCCTCAGCTGGTTGAATGCAATATCCAGCAGCTTGACACTAAGGTGTCGAAAGACTGTGCAGGAACAGGGAATCCACAATCTACATGGACACTGAGTTCCTACAGAGCCACAACAGATAGCAGGACAGTAACTTCTCAAACCACCTCTGCAACTCTTAAACCACCAGAGCAGTATCAAAAAAAAATCAGTCCAACTATGTCATAAGATGCAACTTAAATTCTTGACTTTGTTAGGTCTCTTCGGTAACAATGAGAATGTCACTCATTCCAGAGTCTAAGGCTCTTGTCAATAATCACACCAAATGCCTCTTATTTCTTCCTCTATAAATATTTAGCACAGTGAGTACCAGCCCTTGGGAACTCTTGCAAGCGCTAAGTCGCCACTCATGAAGCATCAAAATACACAAAAGCATCTTGAAATCTGTCCTCTTGCATTTAAACACACCATAACATAATCTTTAATTACATAAGAGAGCCAATGTTGAACAGATGACACAGTAATTCAATACTTCTTATCTTTATTATTCCAACACATGGGCCCTATTTTATTTGCTGTACGGCATTAAAACTCCTCTATCAAAGTGGAATCAGCTGCACCTTCAGTCTGTTTCTTGCTATCTAAGGGCCCCAAATGCAAACCTTTTCAAAGCAATCACCTGGGAAGCGTTCAACGAAGTAGCAGATGAGCCAGAACTGGAACACAAGATTATCAGTTCTTTTCTCATTCTGCAGGATCACTCCAATTTATTGGGAAACATATGGAAACTCACACTTGTTGCAGATTTATAGCCAGCTCCACTGCAATATTAAATGCTTTAACGGGTTTAGGAAAGCTGGGCAACTAAATATCTTTGGAGATCTGTTTGCTATGATTACTCAGCATCTAGGGAAATGGAAGGGAGAGTAAACATCAGCTTCACATTGGTGGACCAAATGCAGAATTAATGGGATGGCAGGCTAGACGTGAAAATTCTAATTAAATTTATTTGCACAGTACGATCTAGGAACTATAAGGTAGAAAAAGCAGACAGATAGAACCACTTTTCTGTATTGCTTTTGCCTGCCTTAACCTCTTGCTTTTGCACCATTCACTACCAGTCTTCTTCATGTAAAATGAGATACGAATCCTATAGTCTTATTCACCTCATAACCCATACTCATCCAAAAACCATTTTTAACATTAAATTATATGAGATATGTTTCTTCAAAACCTCTAATTATATCTTATCAAAGACATTCCTCAAAGAGAAAAAAAGCTTGCTCTTCCAAAATAAATTCCTGCATTACCTAATTTTTGAATACTCAACTTTACAAAACAAAAATTTCAGTTTTTTTTAATTATTAAAACACAAAGTTAACACAGAATTTGTCTGTCTACATAGAAAAGTCAGTCTCCATTATCTACAATAATGGAGGCTGGAATATCCTAAATAGTAGAAAAACAATCTGTGGTTACTCAGCAGAGTGCAGGCTCCAATTTTGGCTTATTAGCTCCAGGTCAGTACCAGTCCTGCCAGGCCCAAGTTGAGTGCTAGACAGTCAGCCCAGATGTTTGTGCGCTGTATTCTCCAAATACCATAACAATGGATTAACAGTGCATTGGACAGTCCTATACCCGAATAAAAAGTCTTTAAAGAAACAATTGCACAGTTCAGATATGCGAATTTGAATCCTGAAGGACACACTACTTTTGGCTCCATGTCAGCCTCGGTTGTCTTTATTTAGAGTGTCTAAGTGCCTCTGAACTGTGCTTCCCAGTTTTCTGGTTCTGGTAGCAGAGAAACCATAGAGCTAGCTCTTCACTAAAACAACTTCACAAGATCTGAAGTATTAGTCTGTGCACAAGCTGACCATGGAACCAGTACAGCCATATTGGGCAGAGCTTACAAGACTCTCCAGACCCAAGCCAACTCTTGAAGACTCAAGGTTCAATTTCTTTATATTCTTGACACCACTAATCTCCTGTCTCCAATTACTCACAGCTAACCGAGAACAGGGTAACTGCCCCACTGTAACAGGTAAAGACACATGCTAGAACCAAGAAACAAGTAAACGTAACTCAAGCAGCCTCTTGCCTGAAAGAATGCTTTGACGATGCCTTTCCATGTGATGGACTTAAAACCATATGCTGAGTACAAATATAGTTGAGAAGAATTCAAGCTGGCTCTTCACCCCTTACTCCTCAAAGCTGCCATAATTTCCTACCATAAATTCCTACAGAGTATCCTGGGTGATGGTATCCTGAGGGGGGGGGGGGGCTGGTTCACCACTCTCCATACCACAACTGCTTATCTTGCAAGAGGCTAAATCTGCCTGTCCCCGGAGGTTTCGGCTTCAGAGTTTTAGACTGTCGAGATTTTGGCATACTGCTGAAGTTGCATAGAGCACTACAGGCCAGGGATGGGAAAGTGTGACTTGTCAGATGTGGTAGAATTACAAGATTCTAATAAAATTTGAAGGGAAGAAGAACATATCTTCCCCACAGGCTTTTTATCTGGTTACATTTCTGTGACCCAAAACAAATAGGAAAAGAAAAGTGTTGCAGCTTCTTAAAAACAATCACCAAACAAAACCAAAAAACTTCTTACACCCTGCAAGAGCTGCCTTGCAGCTCTCAAGCAGCAATGCAGAACCTTTCTGTATAATCAGAAAATCAAATCCTGGCATTCAAATGTCTCCAAAGCTTCAAATGGGATCTAACCTACTCATAAATAATACCCCTAAAACACAGTGTGCTGTATATTTTATCCAATTCAATATCAGACACTTAGAACAAAAGAGGCTAAAACTCCACTATCTGTATCATAGCCTGAAAAGCCAGACTGTTGCTGCTGTTGCCATCACAGGATGTGTGAAGCAGCAGCTCAGTCTACTAGGGGAGCTGTGCAGAGCCCTCACCTTCTCAGTGCAACCAAGTCCTCCTACCTTTTCCCTTTACATCCTAGAAGTAGCAGTCTCTCTCATCCCTGGAGCAGAAAAATCCAATTTTCTCAGTACTGCTGAAAAGCTTGGAGCAGCATTGATCTTTTCTAATGAAAAGCATTAGGGCAACCAGAAAATAAGAACAGCTGCCAGTTTCCCCTGTATCAGTGCAGTGAAGTATGTATTCCAGGGCAAACACCATAGCAGAGCTCGAAAGAAACATACTCAAATGTAGCACTGGAAGGCTCCACTTTTCAGGATCTGTTTAGGAACAAGTTTTTGTAAGACCAAATTATATACATTTGTAGGTATGCTTAAAGAACAAGGTACTTCACCCTGTTTGAATGATCTCACTGTTTTAGGCTCCAGCATGATGGATATCAAGCAGTGACTACTCTGGAAAACACTACTGCAGTCCTTTGTAGCCCCATGAAAAAGACACTGCTGCAAAGTCAAACACCAATAGTCCTTCCTTCATAAAAGACAGCCATTTGGTATTTACCAGTTCCAGATAACATTATTCAATGATTAAAAAAAAAAAAAAAAAGCCCCATTATTCATCTTTACAAGCTTCTGGAACTAACAGGCCACAGTATATCCTTCAGTTTTCCTGAAAATGAACACCATAGCCACATAGAACCAATAAATACATAGATTTTAATGTTTAATGTGGTTTAGCTACACATCACTGACCACACAGCCTTACATGCCACATGGTGATAAACCGTTTCTACATTTTATCTTTCCTCACATGGCCCATACACCTACATTTCTGTTTTGATCAATATGTATACTTTGAATACTAACTTAACTAACTTGTTAAACATTTAGAAAGCCTCTAGATGAATAGTACATAAACGATCTTCAGAGATTTTTAGCTTACATTTTTTTCCACCTTCAGTCTTATTCAGAGAGAGAAAAAACACAGGCATGACAATGAAAACAAAGACGATATGAAGCAAAAATATAAAATAATAAAAATGAAGGATAAAAAAGAGTAAGAATTAAAAAATGAAGCACACCAAGACAGACAAACAGATTAAAATCCCCTAAGGTGTGATAGAGATTGCCCAGGACCCACTTAGCTAGGAAAAGGGCAAAAACAAGAACAAAAGCATATTAATGCTGGATCCGTGCAGCAAAAGATACCAAAATTATCAGAAGGGTTCCTGCTTTCTAGCCTGATGTTCAGGAAAGGCTGCATCTTTTCAAGAACTTGTTTTTGACTGTGCTTTATATCAAAGACAGACATGTTCAACCAAAAATGCACAAACCTTCTGCATAATAAAAAAATAAAGAGAAAGAACACGTGTTCTTAAAGACTATTTTTATGACTAGCTTAGGTCCTGCTGAAGTTTATGGAAAGACATATATATTTACATGCTACATACAAGGACCACTGAAAGGTAGAGATGTCTATCCATGACAACCATTCCTAATCAAAAGGAATCTCAAAAGTAGTTCTAAAACACTGGTAGGTCCTTCTTTTGGATGCAGGTTTCTTCTCAGAACATATTTCTGGTATACTTTTCATACATCAAAAAAGAAAGTCACTAAAGGGCTAAAGACCTTAGGAGGGCCAATGATAATACAAATAATAAAGGATGTTCAGGAAAAATAATTATTCTTTGTCTATTACTTACAAAAAATTGTGGCAAGAATCCTAGCAAAGGATAAAAAATTCTAGGAAGAACGAAATAAAGCATCAGAAACAGCTAAAGATGTGCAGTTAAATCTATTAGATTGCATACAAATTCATATGCATACACATGTATTATCTATAACAAACGATACGTCATATTACTAAGCATTATTTTATAATGTAACTTGAAAATTTCAATTGCCTAGAGTAAAGTCTGTCATAAATTGAACTGTAAGTTTCCTCATGAGAAAAAAACAATTCATTCCAAGCTTAACTATCATAACTTACTTACTCCTTTCAAATAATTCCTTGATGTTTGAAGTAAAATTCTCAATAGTTAAAAATGACATTGGCTTAGAAGGATAAGAGAAGACGCACAGTGTTCTCCAATCTGATTGAGCCTCTCAGGCATAAGGAAGAGAAGCAGTAAAATTACAAAATACTCAAGTGGAAACAAACTTAACATTTGTTGCAGCTTGCAATTCTTGAACCAAAGCAGCAATAAAAAATAAAAATAAAGAAGAAAAAGCTTGTAAAATGATTACTACCTCATTTTAAGAAATTTAAGCAGAGAGGACATTTTTTTCCAAATCCTAATTTCTTGTATTTTGGCATGTAAAAAATTTTAATATTATGGGTTATATTAACAGCAGGTGCAAAGACTGAATAGCTCTACCTTTTTGCACATAGTTCTGCAAATACACACCAGTGAAGATGTGTCTATACACTTATGAATATATAAAATGCATGTCCATGCCCTTACGTATGCACACATATATATACACTCATATATATGGAGAGAAAGAGAGAGAGAGAGAGAGAGAGAGAGAGAGATCTGATAAGAATAACTAGGTTCTTGCAAAGTTTGAGTGGTTTGCTCCCCACAACATGAAAATCATTCCACCTTCTCAGGTAAATCCATATAGAACAGCTGTAAAAACAAACAAACAAAAAAAAAAAGAACCAAACCACCCACTATTATGACACAAACATGTAATTACAGTTTACCAATTAACTGCATTTAACATTCAATTCTGCAAGCTATGTTGCGTAAGAATTTAATTAGTTAAACAACAACTTCCAACTAAAAAAGTTCTAAATCATTTTTATAAATGAGAAGAAGCTAAAGAGCTTATTGGAAGTCCCACTGCAATTAGGTGGCTGAGTCATGAATTATTTTGCTATAAAGACTAGAGTATGGCCTAATTGCAGGACTGGGGATCTAACATTTTATTCCAGGCTTTGACATGAACTCCTTATATAGCCCTTGGGAAAAACTCTTCCAATGGGCAGACTGAGGTATATAAAGTCAGAGTAATTGTACTTACTCATAGGACATCAAATTAAATAATAACTGTAAAACAACTTAAATAATAGTATTAGTATAATAAATAATAACCAGACCATATGCCTTCTGAGAAGACTTCAGAAGCTATCACGAAGCTTTCTGAAAACAACCATCTCGACACAAATTAAACACCTTAAAACAAATTCAGCTTTCCAGTTTCATTTCTGGGTCTAGCAAAAGTCACAGCCATTGCTGGTTTTGTACAGAAACCATTTGGCAGGCTCAGCCTTGTTATGGGGCTTATGAAGGATTAGAGGAAATAGCTCTCTTCCAACCAAAAGACCAAGGAGCAACAACAACAACCTCCTTCCAGATGTTCAGCCTGCTTCCAAAAGTCACTGTAGATAAAGCCTCTACCTGCAACTCTGGTCCATCCCCTGCTTAAAATACCTGACAATTCAATGGTCTGCCAACTGGCCCTATGAGAGAAGTGTTCTCTATTGACTTTAAAACATCCAACCAGTTCTGAAGAAAAAGAGGCCACTGACCATCACGATGTTAGGGAGACTTTTTCCTCAGCAAGTTAGCAGAACTCCATGAATGTTTAAACTAAGTCCAGTGACATTGTCAGTTCCCTCTAAGTGAGGCTTTGCCATAGGAGGCAACAGGCAAGCAGCACTTTCAGCACTGGGGAGGACAACAAAGAACCTAAGGCAGGAGGAGTACTGCCAATTCTCACCTATTTCATACACTTGATGGACTTAGCAAACAGGAGGTCTAGCTTTCACCTTAAAGATGCACCCTTTTCCTGCTATTTATCATTACAAATTGCATCTAAAACTGAAGTCTCTGAACACTGAAAAGACAAAGTGGTATATAGTATCTGCCTACTTAGCAGCAGGTTTGCTGTGAGCATATCTGAACATTTTAATCCTTGAATTCCCTCTCCATGCCAGTCTAACTTCTTTTCTTATACATCTGAACATCCACAACATCTGATTGAGTCCTGAAGTGTTGGCCACATTAAGCACTCGAACACTGGAATTTTCAAATGAGAATTTTCGATTCCATGGTGTAGTTTAAGAAACAATAACCTCACGAGTTTCAATCCTATGCAAAATGCAAGAGAAGCGTTGTAACTTGGCTTTTTCATCATGACCAGTTCCTTCCAAAACAATATAAAAATTAAAACTTCCTGTAAATCTGACATTCTTACAAGATCGCTGTTTTTCCTTAGCTTCTCAAATATTCAATTTGCGTTGAAAGAAATAGAGTTGTCAAGAAAACTATGAACACATTATGAGGCACAGTGCAGTTGCTACAAAGTTATCTACAAAGTTAGTACAACGCTGTAGCTTCAAATTTCCAGACTAAATATCCAAAGCTGGATATCTACGTTTGTCAAAAACTGCTGCTACTAGCTTTAAGCACAGCTCAACATTTTGAAAATTAGATTGTATATTTAAGTGTTTAAACTCTGAGTCCATAATTGGAAATTATTCTTAATGACTGTATTAGCTTTCTGACCTTAAAAATTATTTGAATCATGTGCCATACTAATACTTATTAATAATATATACTGCAGTGTAATGAATGCGATATGCCAAAGCTTTCAGTATCTATCAACAATATATAGAAGATACTAAAATTAAAGAGATTATCATCTATTTTTTATTTTTATTTTAAAGATGTCAAAAAGACTTGACATTCTTTAAAATTACCATTTTTTCACTTTAGAGACATAATCACTTAAACTTTATCCTCCAGTACTGTGCATAAAACACATTAAGGATTAAGCAATAAATGTTAACATAGGATTTAAGAGATGTGGATTCAGTTCCACACTCTGTCACAGACATCCTGTGTAATTTCTAGTGAGTCCTTTAAGCTCTGTACCTCTGTTCCCCACTTGAAAAAAACAATAGTAGTCAGCCTTAACCTCAGAATGCCTATAATACATGAACACTTTCAAGGCCTTCCATCCTTAGAGACTGAGATACCATGAATACCCTGAAGGATTTAACAGCTTTGCTCTAGTTACAAAGAGGAAAAGTCCTACATCCTAACTATTTTCAGCAATAGGCTACATAACAGCACAACTCTTTAGGTTTTCTTTACCATAGTATTGTATTCAGAACAGATACGTTACAGTAGATTACACATCAATGCCAAGTTTGCCAGCAGAAAGAGTAAACCTGTTGGACTAGCCTTAACTCAGACCAGGAGCTAAGAACACCAGCATGGGGACAAAATCAAGATTGTTATCTCAGTACAACTGTGGGGGGCTTGAGTGGATATTGCAAGGGCTCACAATATCTTAAAACATATGCTATCTGTGAGGGATTTCTTCTCCTCCCGTCTCTGCACAGAATTTTGCAAGGTCAAAAAGCCTGCCTGCTCTGATGATGTGGGTTTGACTATATCTCTTTGTAAGGGCAATGCAATAAAAAAAGTAATATAAGCTTCTCATACATTATACAACAAATCTATGGACTTGATTTTCATATCTTTGATTTATTAAATTGCTATGTTCAATAAAATTTACAGTGACCCTAACATACATTGCCATTTATCAATCAGTCCACGCATTGTCACAAGAAGTTTCTCTCAGAAACATATCCTTTCACACATAAACTTTCAGATGGCACTTACAGGATCTCTTTCTTGCCTACAATTTGGCTAGAACTTAAATCATTATTTCAATTTCTAACTCCTATCAGACCTGGAAGCAAAGAATCGCTTAGATAGGAAAGGACCTTGGGAGGTCTCTAGTCCAACCTACTGCTTAGGGTAGGGTCAGCTGCGAGATCTCAACCAGGTTTAACAACCAGACCACAAAAATGCCAAAACAATACATATATTTATGTCTAGGAACTGATAGTTACACTCATACAACTCATAGTAGACATACAACCAAGAAAGTATTTTTCACTATGAAAGCAAAGTGAATTAGACAGATTTTACAGAATTAACTAAAGCTCAATGCACAAGTTAATAACAACTTCAATCTCCTTAGCCTTGTTTATTTAAACTTTACAGAATGGAATTTATTAGTGTTTATATAAAGCAAAAAACTTTGGCTAAACATAAATATTCAAATGCATAAGCCCTTTAGAAAGGCCAGTAGACTATAATGTGTATAAGTACCTGAAGGGAGGGTGTCAGGGGGACAGGGACAAACTCTTTTCACTTGTCCCATTTGACAGGACAAGAGGCAGTGGGCAGAAATTGAAGCACAGGAAGTTTTGCCTGAATGTGAGGGGGAATTTCTTCCCTGTGAGAGTGACGGAGCACTGGCACAGGTTGCCCAGAGAGGCTGTGGAGTCTCCTTCTCTGGAGATCTTCAAGGCCTGCCTGGATGCAACCCTGTCTACCATGCTCTAGGTGACCCTGCTGAGTGGGGAGGTTGGACTAGATGATCTCTGGAGGTCCCTTCCAACCTTACTGATTCTATGATTCTACGATATTCTTGTAAGGCATTATTTCATTCTTCAAAATCAAAATATTCTTATATTCCTTTAACCAAGTTTAATCACTAGAGGGAACAAAAGAAAAAAAAAGCTACAAAACTTATTTAAACTGTTCTAATAGGATTTTCTCTAGCTCATTAAAATTACACTTTTACAGGTGTTTAAGAATAGGCCTATCAATTAATTCAAAACCTTCTTAGTAGCATCACCTGCTTCTAAAGGATTAGAATTTAGGATCTACCATGCCATGCTGCCCAATTAGAACTACACAAAATATCAGCTTCTTCTCTCTGTCAGGGAAATACCTTCTTGTTCTGATACGATAGACCTTCTGATTTTTAGCATTATCCACATATGTGCCTGAAAACATACACAAGCCTAGATCACTAAACTCACCTCTGACAATTTGCCACTGCCTGACCTACAGAATCAAGCACTGTATATGGATATGATCTGCATTGCCATAGTTGCTTTTATTTATTTACTTTTCAAAGAACTTGACCTTCTGCAATAAGCCTAGCTTCAAGTCATCTAAGAAAAAAAAAAAGATTAAGAAACAACCAACTAACCTTGCATAAATTTCTGCTCTCTCATTAATCCCCTTGTACGAGCTAAGGTAAATAGACACCAGGGTTTATACAATAATTGCATAGCCTGAAGAGAATCTGTGTCTAGTATGAAACATTCTTTGTTACCCTAGTAACCACAGAAAAATACAGCCTAATGTCCTCCAAGCCATTAAAAATATCCTATATGGCTTTTAGGAAAACTTCGCAGGAAAAATGCTCTGTTGAGACAGATTTGCCTTGCAATAATACAATCAAGTTACAACTTTCTGGACATTATTCAGAATATAGATTATTTTATAGAAACTGTAAGCAAGTGACAGTGTTTGTACAGAGAACCAAATCAGGAGACAATAATAATTTTTAGTGTTTTCTCTTTTACTTAAGAAGCAGTGCTATGACTTCATACACTTTTGATTATAGTCAAGCCCTTTTCTTAAAAAAAAGTCACTACAAAAAAAAACAGTTTGGGAACTTTTGGATTACAACATTGAATCTGAAGACCCCAACCATTTTCACCAGCAGCCGTGAAAGCCTCTCTCTCCTGCAACATCTGATTTTTAACTTTGGAAAGAAAAAAAAAAGAAAAAAAAAAGAAACAAACAAACAAAACCACCCTCCCCACACATTCTGCCATGACTTTGGAAAGTTGTTGGCCTTCATCTTACAGAATAATTTAATTAATTACTGTAAATACGGTTTAAATAATTTGAACATTCAGTTGGATTGCTTAGGATAAATAGAGGACCAAGAACATTTTCTCCCTCAGTTTTCTGAAGCGACCTCTATCCTTAACAATTCAACTTCGTAACTCAAGTAATTTGATTCAGAAAGAGCACAGCATCTATTTAAGTCAAACTGTCTTCATATGTAAAGATGAATACACAAAAGTAAGAGCTTCCAATGTCTTACATTAGTATTTAAAAACTTTTGGTTCATCTTCAAGTATGAAATAGCCATCGACTGCACTGAGTATATAGAGGACAGCTTACTGGTAATCCCTCTTCTATATTGACTAAAAATGTTTTTTTAGGAACTTTGTTTTTCCTATAATGAGATAAGTGCCAATTATAGCATTAAAAAAAACCTCTCTACAAAGAGTAATTTCATCTAAATCAACATACTAAATGCACTGTAAGACCTGAAACTAAAATTTAACCATTCTAGCTTCCAGAAGTCCCCTGGTTAGAAATTAGTGCTTATAAAATGACACCAGAGGGTATCTAGTACATAAAATGGTGAGATCTAACCTTTTTATTCTTCCTTATGTGTGCATATGTATATACCAAATCTAATATTTAAGTAACTATTAAAATGAAGTCAGCTAGAATGATAAATTTAAAATTCATGTCTCAGATGTTGAACTATTTGTATGATATTTCCAGCTGTTTTTTATTTTATTTTTTAAATATTCTTTGGGTCTAGCTCTAGGTTTAAAAAGCATCTTCCCTCCCCCCCCCCCCCCCCAAAGATTTATCCTAGCATAGCTGACAGCTACTTTAACTTCTACAAAGACGCTCCGGTGTCTTTAAGTGCCTTGAAGCTCATTCCATCGTGTACTCTTCCAACCCCGCCGGCTGCTAGGCTCCATCTCCATCAAGCAGGCTGCCTGCCAGGGTTTTGCCATCGCAGGCTGCCCACCCCGCGGGGCTGCGCACACCTGGCTGCTCTGGCTGGTGTCAAACAGCCGCGCCGTGAGAGGTTGCGTCCGCCGGGGAGCCGGCGCGTGGGGTCACAGCCCAAGGCTCCCGGCTGTCAGCGCGGCTGCGGCACCAGAGCGGATCCGCGCTGGCGCTTTGCCAGCGGCTGCATCTTGGCTGCTGGCTTGTGTCACTCGAATAGGTGGTTACTCAGCTGACAGAAAGGATGGGTTTTACTAGCTTATCGCAGAATTAATACGTGCACGCCTCAGACAGGAAGAGCAAAAACCTTTGCAATGAAAGGTTTTATCTGTTAGTGACAATTTTTACAGAGGGGTAAAAAAGAAAAACCTCCCAATAAACCAGGCCTGCCTAAGTAATTTCTTTAAAATATTGCAAATTCCCACAAGGACACCTGCTTTGATACTGCTTGAATTAGGAATACACTTAAATTCATCCGAACTGAGATCAAACAATGTGGCAATACACTGCTTTAAACTTGTTTAGAAGGTAATTTGGGCTTATTCCGCATATTCATTGCTATATTACACCATTGTAAATAGAACACAATTGGGAATTGGGAATAAAGGACTTGATGAAAGCCACATTTTGTTTTGTGTCCTCTCACCTCCCCCCAAAGATTGGAAGACTGAAAAACCTTTCTGCACATGTTTGTGTGTACATCTTAACTGTACTTCTGGGCAAATTTACTTTTGAGTGGCAGGATTTAGGTAGATAACAGTTTGACAGACACTAGATTATAATGCACTTTGTTTTTATTCTTAGATTAAATATCATCCCATTATTTAAATGTCTATATAGCACAGTCTAGATACAAAAAGGATGAACACATTAGTATACTTAGCCTTCAAAACAATTTTAACAACGTAAGAAAGTCTTATCGAAAAATTTGGATTTCTTTTAAGGTCTGTATTTAAGGGTACCACACATCCATACCATCTTCTTTGCCCATAAGATCTTCTTTGTTGAAGCACTAATCGTCAGCTAGAATTTCCTGAAAATAGCCCACTAATTATTTCTTCACATTAAGTTGTCCTATGCAGAAAGGCCATTTCAATTAACATGAAGGTGTGCATGGGGGTGTGAAGCCCAGACTGTTCCCAGTCCTTTTAATCTAACCGCACTTCTTCCTGACAAAGTCTTTCAAAAGAAGATGTTTTGATCATCTTTGGGAGAAGAACGTAGACTTCAATTACCAGTCCAATTATCCTGGCTAGGAAGGCAATACAACTGCTTAATTTTAGAGTAACAAGTGACTTTCAAGGTGTGCCTGCTCAACTTTCATCTCAGACTGAGCTTTCCATTGTCCCTCTCTGGCAGATTAAAGTAACGTGACGTCAGGCACTTTATTTCAGAATAAGAACCGTCTGCAGGAGAATTTAACAGGCAAATTATCTTCTTTGAATGTCCTCATTTTGATTAAGAGGTGGTTGCTTTCTTGTATACTTTACACAAATACAATTTAGTAGCATCAAAAATAGAGGAAAAAAATCAACATCCTGCAATACACAGCAAATTGCATTAAATGATCAAGTTCTTGAGAAACCATGAAACAAATACTGTTTAAGCCATTTAAAATAATACTATTTCTTTTCCCATGTTGAGGCTACAAGGTAGCAAGTCTTCTCAGAGGTGAAAACTTTGTAGCAACTTTTTGCTCAATGTGCCCATATTAGGCCTTTGGTGATGCACCAGTAATCCTTGTATTATATGGCATGCACTTCACTCTCCTTCCTCGTGTCCAGAATAATCCACGTTTTGAATTCAAGTGCATCAATGCCAGTTTTCTGTGCATTTCATTTTCCTTTTTAGAACACAGCTACACTACAAATTTTGATAGGTTAAAAACTGGATTATGTGGATTTGTTTAATCAAAGAGTGGAAAGAGGAAGCGGTCAGGAGAAAACCTTTCCATCATCAGATCAGACTACCATGATGTTGATATTGAGCTTCTTGTGATAAAATCCTTAAACATTTCATATTTCAAACATGTCTGTTATACTTCCGTGGAATCACTGATGGGTTATCACATTTCTCAGAGCTATTGTTTAATATTATCCGTAGGTCTCAGTGACTTTCTTCTCGTAAAAGGAGACCCTACTTTAACATATTCCTATTACATCTCCTGTCTATAAACCATTACAGCTGTCCAGGAGCTGAATTCTGGGCAATCACAAACATAACTGTCTTTCAAAATGCAATCCAGGAACATGAAATAAACAATAACTCTGGTCCATCAGGACACTGCCTATGACACTTGCATCTATTGCAAATGCGTTCCCAGATATCTAAGATGACTTCTTTCTACCAGCAACAACCCATCCAGAAGGGCTGCATTTGCTCCCTGAGGTTCTGGAAAGCCACCCTAACATAGAGGCAGAGCAAGTCCAACAACCCTTCAGTTACTTGGTCAACACTGAAGCTGAGGTGGCAGCAAAGCTAGTTCCACAATAACTGCAGACTTGAGTGAAAAGTGGTACTTGGAATGGTAATATGAACAGCATTTCTTGCTAAAATCTGCTGACAGATTCATCATCTGACTGTTAGCAAGCACCTGGATTTGATTGCTACTAAATCCAGTTACAGCAAGCACTAGGAATAAAAGAGTCAGTAGAGGCTCAACTCAGAACTGCTAGATGGTAAATAAAAGTGATCAGAAATTTGTAGCTACTAGATAATGCAACAGTGATGTTTCAGTAAGAAGCAAGAGAGGCTATGCAGGCCCAGATGAAGAAACTATGTGTATAGTGTCAGATTTGAGGCAAGACTATGCAACATCTGGTACCCGTTTTGACAGTCTGAAAAAAAGTGATCTGATCTAAAAATTTTATTTTTAAATGTATCTGAAGGTTCTTCAAACCCAATCCTATCACAACGCAATCACAAATTTACCAAATCAAAAATAGGCAGCCTAACTTTCCCATATTTTGAACAGAATTTGGGAATATTTGGATAGAATGAAACTTCATAATACGCAGTAATGCCTGCATTTTTGGAACACCCTCCCAGGATCAACTAGCAGAAGGCTATCAGTACTCTCACACAGCCAACTGATAATAACTACTGGAGAAGTAGATGATATCGAGACAATCTGCTGAAAGTCCGTAGCTTTTAATGTTAAGTGAGACTGCAGTCAAGAGAGAGATCTCCAAACTAGCAAAAATAAAAGAGACACATATGAAAATTAGATTCTCCCCTAGAAAGAAACTCGATATGCTATCATGCTTCAGACAGCTATTTGCACAAGGTGAAAAATAGAGTTAAGTAGATTCTACTCCAAATATAATTTTATAATCAGCAATAAAATATAATCTGTGCACAGAATTCTTCTTAGAGAAGAGAGACATTGGAGAACTGCTAAACGTATTCTTAAGGAGTTGATGTAAATTTTGTATTTTAGGAACTGACAAGTCATAGAGCCAAAATAGGATTTTCAAAGGAGAGCATAAACATCAGGGCATCTGAAGAGAAAGCCTTTCCTACTTTGCGTTAGCAAGTCTATGAATCAATATTCTGAATATTCACACTTAACCTGAACCACCTTATTTGGGTGAGAGTCCCAGGCAGTTCTGTTAAGTGTGGCAATGATCAGCATGGCCAGCTGATCAGCTTCAAGTACCAGAATTGTCAAGCCCGTACTGAGAATATTACGATCATCAAGTCTCCAGACTACTCAATACTATGTACTAATAAGACACATACAAAGGTATTTATCAATTCCAATGTTCAAAACCTAAGGCAAGAAACTAATCTGAAAAAGCAGCATGTAAAGAGAAAAACATTATGATGGTGAACATTCATAGGCCTGAATACAAAACGGAGGTACATATACAGTTTGGAGATTCTAGAAGAATTTTGGGAGCCATGTCTAAGAGACTGATCCACAAAACTCCTGCCTATGCACTTAAGTTCCCAGAAGGCCCCATCTGTCTAAGGTTTTTGTCAAAATGACTTAGTTGCCTGATGGCCTACTACTGTGGAAAACTAGCTGAATCATATATTGGAACCACAGAGCCGCACTCCCTAGGCTCACTAGGGATTTGTAGATCAGGCATGCAAGCAGCTTAGTCCCTTGAGATACCTAATTCACTAAACATGCTTCTGTGAGTCTAGCAACATACACTAGTAGTAATGTATTCATAAAAACACAATCGACATGCCTTTCATGCAAAAAATTGGGAATAAAAAGGATGTAGCAGCAGTTCTGTTTCACACATTCTACATAACAGTACAGGATTACAACACTGCTCAAGGAGGTGAAAGACCTGGATCATACATCTTCTTTAGTCAGGCATTTTCACATCTGTATTTCCCAGAAGACTGCACTAAACACCAACCTAGGAGTAAGGTTGAGAAAACACTTGAGTTCATCTTCCTGTTGAAGATGAGCCACTATGAAGGAAAATATAAACTTGAAGGCAAATTCATAAATCCAGAGAGAAAAACAAACAAAATCAGGTACACAAGCCAGTGTGGATAGTCACCTAAAGATAGATACTAAGGACAGAAACAAAAATTTCTCAGGTCTGTTTATTCATTTTAAATTAAGAATTCACTGTAAAAATCCAAAATCAATATTCCACACAGTGAATGGGAACCAGAATACTCCTCTAAATCCAGGTGACCACACTATTTCAGACAAAAATCAACTGTTGTTCCATGATGACAAAGTGATTGCTCCTTTTTTCTCCATTCTTTTCAAATTTTTAAGCAGCCTAACAGAGAAGAAGAGTTGCCTCCCAAGAGAAGGGAGGCTACATATGTAAGGAAATGGATGAACTGGTTAGCTGCAGCAGAACTACACCCCTCAGAGCAAAGCAGATTCCTAAATTATTGACGCAGAAAAGAAACACCGAGCTCTTTTGCAAGACCCATTTCTTATGTAAGGTCCTCCCTATTTCTCCATAGGGGTGCTAGGGAAGAGAAGGTTGAAACTGAAGAAAGGAAAGTGCATCTCTTCCAGTGCACAGCATCATCAGTACACTAGTGCCCAGACTCCCTGCATCTGCTTTACTTTGGGCAGCATCCTGCATGCTTGGTACCAGCTCCCCCCCAAATACCCCTCTCCCATCAATACACAGCAAAATTGGCCACTGACAGCAGAAAACCTCACAACCAACCACACACTGTGCACTAAGCAGGTTATCGGTGTTAAAGAACCCGCAGGAGATGGAACAGTTTTAATAGTACTAAACCTGACCAGAAAAACAAAACAAAACACACAGCAGAGAACAACCGATGGAAGAATTCATCCCAAATCTCTGCTTGGATTTGCAGTGTGGATCCCAGCATCAGCCCTGTGGAAGGTGACTCATGTTTCTCTCTCCCAGGCTTTGTAGGGAGTAACCTGCATGTCAGCCTCAAAGAATAATCTAACTGCTTCGGGGACCAGCCAAATAGATGCTGGCTTTAAGCAGTGAGATGGAGAGCTTGTATTTGATTGGAGAC
Organism: Rhea pennata; assembly: GCF_028389875.1. NCBI lineage: Eukaryota > Metazoa > Chordata > Aves > Rheiformes > Rheidae > Rhea > Rhea pennata. Next base: position 160,631,455 of record NC_084663.1, read on the forward strand.
CAAGGAGCACTCAAATGAAAGTGAATTTTTTTTTTAAGCATATGAAAGGTGTTTCAGAGTGCTCCAGAAGAAATGATTCAAGGCGATCATCTGCTGCCCTCCACATTCTTGTCAAAAATAGAAATACACTGAATTCCTAAAGTAAGAAACAAATAAAACCACTCCCTGCCAAAAACAGCATCTTTACACCAGTTTGTCAGCACCACTATTAGAGCAGAAGAGAGCAAAATTTGAATCTGGAGATGGAAGCAATAGTACTACTACAAAAACCCTTTACAGCATTAAGTCCTTTTGGCAGTAGAAAACCAGCAAAATGAAAACATATCTTCATAAAAAGCAATGTACTAGCAGTATACAAATAAGGACTGCTGTTTTAAAATGCACAGGATAACATACCTCCAGGATTTTGAACCACAGCTAAGAGCAATTAGAGACAGGTGGGTGAAAAAGCAGTTTTTTGGGGTTCATTGGTAAATTTTAGGGGGAAAGCGTGGTCCAAGTGAAAAACTTCCAATTCATCATTTTGTTTTGACAAAAGCAATGAACCTCTGAATTTTAAAACTAAGAACACGGAAAGGAAATTTCAATTGGAAAGCTGTTCTTAAGAAAATATTTCATTTATGCATTACTAGACAGGTCTTACAGAAAATTTTCAAAAGAAAATTATTTGCACCTTTATAAAACATTTAAAGTAACATTTAGCACATCAGTTAAAAAGATTATGGTAATGCGGGAAACTGCAACCAAATCTAATCAAAAGAAAATAGACTGATTAGTCCCATCTTACTCCTAATGCATCTTACAGTATAGAGGGTAAGAGGGCAAACAGCACAAACATGCTCCTACCCAAAACAAAACTATCTTGTCACAGCAAGCACACACATAGCCAAGAGGTGAGCTGTGTGGTTATTTCTCGAAAGCAGCTCTTTCTTGTAACTAATCAGAAACCCAGGTCCGAAACTTTTCTTCGTAACATTCAGAGCACTTCAAGTTCGGCACCATTATCCAATTCATTTCCAGTTCAAATTGAATCCTAGTCAAGTCGATACTCATGGGAGAATCTCAAGCACTATTAATCTTTTAGTTAAGGTGGCTACCTGTTTTCCAGAACAATAACGGGAAGCCATCAAATCATAGCAGAAATTTTATTTTGCCAGAGACCACTATCATAAGCAGTTACATTCTAATACTCTGAAATACTGTAATATCGTCTGCATCATAACCCTGATGTTTTGCAGAAGACAGAACATTGACACCTTTTAAAATGTAGTTATCTACATGACTTAAATCACGTTTCAAAACACAAGCTAATCAACTCCCAAAATATTTTCCTTCTTTGTCCTTCACCTGAGCTTTCACCTAGTCTAGGCCTGACCGAGACAAGAATAAAACACTTGGTTACCCACCCATTTTTGAAGCATTCAGCACCAACTAAGTGTGCTAGCCATGTGCTAGCCAATACTGAGAAGGGATAATATGCTCATATCTCACCTTTAATTCTCCTGTCTAGACGAGGATTTAAGGAATCACCCCCACTGACAAAGAAAAAAAGTGTTTGAGCTGCACTCATCACTGAACTATCTAGACTATCTGTTTGGATTACTGCAGCAAAAAAACAAAGACCAGCCCTATATTAGAAACCTCTGGCAAAAAAGGCAGAAATGTAATGAATAAGAACATGAAGCAGCAGATAGCTATGGTTCTTGTTACCTTAACAATCATGTAAATCTTTGTACAAGTCACTACGTGCCAAGATAATTTAGCACTGCAGTCCCAATTGCTTCCCTATTCTCTCTCAAAACCTTATCGCATACCACCTACACAATTTACCAGGAGAAAAGCTTTGAGCAACACTTGCAATATTTCGTAAGTTAACTAATCAGTAACCCCAGGTTTGTTCTTAGGTGAACATAATTCCAAAACTGCCTTGTTTAGGGGAAAGCTAGTAAAGGAATGGATTTAATGATTTTCTGGGCAGCCAACCTCTCAAATCCTTAATTTTTATTCACCTAAAACCCCTCTCTCAACTGTCAAGGAATATCTATTTTTAAAATTTCAGTCTGAAGAATATGCCTTCTAACAGAACCTTTAATAAAATATACTATTACTCAGAATGTTTCATTTATGACCAAATAACAAAAATTTGTTTCTTGCACAGAGTACTCAGCTAAGGGGTAGAGAGCATCATGTTTGTTTTTAAAGATGCAAGTTACTGCCAACTGAATTGACTGTAAGAAACAGTATTTAAAGAATTGGCTTCTACACATCAACAGTAAAACTAACAGAAATCCTGATGACAAATGAATTTTTGATAGTTTTTCTATTATTCATTGCAAAACCTGTGTCAAAACAGTTCAGTCAAGAGCAAGATATAGTCAACCCCAAGCATTAATGTGGTTATACTAAACTATGAAAGCCATTAAAGACCAAACATGAGAGTGATTTTAGCACACTAAAGTGCATTTTTCTGACACAGACACAATCAAGTAACATTATATGACTGAAAGCAAATTTAAGAAGTCTCACCACATACTGTCTACTATTTGATAATTTTAGTTATCCATATTTATTCACACATCTCTACAACAACATGAGCTACAGCAGCAATTAAAACCTGAAAACAGAAGACGATGCTAAGTGATACAAGCATCAAGCAGGGAAAAAAGAGAAAAAAAAAGTGCTGTACTCTAAGCTAGCACAATCTAAACTAAACATGCATACAAAAGGAGCTTGCCTACTTGGCATTTTCAATAAGAGTTCAAAGAAAACAAGGAGGGGATAAAAAGATTTATTTCCAGTGTTCACATAAACTGTCATGTCACCTTGGCTTGTGCAGAGTGGGAAGGGAGGGGAGAATCCCAATCTCAGAAGAAATACCTGTATGATCAACTAGGCAAAAAAAAAAAAAAACAGTCGAAAAGTCATCAGAAGACTCCCTGCTTATAAGTCTCAAATTTTTGTGGCTTCTGCAGAGAATAACTCAAAGTAGCATGAATACTTCAAATGTCTAAGAAAGGGAGACTGAAGAAAGAAGAGCCAAGAGAAGTTTGCAAGTATGGAATTTAATTAAAAGCTTCTACATGAAAACATGAAAAGCAATGTGTTCCAAGGATGTACTGAACACCTTGAAACACCTAAGTTTAAGACAAAGTCATGGAACTTTAAATTATAATCTTCTATAGCCTAAAAAATGTGCAATCTGACGGAAATAATTTCGAGAGGATGGTTTGCATATAAATTCTACAGGTAAATCAAGAAGCCTATAATCTTTGTCTGACGGAATTAATCCATTAATTCGCAAATTAAAACACAAATGTAGATCCACTAAAAAACTAAAATAATTTTATAAAATTTTTCTGGCTATATAGAACTTAAAAGCACAAGAGTATAAAAAGAACTATAAAAAGAAATTTGAATTTAAGACTAAAGTTTACAATAGTGTTCTATATCCTGCAAACTTGTATTCTGTTATAGATGCTTTTTAAGGGATGATCTACATATGAATCCCCCCCAAAAGACACAAGACATCACCATATGCTCATTGCTAAAGGCTTCAATGTTATGAACAGGGTCGACTTGATCAGATTAGCTACTTGCATTTTTCACTTCCTTCTATCTCTACAGATACTTAAAATATTTGCATTCTTTTCCTGCTAACTCCACAACATCCTCAACTGAGGCACATCTTTCTGTAAGTATCCCTTGCCACAAAATGAAAGGCTAAAATAGGTTTTTCATTACATAAAAAATATTTTAACATGATTTCTGATGCCAGAAACACGCCAGAATTCCATCCCGCTTCCTATCTTTTCTTAGAAACATGTATGAGTGTTTCATGGAATATATTCATCTGCTCTTGCAATAAAAAGCAAGAAAGTGCAGTTTTATCTGATGGGTGCAGAGAGCAGCTCACAGCTTGGCTAGGAGTTTGCAAGGAGTCCTACAGAGGATGTGGACCATGTTATTGTTTCCTGCCTTGCTCACTTAAATATGAATAGCCTAGTCAATCCACCACATCAAGTTTTCCACAGGGAAAAAAAAACCTCTTGCTAAGAATTTAAGGTTATCAGTCTCTTCTTATTTCTGCCATCACTACATGGCATCTGTGAAAGTCCCTAGATATTTGTTAACTTTTCACACACACACTTTAAAAGGAACAGTATTTTCCAAGTTATACTTCTATTGAATGTTTAGTTATCCCTTGATGGTAGGTTTGAGCCATGTTTGCTTCTGAACACATCAGTGTTTCTTATGGAATGCATAAAAGTGTACTCAAAAATGACAAAAATATTTTCCTAAATCAAAGTGATATGGGAAACCCATAAATTTTCAGAGTATCAGTAAATTTAACCTAGTTTAAATAGTACCCTATTACACTGAAGAACTAAAGAACAAATTAAGCTATTTCTTCTCCTCAAAACTATGCTTACAGTCATTTGTATGATCATACTATCCAGTTTTAATCAGGATCAGGACTCCAATGTGCTAAACACTCATGGAGTAAAATAGCATTTAATTTTCATAGTACTTCAAAGGCAACATAGTCAGACATTTGAGCAATTTTGTAATTTCAAGCATAGTTTTTCAGACTTAATCACTACTAAGTTACTAAATACATCAATTATCATTGACTCGAGATGTTGATTTCACAATTAATAAATTTCCCTAATTACTTCTCTTGTATGTTTTGAATTACCATGCAGAATTCCCAGATTGGGAGGCAGATTTTCATCCTTAGGATAAACACCTCTACAATGAACACTGTCAACTCAAGAGACATTTCCATGGTATTTCATATCAATACACCTAAATTGTTTAAACCACATTTTCAATGAATCAAGTTTAGTAAGTTTGGTTTTGGTCTTTGTTTCCTAGAGAAAAAGCAATAGATTAATGAAGAGTTTTATATTTACATTTTTCACTACTTGAGAAAAAAAAATTCTCAAACGTACAGCTATTTGGAGAACTTGACATACTGCTTCAAGAGCATAAGCATAACAACAGTCCTGTCTCTAAAGCAGTGGCCAGATGTCAAGAGAAAGTCTTGCAAGTGAGGAACGCAATTAACTTTGTCAGTCCTTTACTTGTGCCTTAGTTTTCTGCTGGAATAGAAATAATAATCCTTTTCTATTTCATGGCAATTTGCTAAAAATGTGTATGTTGAAGACCGTGGAAGGCAGATTGAGAAGTTACGGTACTGAAGCTACATAAGCACTTAAAATACATAACCCATGAGGTTTAGACCTTTATATCTTTAGGATAGGAGAAAAATACTGATAAAGTCATATCCAATATTAAAACTCACTACATGGTAGAGATCAACAGATTCTCTTCACAGAGCTTTCTAAACACTCAAGACAGACACCAGTGTTAGAAGTTAAGTAACTTCCTTCCATAAAAATTATACTTTTTAATCTGTATGCTCATTATTTCTTTCTGAACCTTCATAACTAGCTGGTGTGCATCACTTCCAATCTGTTTCACTTGACAGCTTCTGTTCTTACTTCACTGAAGACCTTTACTTGCACAGGCCCACTCATCTAGTTTAGCCTCATTCTCAAAACTAAAAGGCTTCTTCAGAAAATTCAGCTTGTTCTGAAACTAGAGTGGGCTATATCTGCACATAAACAACAGACATTTCTTTGCTACTGGGTTTACAAATCCATTTTGGAGGGAAAGAAGGTCTCAGAATTGCAGTATCTAAAAACGCACAGATAATATGTTTTGTATAATCTCTCACAAGGAGGCAGCAAAGTAGCACTTGATTCCCTTTACCCTTCTTGTATACAAAAAGCAAAAAGTGCCCTGTGAAGCTACCACATGAAAAGTATTATGCTTATATACATTCCAGTTCCCCCCCACTGAAAACTTTCAGCATTTGGAAGCACATGTCTGCAAGCATCAGAAGGATCAAGGCTCAGGGGACAGACTTGGCACAAGCGGGATCCAGAAACTGGTACTAGGTGCCTGAACCGCCAAGATCATGTGGCTGGAACAAGGCATAAGCATTCAATTGTTCAGTAATGTAATGTAATGTAAACGCAAGTTTACTTAGCTATCAGCATCAGTGACAGCAAATTTAGATGAGCATGAAGGCACTCTCAGCTTCCCAAGCCCAGACATGAATGGCCTCATTCCGTACAACCCACTGCTCCACATTAGGACACAACCCCTGTGTCCTATCTTTTAATCACATTCCTCATCTAGTAAAATAAGGCATCCACTGCTCCACTCACCTGGGGTGCATCCCCTGTCACCAAACTCCTGCTCCCATATACTAGAACTAAAGCACATGTTCCAGATAAGCAGGGCTAATGGTAGGCTTTGTAAACAGAGTTCAGTGCAGAAGCTACTGCTTTGTGCAACACAAGCTACAGCCAGGTCACTAGATGGGTAGAAACTACCGTAAGCAGCAATATCTGGAGGAGGAAGAACTGCAGCTGTGATTTTCTACCACTCTGATTCTCCATCCAATGCTGGCAACATGCTCAACTGTGGGAATCTCTGGCCTAGAGCAAGGCCCAGGGAGCACATCTAAAACCTCTCTTCTCAAGTTGTGTTTCTGCGAGGATTGCTGGAGGTGCATCCATCCACTCAGGATGCCAGGACTCCTTTTCTGAAGAAAAATCTAGACAAAATGTTTTATTTACTTTGAAAATACAAATGTTTTATATTTAAACCAACATTTCCCAAGAAAAAATACCAATTATCTGCTCAAAGGTTATGGAAGCATCCTCCGCTCTTCTCGTTAAGATTGTGCAGCATGCCTGAAAGGCATGCAAGGCTCCCACATTACACAGTACAAAAGGAAACTTGACTTTATAGTTTTGCCGTTAGGAAGCTCTTCTGGAAGCTGGGAGACCTGGATTTTGGTCCTGTTCCCAAGATTATTTATGCATTTTTACATATTAAATAGCCAATGAATAGGAGCAGAAACTATACTGACAACAGTGGTCTAAACCTCTTCCCACTTGAGTGACCTGCCACGAGCTTCAGAGTTAAAGAGTCCGTAACACAGCCATAAACCATATGGTGTATGGCTCTTTTCACTATGTAAACACTACATTCATTCCTATAAAGTGATTCAGCTTAATCAGGTAGAATGAAGGGCTCCCTTAGCTTACTTTGGTCTGGAACATGGGGGTGTAGTATGTGGGTGTCAGACTGTGGAAATAGATTCAAGTTTGAATCTCTTAAGCTGAAGAAGGAACTTTACTTATTTTTTCTGCTTTTTGGTAGAATAATTGTATTTACTGCCTAATTATAGAAGAGATAGAGATTCTTCCATCAAAATAAATGTAGTGAAGACAACATCTAAGATGCAAAGAGTGGTGCTACCCATCAATATATTATACAGGTCAGAGACCTCCTCCAACTGTTTCCAGATACAACAGAAATTCAGAGATCTTTTTAGACCACTGTTTTGTATTGAATACATATATAAACATGTATTTGTGGATTTCAAGAACAACTCATCCAAAGCCCTTAAGTAAACAGCACTATGATTATTTGCCTCTCAACATGGAGAAAATGAATTTGTGCAACTGTAAATTATAATTATTTAGGACTCCTTGCCTTGTACAGATGCATAGTCTGTAAAGATGCACTCTTCCAGTTAAACTTGCACCTTTTTTAACAGTTAATTGAATAGCACATTAGATCTTACATTGCTTACAAATTCTAACTCACACTACAGTCAAAGTCTTAAAAAAAGACATGTACATTAAACAACACAAGCTGACTAGTAAAAATCTGCAGCAGTTGCTAAACTACTTCTTTTAATTTACTGTTGAATATTTCAAGTCAACAACACATCCCTTTCAACTACAACTCAAAAATTTCAGTACTGGCTAAATCCAGTATTTCATCTGTTTAAGATTACTTTACACAAATGAAATTTTGCATTAAATATTGCTCGTGTCTTTCATACAGTACCTCATTGAAAGTCAAAAGTTGGAGTTTTGCAATAAAATAGGTAATAGATGACAGAAGAAAACTAAGAGCAGCTTTTATATCTATCCTTAGCAGTGCTGAGTCAATACAACTATGGAAGTAGAAGCTGCTTTCTGTTCTGCTTCATGTGTTGTCATATATTGTCAGCTTGGGTCTGAATGCAGACACCCCATAGCAAAGTACAATGTAGCTGCAAAAGCCACAGCTAAATATTCAGAGACGAATTGAACTTATACCACTGATTAAATATAGGAAATTAGGAGGCATTTATTAAGGAATAAAGTCTTAACTACTAAAGAAAATTCTTCTTAAATAAGGGCTGCGTGAACGATAAGGGTAGCAAAGATACTGTAAGCGTACTTTCCATAATAAATTCCAAGTAACTTAGTTACACTAGACTCTTACAAAAGATTCCTATTATGAGAAACTTGTGAATGTCCAAAAATACCAGAACTTTATCTCCTCCCTCCTCTTTCCTCTGTTCACCTGCCTCTCTAATGTTAAAATACATCTTAGCCAAGCCTTAGTATTGAAGGGTGGTTTCTGTGAACAGACAATACTCAGTCATACTACTAGCCATTACCACCTTTTGAGCCCCGGTCTGCATTAAGATGCAAACCCAACAGCTGTGGTCTCAGTTATTTATAAGAGTTTCCCTTTCAGGTGTGGAAGCCTAAACCAGTTCTGTGACATATTCACAGTTTCTTTTCGCGGGCAAGAACAGCTCTAGGTCTAGGATGATTTGGCAGCGGCATTTTCTCATCCACACTACGGTTCAGATGGTTGCTGCGATCTCAAACGATGCACCTACCCGTATCTCAGTGGACCTGGCTGCGTCTCAGCCGCGGACACCGAACCGACCGGCGCACACCCGCACACCGCAGCGGTTACAAAAGCAGCCTGCCGTGCTCCGCCACGGCGGGCGCACCCGCCGCGGCACGTCGGCGGCGAAGGCCCGGCCCTCACCGCCGTCGGCCCCGAGGAGGCGCGGGAAGTTTACGGAGGCGCCGGCCGCGGCGGGGGCGGGCTGCTGCCGCCGCCGCGGCGCCACGAGGGAAGCACGCCGCTGCCGGCGGCCCCCACCCCCCGCCGCCGCCGCCGCCCCCCGCCTGCCGCCCCCCGCCGCCGGCCGCGCCCGCCGTGCTGCTCCGACCCCCTCCCCAAACTTACGGCAGGCAAGAGCCTTACGGACGCGACAGCCGCCTCCCCCCCCCCCCCCCCCAGCGCGGGCCCGGGCGAGGGGGCGGTTGGCCCGCAGGCCCCGGCGGGCCGGGCCGGGCCGGGCCGGGCCAGGCCGGGCGGCGGGGCGGGGGCCGGGCGAGTCACCTCTTGACGCGGATGATCTGGTCGCGCATGGGTCGGATGTCCTGGAAGCTCTGCTGGTTGACGAGGCTGTAGACGAGGATGAAGCCCTGCCCGTTCTTGATGTAGAGGTCCCGCATGGAGGCGAACTGCTCGGTGCCGGCCGTGTCGAGGATCTCCAGCACGGAGGGGGACGCGTCCACCTCGATCTCCTTGCGGTAGAAGTCCTCGATGGTGGGGTCGTACTTCTCGATGAAGGTGCCGGTCACGAACTGCACCGTGAGCGCCGACTTCCCCACCCCGCCCGAGCCCAGCACCACCACCTTGTACTCGCGCATCCTCCCGCCGGCGCGGCGCGGCGCGGACCGCCCGCCCGACCGACCCGCACCTGCCGACGGCCCCTCCTCACCCGCCCGCCATGGGCCGCCGCCGCCCTGCCCTGCCTGCCCGCCCCCGCCCCGCTCGCCCGCCCGGCGGATGCTCCCGGCCGCGGCGGCGCCGCCGCGCTCACGGGCTGCGGCGCGGCCGAGGTGGGGCGCCGGCCCCGCCCCCTCCTTCCCCTGTCGCCACGGCAACAGCCAACCGGCCGCCGCGCGCGGCGCCGGCGAGGAAGAAAGAGCTGCGAGGAGGGCGGGCGAGGCGCCGCGTCACGCGGCACCGCCCCCGCCGCGCGGGCGCCCGCCAATCCGCAAGCGCGGGGGCCGCACGTGACGCTGACGGCAGCGGCGGCTCCGCGGGCCGCGGCGGCGGTCGCCCGTCTCCTCCCGGCCTTCGCCTTGCGCTGTCGCCTAGGAGACAGCGGCCCGCCCCCGCCCCCAACCCGTTCTGCAGGCCAGCTCCGGGCCACGCGCTCCCCGCGGGGCCAACCAGCCGCCGCGCAGCCGTGACGCGCCGCGCGGGATGAGCCAATGGCTGCGCGGGCTGGGGGAGAGCGGGGCTGGGCGGGTGCCCGGCGGTCGCGCGGCCGGAAGTGGCAGCCATAGGCCGCCGACGGCCGGGCCGGGCCGGGCCGGGCCGGGCCGGGCGCGGGCGGGAGGGCGGTGGCGGCGGGAGCGGCCTCTGGCCGCGGAGGGAGCTGCCGTCGCCCCAGGGCCGGGAGGCGGCTCCTCCGGTGGGGGCGGGCGAGGCCTGGGTGGGAATCCCCGCGCGGGCTCCCCGTTCCGCTTCCTGCGGGCGTTTCGCTGCTGCGAGGCTGCCCGCGCAGGCCGCTGCTGCTTGTGGCCGGGCCTCAAGGGCTCCGTCTCGCGCGGCTGTGCGTGCGCAGCGCGGGCAGAGCTGAGCGGGGTTAGCGAGAGCTGCCCCCTTTGAACGCGGCGTGGCCGTCGTGGTGGTGTGCGCGCTCGGAGGGGCGCAGTTACCCACCTGTTGCTCGTGAATGCCTGCCCCCGCTTCCCATCCCGACAGGCACTCAGGGCCGGGGGGGACGTGTTCTGAGCAAACGTTAGCTGAAATGGAGGTGCGTGACAAATGTAAACAACGTAATGACATAAATAGCTCACAGGATCCTTATGGCTTTGGAAAGACACTCACACTTGAGTGCTTGTCTTTCTAGTGTGACGCGGGACTCCTCAATCATTTTTTTCCTTCAATATCACTGGTTGGATATGGTTGGGGGGGAGACTGTTTTCATTAGTGGTAGATAATGCTCTGGTTTCAGCCAGAGCCATTAGTTTGCTGTTATTGAAAGCTCTTGGAGCTCACTCAGGTTGCATTTCTCTGGGCTGTTCCTCCCTTTGTACTGTCGCATCTTCACTGTTGGTCTCACCTGACTCCTGAAACAACCTGTTATGTTTCTTTGCTGACTTTTATTTTCAGATGTATTTCTGGGGCTCAGGGACATGCCTGTCCTCTGGTTGTGTGCTTTGGTTAAGTGTTTACCGTGTGCCATGCTTCAGACTTTTTAGTGTTTTACTTAGGCCTTCTGCTTTAAGAGTGTCTCTTTTCCTCCGTGCTTTTGTTTTTGAGCTGCAGGCTTCAAAACCAGTTTATCTCAGTAGGCTGCCCTAGCTTTAGTCTCTCTACAAGAAAAGATTACTTGCTGAAGTGGGCTCACAAGAACGCATAATAGTACAAAATGCAAGATGCTGCATGTATGGATTAATAAGTGTTTCTACGAAGAGGAACTTGTACAGAAATAGAGCCAGGATGGTTATTGGAAAAGAATAGAGCTTGTTTACAAGAGTACACTAGGAATATTTGTCTAATTAACCTACCAAAAACATAGGAGTGATATGACTGTCATAATAAACAAGGCAGGGTATAGTCAAGGGATAGGCGAGTAAACTAATGAACAGTATTGCCAAAAGAGCAGGTATCTAAACTGATTATAAGTCTAGATAGAAAACTAAAAGATAGGCAACTGAGATTTTTGCCTTCCAGTAAGAATAGTGCAAAGCAAGAATGTCTGGCAGGCTATAAAATGTATTGTGTTTCAAATAGGAAGATGTGCAGTCATACAAAATAGGTTTTAGTGATCCATGTTGAGCGGAAGAGATTGGGCATCTCTTTTACACATCCTGAGACTAGAACAATCTCCTCATGTTTGTTACTCCTCAGAAAAAGAGCCTATCGAGTCTTGATTAATCATGAGGATGTCGATTAAAATGAAAAGAGGCAATGTGAGGCAATATGAATGCTCACACTAAAAGATTTACAGCAGATGTTCAGTTTCATAGATAAAACAGTTGAGTCTGATGGGCGGCAAATCATTTTTTCCCTTAAGAAGTAGTAAAACTGGTGGAGGGATGCGTTCAGGCACTAAAGAAATATACACAAAAATTAAATACGCAGGGTCAGTATGTAAAACATGCAGGATGACAAGCAGCAGGATGGTCAACTGGAAGAGGTGCTGGCTTTCTAGAATGGATGGCTTGTTCCTAGCGATCTTACTTATTTCATTTGTGAGACTAAATGCTGTACCATTACCCTGTTTTTCTGTCCTTCACCCTTGATTTTGATTGATCTGGGGAAGACAACAACACTGAAAATTCAGCTGATAAGCACTGGAACCTCTGCCCTAAAAACAAAAACAGTATCAATTGTGTGGAATTATATAGTGAGGTGATTGGAGAGCACGGGGCTGTGTACATGCTGCCAGTTTTTCTGGCCTCAATTTTTTACGTGCATTGCCTATATATTTGTTATTCTCTGCCCAAAGGTTGAAAAAGGAGACATGAATTTCAGAGGAAGGGAAACTTCCTGCCGCAAAAGATCGAACTGGTCAGAGCGTGTCCAGAGAAATATCTCAGCCCACATCTGACCAGCAGACAGGCTCCTTCCCAGCATGGCATCCTTTGCAGCTTCTCAAAGCAGGAGTCATCTAGTTCCTCTGTGCCATACAGCTGGGTTTTGCTGGCTTCCTAGGATTTAGAGAGCTTACTTGCAAGTCTTTCATGTCTTATATTGGACTATCATATTTCAAACTTCAGCAGCCTGTGGCTAACCACACTGTCTTGTGATAGGCTGCAGTTTCTCAATAAATGGCAAGTTTTATCTTATGCTGAAAAGAACTTATGGTTGCATAATTTTCTTGCTAGCTACTGTAGTCTCTGGCTACACATTAGGTCATGTGTATGAAAGAGGAACAAGGCCGCCTCATTACTTTCATTCCAAATCCAAGGTTTGCTAACTGCAGTAACAACAGTATCGTTGACAAGATTTAAACTAGAGCAAAATGAAAAATGAGCAAGTCTATAGCCCCCTTCCTCTGAAAGCTGATGGTTGTTCTCTGACATCTAAGCACAAGAGAACATGTGAAGTAAGGAACCTGTCCACTCTACAAACTTTGCTCTAGTGTATATTTGTTTCCGTGGTCAAGCGCTCTTTTGCAGTGCAGATCATTAGAACAAAAGTGATTTCCTGTTTTTGCTTACTATCATATTTTTATGTTCAGGCTGGCAATGAAGTTCTGTCGTCGCATAGATTGCTTCTAACCATTTTTAATTACAGTACTTCTGGAATTGTAGCCAGCATTAAGTATTAGGTGTTAAGGATTCAGATTATATTTAGTCTTTCATCTCATATTTTTTGCTAAATTAATTATTTCATTAGAACTGTTTATAAAGTTGTTATCAAAGTCAAGATGCAACTTACAACAGTGAAAGATGGGTGACTCTTCTTACACTGTTCTTAGTGTGCAAACACATTTTTAGGTGATCATCCCTGCCGTAACAGCGTCCTTTTCTTGCTGACTGTGAAAGCGTACAAATTTGAAATCTTTAAGTTGATGCAAACAGCAGCTTTCCAGAGGACAGCCAGGGAAAAGAAAAACCTGAGCCCTTCTCTGTCATGTTTGGGAGTGCTCATGCAGTGGCTCCATGACACAAGACCAAGATGAGGGACAGCAAGAGCCGTCTCCTGCCTGGCGGAGTGAATAGAGTAGGATTTAACTTATTGCATCCTAAAAGCATGTTTTTTTGGAAGCTAAGTTTAATTAACTCTGTTGGTTGCGGGCCAGTTTGGGTTCTTTGGCTTTGTTGTTGTTGTTTTAAGGAAATCCAAACCCTTAGTTTCACAGCTATAGTGGATGCGCTGCTGTTTCATGCTAGTAAAGGCTGGTGTGCACTCTGAGTGAGCTAACTTCTGTTTCTGCTTTAAGCCTTCCTGAAGTCAAGATGTCTGTACAAACATGAGAAAATAGCACTCCACAGACCTTATTGCAGGATCACAGTCAAAATTCGCAGCAGTGGATTGTAATGATCCATGTTTGCATTGGCTGGTGTTAGCAGTTCGCTAAGCATAGTGACTAGCCTATGTAATGTCCCATGCGTAGCACTCGTGTGCGTTACAACTGGTAAATTACAGTGCACAGAGGCTGAGGTTCAGACCTGCACAGTACCTGAAGTGTGATGGCGATCTTCATTTCTATACTTCAGTTTTGGTACCTGCTTTGGGGAAGGGAAATCACAAAACTGAAGTAAGCATTGGGAAATTCTTTGCAAAACTGAGATTTTGGAACTGGAATTGGATTCCCAGCAGTCCAATATGCTGAGCAGGGAGATCTTACACCAGTTGAGCAGGAGTGTTGGGTGGCCAGATCTTTTTTCCATAGTTTAACTTGATTGTAGCTTCACTTAAGCATCTGTAGAGACAGGGAGGCAAAATCTGAAATCGTCTCCTACACTTTGGCACTCCGTGGCTGCACAAGCAGCTGGTACTTGCTGGCCTCCTTCAGGTCCTGCTGCCTTTATGTCCGATTTCACAGTGCTGGCACTTGCCCGGCTCTGTGCTGAGCTATTTCAGCTCGCTAAATTTGGAGAAAACTAATCAAGACAAAGACAAGTAATTGTTTTATAATTGTTAGCTGCCAGGGACCATGAAACAAGAACAAGAGTTAACTCCGTCCTCAGCTTGAAGCAGTTTAAACCCACACCTATTGCTTCCCAAGAGAGTGTTTTGTTTGGTGAAGTAAAACAAACTAGATCACATTGCAGCAGAACTAGATTAAATTAATGCATTGTACCTTACAACTAGAGAGGACAACAAGTGTGAGCACAATTACTGTGGCTCTGCCAATAGATACTCATTAAGTTGCTGTAACTGTCACTTTCAATTGTGTGCTCCCGTCCCTAGGGTTTTTTAAACAATTTGAAAGACATGGAGAGAATAGGAGTAGGCATACCCAAGTCTTCTTGCAGCCACAATTTAATTTTCTAATCAGAAAGGAGCATTCAGGCTTCAGTCCCATGTGTTTGTTTCCACAGGATGACCAGTTTAGTAGCTCTGCAAATCAACACAGCTTTCAGTTGTTATCGTCTCATTAATGTTCTTTCCTGACATTACAAATTAACTATTTAAAGGAAGGGGATCACTCACTGATGGGTAGGTCTAGTATTTTTTAACTATTTTATGCAACTAATTCTCAATCCTTGTCACGTAATAAGGTCGTTGTATTTAATTGAAGATGTTGGTTAAATTTTAAAAGAATAATTGCTACTGGCCCTTCTTAAGAATGAAAATTGAGCCATTCCCCAAAGCACCAAGTAATCCAAGTGAAAATATTCTGTTTTAGCTTATGACCTGATTTTTATGTTTTAGTGAGGTTTTGGTGGACTTCTGCTGATGTATTATGATATTTCACAGCAAAGCTTTCTTTATTTCCTACAAAAGCAAGTAAGAAACCTTGGTGGGGTTATTCATTTTAATGAAAAGCTTCCAGTGCATATCTAAGTGTTTTAAGAAATACTGTTCTGCTAGTAAAGTTAAGTTAAATGACTGGTTCAAAACAGGAAGTCAGTTTCAAAATACAAAAAAAAAAATAGTGAAATAAACTAAGAACAGCTAACTTATTATTCCATTTGACTCTCTTTCTCCTTAGGATGTTCAAAAATTAATCAATTTGATTACAAGTTTTAAGAGAAAGTGAAGATAATGATAGTCTGTTTTTATTAAGGTACTAAAGTCTTGGAATACTTATCAGAAGTCACATAGCCATTTTTTTCTGAGTCAGATTTGAAAGGAAATGTTTAACTCCTCTTTTTTAACAACCAGGGAATTAGCATCAAGGTCTTGTATTTCACAGGCATTAGATTTCATAGGTGTCAATAAAAATCTAGTACTATGGGTAAAAAAAACAATTTCTTTTACATGGTTGGTTAGTTTGAACAAAATACTGAGAATGAAATTAAATTATAAGATTGCTTTGAGTTACAGGATAAATTAAAATAAGCTTTCAAATACATTTTTCTCAAATATATTTCTAACATGCATTTTCTTAAACAGGATAGTATTTAACATTCATCTCTCAAGAATTATCAAATCATGATTTACATCAGTTGGTGCATGTCTGAGTAGACACATTTGTTCTGGATGTTTGGATTTACATCATCTATTATAGGCAGTTAAAGTGGTTGCTCTGCAGAATATCCACAGCAAACAACATGAGACCCCGAAAGGTCAATGAAGAGAGGTAGGTTTTAATGGCAGCAATTGCTTTGTGGGAAGTGAGATCAGGTCTCTTCCAAAAAACACTCTGCAGCCGATTTGTCTGCAAACTGGCCATGTGTCCATACCACAAATAGATGGACATATGTGCCCAGACCAAGTGTGGGCCCCCTCTCCCTTCCTCAGTAAATGTAAATATGTACAGATGAGGTCATTTTGGGTATGGACTAGGAGGCTAGCTTCACGTACAGGGTTACTGTCTCCTCCTACCTTCTTTTAGGGTTGCCACTTCAGGGAACTTGCTGAACTGAACCTCCAATTAGTTGAGCCAGAAAATTTAACTAGATATTTCAGAATCCAGACTTTTATGTAGGATCTTTATCAAAATAAGAGTTGCTAACTACTGGCCTTCACAGACAGAGTAAAGGCCTGTTAATCATGAGGCTTTGGGTGTTTCTTAATGCTGAATATTGGATTTGCCTTTTAGTCTTTAATGCTTCCTTTTGCTACAGAGTCAAGTTTTTTTTTTTAACAGAAGCCAGAAGTCTTATGTTCGATTTGATTCTAGTAGTGGGTGCTTTAAGACCTAATATCATAAATTTGTGATAAAATAGGAAGTTTTGGCAACAGAGGCTGTGATTATCTCAGTAATCATTCCAAGCATGGAGAGAAGATTCATACAAAGGGGGGAAAAAAGGAACCGAGTTAATGAGGTATGATGCTCTCATACTTTTTTTTTTTAAGCCTTTGGTGCTGTATGAGAATGCTACCGTGTGACTACTGCTTTCTAGCAGATTTTTAGAGCTGTGTTATACTGGGAAATCTATCCTACAAACAGGGAAATGCACATGTTAATTTAAAGAAGAATCACAGTTCACTTCCTTGATGAAAATCATACAAGAATACGCCTTAGCCTCTCTTTGGATTTCCTTTTCGAGACCAGTAAAGGATGATTAGACTGCAAGCAATTTCTTGCAAAATAATTTGAGAGCAACTTAGAATACACCCAACAAATCCATAGAATACTATTTTCCTGACTCATTCAGGAACTTTCCTACAGACCTGGTCCCACTGCACAGAGCTGAGCTTTATCAGACGTTTTGGGGCAGGTTCCAGAAAGATTTCCTAGTGGGTTTGAGATGAATGTAGCGGGCTTATTAGATGACTGATAAATGTGCTGAAACAGATCCTTGGTTGTCTTCTCCAGGTTATGTCTGCTAGTTGCTCTCTTCTTCCTACTTTTCCTTTCAGCTGCCAAGACAATGCTGTTCTCACACTTGGATCTCTTGTCCAGTTACTCCGCAATGAAAGAAAAAATACATACTCTTTTGTATTTACTGAAGAGTTTGATACACGAGTGCAATGAAGATTATCTCTAGGTTGCTTTGTTTGTGGTGTCTCTCTACTTGGTTGTTCACCTTGCTGTAAACCTCTCTTCCTCATGTCCTTTCTTGGCTTCCTTCTCTTTTTAATGTAGTGTCCTCATGAGTCATCTTCACCAAGGCTGTATCCCCATGATACATTAGCTTTGACGGGGACAGTAGAGGACAGAAGTGCTACTGTTCCCCCTAACTACTCACCATATCATCCCCCAGTGCTTCCTCTCCCATTTGATGCAGAGCCGTGGGGCTCCAACACACCATTGCTCCTCCTCTTTTGGTCAGTGTCTGAAGGTTATCGCTACAGTTTGAGGAGCTGTTTGAAAGGAAACTGACATTATTCTGTTTTCAAATTCTTACTGCATTTATGTTTGTGCTACATTTTACCCTTTGGTACAAGGAAAAAGGCTTTGATTAGAACTTAAGCATTTGTAAACTCTTTGGTTGTATCACATCCTGATGTCCTGAGTCTATAAGCATTTACTGCTTGGGAAAGCTCTTGGGTCCTGAAGTCACCTATGAAGGGGCTTGCCCTTGTCCCTGTAGAAGGACAACACTCAAGCATCTGCTTCAGAAATGTCAAGGTTACTACAATGAGCATTTGCTACTGAAATGTACTGGAATTTCTTTAGTACCACAGACAAATAGGCTAATGAGTGGATTTCAAGTGATCATATGTTTCACTGCTCCACTCTGAGGCAGTCTGAATATGTTGGGGTTGGTGCAGACTGGTGTCTATACAACCTATTCCTGCAGACCTCAACTGGTGGAGCTGCCACATGGCAGCACGAAGTGTCAAATTCAGCATGCTTTTAGGAACATTTCCCTCAGTCTATTCCAGGATAACAAATACCTTATCACTCAGTTTTTCCTCATAAGCAATACTGTCTAGACCTCTGACCAAATTTGCTGGTCTTCTCTGGGGTTGTTTTGACTAGACCACTTCTGACTAGACCACCTTTTTCCTGAAGCATGGCATCCTGAATTGGACACAAAACCTCAGTTTAGGCCTTACCAGAGCTAAGTAGGAAGGAATCATTTATCTTCTAGGAGGCTCCAATATGTACATACTAATATAAACTGGAACTTTTCTTTTCTTTTTTCTTTCTTTTTTTTTTTAACAACAAACCAAGGCAGAGTTGTTCATGTTCAGCTTGTCATCTGCAGTTAAGCTCACCCACCAAGCCACCAGATTTCTTTAGGAAGAACTTTTACTGAGCCAATTGTATCTCATCCTGATTTTGTGAAGCTGGTCATTCTTATCTAAGTGGAGTGCCCTTCACTTGTCTTCACTGAATTGCATCATATTTTTTCATACTACTTTATTCTTCTCTATAAAGACCATTTTGAATTCTAATTTTGCCCTCCAACACAGTTGCAGTTCCTTCTCAGCTTTGTATCATCCTCAGATCTAGTAAGCATTCTCTATTTCATATAATACACTAACCAGTGACCAGTTGCTGGATTAGGTTCAACTACAATAAATACATATTACTTTTACTGTTATTACATAAGAAACCACATTTTAGCAAGTTCAGATGCAAGGACTATTGCATATAACCTAGAGGTATCTGCTCTCTAACCACAAAAGTTAGGGCAATGCAGAGTACAGAGACCTGAGCTAGCTAGCATGGATACCCTAACTACTCATTTAACTCAAGATAGTAATTAGTAGCATAATTTGCACTGCTCTATCTCATTTTCTAAGAAGTGGTGTATTTTTCAAAGGGGCTCATGTCTGCAAGAGCATGCTCTGTGTTTAGGTATCATTGCACCATTGATCAAGAATTTCCTCAAAAATGTCCCATTCAGGTAAAGATTGTGATGACTCAGCTCTTTCATGGGTGGACACATAATTCACCTCAACAGCCACATCCAATCCAGGCAGCCAATAGTGAAAGCTAATTGCTGCCTTTGTTTAATAAAAAAGGTTAATTCATAATGTAGATGGCCATACAATATTTTCAAACTTCTGGGTACTTGAAAGGTTTGCATCACTGTATTGTCAAATTTACTCTTTCATCAAAGCCACTGTTTGGTTATAAATAAAGCATGGGAGTTTCTGAATTGTAGCCACACAATTAAAAGAAAATCCTGAAAAAGTCTATAATTTCTTGTTTACTTCTCTCTTCAGATAAAAATGCAAGTCTGCTCTGTAAATACAGACCCCAGAGACCTATGAATGGCTGGCACCATGGGAGACCTGTCCAGAACAAGAAGACCCGGTACCATGGTATTTAGACACCTCCTTGTGCTCCAGACCATTTGGTTAAAGGGCCCAGAGCCATGTAGCTATGGGCTAATGTAGGAAGCTTGTTAGCTCAGGTCCAGTCCCATGTGAGCGTGGCTCTCCTGAGTCAGGATTCCCACAGCTACCTCCACGTGGCCCTGCAGTCTGGCTAAATGTGTGATAGCAAGGTCCTCACCCCTGTGGGATACAGTGTACCCAAAGACAGGGGAAAATCTGCAGGCTGGATAAGCAGGTCTACTAGAGTATCTGTTAAATGCTGCTAAGTTGATCCATTGTATTTTATCAGTCATTCTTACAAATTTAAGAAGTATTTTAACTGGCCATTCTCATTCTTTTCAGCTGGGTGGTAGATGGCCTAGAAGGTATGTAACTACCAAGAGAAGACTCTTGGGAAGGGATGGTCCAGAGAGACTTTACCATGCGTATATCATGCAGCAAATTAGACTTACTGCAAGATGACAGATGCTAGTAAATCAACGTAAATTTGAGCTGGGATATTGTGTTTTAGCGCAGGGTAAGAAATATTCCTTGCCACACAGCCTTGATGAGGGTCTCCTGAAATACTTGGTCAGACTCAGCCTCTTAGTACCTAGATCACTTTTGAAATTAGTTCTTGAGCTCCTAAGTCTTCTAGGTGCTTGAAAAATGTCCTATATCTTTTAGACTACAGTCTCCAAGGTAAAGCAACAGGGAATTTGTGTCCCCAAAGTAGTTTAAAAGTTGTTTGGAACAAAACCCAGAAAATAACCATGTAGGTTTCCAAAAGAATTCTTTACAACAAGAAATAGCTGCAGTTTAATATGTGATGAAAAGAAAACAAGACAATAGTGGCTCCAAATCAACTATGGATAAATATGTTATATGTAGGAAAGTGATATATCCAGAACAGCGCTGTACATATATCTCCACTACTGTGAATGCATGTCTGCAGTTTGTATCATGGCCAACTGCACAATAGTTGATTTGGGAATCATAGTGATGCAGCCCAGCATGGGTGTCTGGTGGGAGTGATAAATGCATTTACCCATGCTCCTAACACGGCTGTGCTCCATCACTACTGGAGCTATCTAGTTTAAAGGTGAGTTGGGTGTGTATGAATGTTAGCTGCGGTTACATTTTTAACTGCTGTGCTGACATGACCTATGTCTATTTTAGAAAAATACACTTCTATCAGACATCTTATCATGTTTTTCTTTAAACAGAGGGTGATCTGAGCAGGAAAATTTACTGGTCACTTTGGCTGTGAAATGACCTCTTAATTGTAAAAATCAGCCATCACATGTCTAAGTCATGACTAACTTTTAATAAAATGTGCTTATAGTAAACTTTTAGATGTACTTACTTCAAAATTATTTTGAAATCATTTGAAGCATATTGGAAAAGACTTGTGTCATATTCTAAAAAGTGGTAATTCAATATGCATGTTTCACGTAAGTGTTTTTGTTTGGTATACATGTATGCGGGGGGAGGGGCCTGCACGCACATGTGTGCAGGTTCAGACCCCACTGTGTTATGTTTAAACCCCGTCATGATTGCGCATTTTTATAAAGTGGCTTATTCTTGCCTATTTGAACAGGAAATAATATTGTTTTAAATTAGATAGAGGTCCAGAAGAAAATGATGATAATACAGTTAAGGCCAAAAAAAAAATCCATTTTCAAAGAGAGAAAAAGAAGCCTACTTTGGTTAAACAGACTATTTACAACTCTCTTTGCATTCTTATTTCCTTTATTTTCCCATTTTAGTCAGTGCCCAAGAAATGGATTATCCCTCTGATGCTGATATACTGTTCTACAGACTCATTTGATTAGAGAAAGAAACATCTATTTAGCACCATGTAAAGGAAATAGATGACCAAGAATAGTCTTAGCTGCAGTATTTTCCATGGCCTTGAGAACTTTCAGCCAGAGCCTCAGCTGCTATAAATTGGCGTAAACTCCAATATCTTAAAGCTGCATTGGTTTATGTGACCTGAGGAGATGACCTCTGGGATTTGTGGGACTACTGTATAAACACCAGAGCCTTTAACCTGACGAGGTCAAAATAAATAATGCTTTTGGTCCAATCCTGGCTCCATGCTTACGTGTCACTCCTTCATTTAAGCACCATCACATGAAGCCAGTGAGAGAGGGAGGTAGCCTTGAGCTGCTTTGCATGTCAGCTCAAAACACATAGGCAAAACAGATACTGTTTTGAGTGTTACCATTTTCCTCTTACGGATGGATACTATGATGAAGAGAGAGGCTGTCTCTGTGCTGCCATACTAAAAACAGCATTACTTTGTAGCCAAAAGAGGCCAAAGCCAAGCCTTCAAGTACTGAGTCTAGAGGAAGGGACAAACCCTGCTGCCAGCAGATGACTAGCAGGTAAGAATTTTTTCCTCCAAGCCAAATGTTTGCCAGGACTATCCTATTTTGGGACACTGAAATAGGCAGAGAAAAGAGGAACAGGAGCAATAACGTCATTGTCCCGCAGAGCTGAAAGTGAGAAGGTGAGATACTGTTCCTGCAGTGCTGGAGCACTTGCCTGACACCTGCACAGATGCTTCAGCCTGATTTCAAGATATATGAGGGCAAAAGACGTGGAGTCACGCGTCCCCACCAGCTCCACCCATGGGTGCCCATGTGCAGACGGGCCGTTGTCTCAGCTGGACACAAAGTTGGATGTTCAATCAGCCCAGATAAACTGGAAGGTAAATGCCTGTGCAATGAGATTCTTTTTTTTTCCTTAGATAAAAGAGGTAGTGACAAACCTAGACCTTGGGAGGGGGACCCAGAGGGAGGGGAAGGTGAGGCAAAAGGTGCCAGTTTGAGCTTTCTTCAAAAGAAAGCAGCAGCAGTTTGTAAGCTGCCAGGAAAGCTCCCAGCAGCAGAACTGCAGTACGAAGCAATTCCTCTGCGAGGCAGGCTTGATAGATTTACTGTATGAACAGGCATAGCTGCAGGTGGCTCTACTCATAGACCACCAGCTATTTTCATTTCATCAAAACAAATGCAAAGTTCACACCTAAATGGATACAAATGCTCTAACGGGGTCTTGGACTATTCCTAATACTTAAAAAGCAAACCCAAACCAAGCATGTCTGCAGGAGGACAGACTTGTGGAGGGAGGACTTGGCTTGTTAGTGGGGCACTTGAAAGCTTAAGGCCTAAGGCAGAGGATTTAGGAAATACAAGGAAATACAATGAGAAGAGGCTGAGGAAACCTCAGAGAGAGAAGGAAGAGGCAGGTGTCCAGAAGCCTTATCATGAAGCAGCAGCACAGGCTGCAACAAGGATTTTTTTAATACAGGAACCAAGGTGATACTGTAAAGAAACTGTGTAAGCTTCATTATTCAAGACAGATTCCACAAAGACTTAGTCTCACTTTCCTGAAGGTGCAGGAGCTTGAGCAACTCTTCTGCCGTCACCACAACCGGTGGAGCAACCCACGCAGAGCGCACAGCAGCAGCCAGATGCGGTGTGGTTGTGCCTGTCTCACTCGAGCTGCCTCTAGCTTTTGTTGGTGTCTAGTGTCAGCTACTTTCTGAGGTCCCTGGCCTCCTTAATTTACTGGTCTAAAAATAGCCTCTGGCTGCTTAAGGGACTGCAGCTCAGTAGGCTTCCTGACCACGCAGCTGGCTGAACAAGCTCTGTAAAACCTACCTGTTCCCACAGATCTTCTGCAAGTGAGTCTTTCAAGCATGGTAGGAATAGAGGTATCTACGTTTCTTTTCTGTGTGCTCCAATTCCCCAGTGTTTTTCGAAGAAATATGGCAGAATTACATGGCTCCAAGTCCAGCCAGCTCTTGGAGCCAATGAAGATTTTTCAGAAGAAATCCATGCAATGAGAAGGCGTAGGATTTACTTATTGTGGAAGCCCCACACTTTCCTTCTTCATACCTCTAGCTTCTTACAGTGGTCCTGCTATTGCTGATGCCAAAGGGGAGAGGACCTTGGGGTTTTATTTGAACAAAGTTGTTATTTCACTCATGAACACTGTACAGGATAGTGTTTGAGGCCTTCGTGACTGTAGCAGTTAAATACACCAAGGCTCTGATGCAAGTTCATTTAAGTAGACCATGAAACCGTAACAATGAGAAGAGCTTCCTGCAACCTAACTGCAGCAAGAGCACTTCACGTCACTGTTCATTGCAAGCACTCCCAATTAGTGAACGTTGTAAGAAAAATCATGTTGTTTTTGATAAAAAAAAGTAGCTCTAAGATTTTTGTTCTGATTTATTTCTATATTCCCTCAATTAAGCAAGAACCAGCTATGTGGGCAGTGCATATGTCGACCTTGTTTCTACAGAGCTGTGAAGCAGCAGGGCTCCGAAGAATTTGCAACTTAATTGTACTTTGCAGAACAAGGACTGAGGGCCCAGGCCCATTATCACAGCAGCAGCATACGCTAAAATTGCCACACAAGTCCCGAGTTGGAAGTGCTGTGAAATTCAATGCACACAGGTACCATTGACATCTTTCTGTTCCCTGAACCCACTGTTCTTCACGCTGGGAGGTTTGAATGATTGGAGGGAGGGAGAACAGGCTGCACTGGTCATGCGAAATCAAAGAGGGCCAGAAGCAGCGTGGGCAGGCAAGGGCACGGGAATAGATGTACACAGATGAATTCTCATATTCCGGACTGGGCAGCAGCACTTTCCTCTAGTGTTTGCTCCTCTTGCTTACTTTTCCAAAATACTCTTTTGCCTGAGCACAGTCTGAGCCTCTTCTGCTCACCACCAAGCCCCACCAAGGGGCCATCAGCGCATCTTCTGGCTACTCCCACAGTCTCCTCCCTGTGTCCACCTGAGCCCTCCCACAACTCTTCCAGGGCTCTCCTGCTCTGTTTTTTGCCACAGGGCTATGCCAAGCTAGTCAGGATAAAAATATATCCCCTGGGCTGTGCCTCTGAGAAGCAAAGTTTTTGCTTCTGGAGCCCTTCTGTTGCCTTCAGTGCTGTTAGGAACCTGTAGGAAGTTCCCGGAGTAAATCCAGTGAATTAGCTAGTGGGATAAGATACTTTATTTTATTTAGATAATTGAGGAGATCTTCCACAGTTTGTTTATAGCCAATCTGGCTATCCATGTGCTGATTGTCACAGAGAGAAAACATCTTGAGATCCTGAAAAAACTCATTACACTTGAAAAGATTCGATGCTCTCTTCCATCCTGGACAGCTGGGACGCTTTCACTGCAGAGCAGCAACCTTGTTGCTACTGCAGAGCAGGAGCACATGCACAGTCTTTGCAAATGCACATGTTAGCATAACTCTTTTCAAGTAACTAAGGCTAAGTTTACTCCTTTCAGCTGCACATGCAGATACAGTAATATATTTTTAATCCCTGCAAAGACTAGCTGCTGCAGAGTTCATTACTAAGAAGTCCCTCCACAATTTCTAATTGGCTCAATGAACATCAGCCTGATTAATGTGAGCTCCTGACATTACAATGCTGCAACATTTCTACATAACATTTCTAGATAAAATTCCTTTTGAAACATGTTTCCATCACTGAGCAGACTGAATCCAAGTTCTACAAATACCAGATTTCATACCAAGCTCATTTTATTGGTTATATTGCAAATTGGCTGAAGTGTGTAGACTCCTGGAGCATGAAGCCAGATTCAGCTGGAAAGAAGCAGCTAAGAAATAAAGGAGAAGAAATAAAGCTAAAAGAAATAAAGGCAAGAGCTCTTTCTGAAGCATTTGTGATGTAGGAAAGTAAAATAAAGTACTTTCATCGTGATATTAAAAAAATAAGAATTCAATTGAATATAAAATGATCATTGATTTTAGCCCCTTTGACTGACTAATGTTTGATGCTGAGTAATTTTCTGAGAAGAGCAGAAAGAAAGCTGGGTTGAGAGGAAACAACTCTTGCTTTGTATAGAGAGGTGCTGCTGAGTAGCACTGCTGGAGTCCTTTATTTAAATAGGAATAATTACATTGCACAGGAAGCTTGGATTTGAAAGCAGTTGCTCTGATAATTACTCCTGAAAAGGAATATATCTGCTGCAGTCACCAAAATTTGAAGGCTGATCACATAGCACAGAGGATTGTCTGCATTATGGCTAAAGTAAAGATAAGGGAGAGGAAATAAGCAAACAACAAACAAACAAGAAAAGGACATAGACTACCAAACAAGTCCAGGCCCCCTCCCCCCCCCAAAAAAAAAAAAGAGAGAGAAAGTTCATTTCATCAATAAGAAGTGGCCAGTCTCTTGTAGTCTCTTAGAGTGAACAGACGATGTAGACAGAAGTGAGAGGTAGAAAATTGTGCTTGTTTTCCTTTTACATGTCTACTGAATTCTTGCAGTGTGAAGCTCCCTCACTGCTCTGCACCTTCTGCTTTTCCTTAGATTTCCACAATACTAATAGCTCTCATCAAAATGTTTCCTATGAATAGTATTCACTGTGAAAGATTGGCTATTTTTTTCTTACCAAATAATTACAAGCACAGAGCTGTTTCTGTTTCTGAAGCAAGGTTTATTTGCAGAAAGCTTGGAATAAAGCCCTCACTCTCCATGTTCTCCTTGTTCCTCAAATGTTGCATATGGCAGGCCAGTCATTGTGTGCATGAAATTCAGATCTTCTCTAGGAAGGGCCTGACCATTCTACCTTTAACACAAAGCTAGTCTATAATTAAACAGCTTTCAAAATGCTCAAACCATTGTGGTTTCCTACTTCAGTTATGAAGATTTTCTAGAATCTAACTGGAAATGTCCCTCACACAGGCTTTCAGAGGCTTGCAAGAAACTTCTCCAAGTGTCCTAGAATAGCATGGTTCTTAATTTGGAACCAGGGGTCAGCAGAAGCAAATGAAACCAGATAAAAGCCTCATACAGGCTCATTAGGCTCAGCTAATAGTTTTCAGTAGCAAGAGGACATTTTTTTCCTTCAACTTTCTCTAAGTAATAAAGGATTCACTTTAATGTGCATGTGTAGCACTGAGGAAAAGTATTTGATCACTGCAGAACAGGTCACTTCTACAAATCAGATTCCCGCTGCTCAGACAGCATGCTGACTCTGTGCTGGCAGGAGAAATCAATTCACTAGAACTAATGGGCATAAACAACATGTTAAAGAACTGTGATGGTGGAAGGACTGCAACATGCTCCTGAACCGCATGAAGGTTAAAACAAAAAACAAAACAAAACAAGCCTACATCATTTCAGGAAAGAAAGAAAGGAAGATGTTTTTTAAAAAAACCTCAGACAAAAAAAAAAATACAGGAGTAAAAGCTGGCACGCAGTGCAAGATTCCCATGGTGCGCATATGCTCAGAAGAGAAGCTCAGCTGAAAGTCAGACCAAGGAGGATCTGGCTGTATGGGAGCTATCTGGCTCCCCCTCACTGTGTGCACCAACTCGAGCGAGGAGGAGACTCACGCTCAACATCTGAATAGCCAGCAGGGCTGGAGAGGCTCCTGTAAAAGGCAATTCTGCACAGAAGTTCAAAGTTGTTGCCCTGACTGGCCCTCAGGCAAAACCTCTCTCTTTCTCCATTTCCTTATACAGTAAGTCTGTGGCCACATGCTAAAGAGCTAAATTTTGGATGGTAAAAATATACCTGTTATTCCTCTAACCCAGCTTCCAGCTAACTTCACTGGGACGGTACACAGAAAAGGACACCCAGAAGAATATTACCACTATTTAGGCAATCTTAAAAACATTTATATATTGTTTACATCTGGCAGGGTGCTTGCAAGTAAGAAAATGCAGAGTTGGTTGACAGTCTAATATAATTCTGTTGCATATGTCTTACAGGCTCTCTGTATATTGCTATCTATTGTTTTTCAGTTTGTACTTCATAAAGTAGAATATGTGAAGTACCTTATTGCAAATAAGTTGTATGAAGAGTAAGAGAAACTGAGATAAGTGAACACCTTTGACATACACATTTTAAAACAACTGAAGAGCTACAAGAGCTATGAAGGATAAGTGATCAGTCTAACATCTAAACAAGTTGGACAGAAAATCACCAACCGAAAAACCTTATACATACCTGCAACTCCAAATAAAATCTGGATTCCAAGAGGTTCAGCCTCTCTCAACATCCAATTAAAAGGAAGTAAAACTAAAAGTCATCAAGCCACAGGAGGAGTTGCCAAGGATGAACAGTAAGATCAGCCCAGGAATTTCTCAAGTGATTGGTCTGGATCAGAAAGATCCAGGACTTCCAGTTGCAGAGGAGGACTTTTGCTTGACAGGGTCTTAAAATCCATCAAAACTATTGTTAGATTGACAGTCCCTTGTGAAAAAAGTGGGATTCATTATTGCCTAAAGTCATCTGAGATACTGCAGAGTATCTGAGAAATCTGCATAGGGCTGACATGACTTAAGATACTCATCCAGATCCGTGCTCCTCCAGAGCAGCAGCTTTGGGCCAAGTGGGGGATAACCTACAATGTCTGCAAGGATCCTAGACATCTACAGATGCCTAAGTCTTCCAAGTGCAAAAAACTTGTTTGCTTGCACTTCTGAGCAGGGCCATCAGCGACAAACAACTTTAGCATCCTTGGATGTACTCTACTGGCATTTAATGTAATGATTATAGCCATAAACCAAGTGAAGAAGAGCTTTTGCCTCCCTTCCCCCCTCATTAAAAGGAAAGGCATTTATGGCAAATGGAAACATATCATGCCAGGTGCATCAGCTTGGGTTTAGCATAGGCATGCACCTGAGCAATCATCCCTGGGGGCTGTTCCTATAGAATGACCCTCTGAGGAACTACTGTTCAGGCTACACCTTGCATGTTTTGTGACACAGACAATTTGACTAAGGAAGACACTCATCAAAATTTGTTTTCCTTAAAAATATCCAAATTCAGCTCTTTTTTGAAGATGAGAGGAGCTGGGTGTCCTTCCTGTAGTGGTTTTCCTGAATTATAGATCTGCATTTATTTTCCTCATTTTGTAAGAAAATTTGGAAGATATAATGCAACTGCAACATAACACAGCAAAAGCAGTTCACACCAATATTTTCTTTCATATTTTTATTTTTTCCCCTCCTGCAGCATAAGGTATTTTCATATAATAACCTGTAATTTATTTTCTACAATTTCTATAGTTTCTATCATTACAGAATTAGAAGAATAAGAATTTAGAAGACATTTCTATCATTCACAGATGATCTAATTATATATATTTTATATCTATTACTATGTGCTCCAATACACTGCATACCAGAAATAGTAACTGCTCTGATGCAATAGCTGTGATGGTATCGCTCCACTCCACAAGAGCAATAAAAATCATCTTGGTGCACAAGAAAAGCTTTCGAAACTGTCAATTATGTGACATTAGAAAGAGAGTTGCTCACAAAAAGGCTCGGATAGAGAAACGATTGCAGGCATAAACAGCATGGGATGCATATGATCGGATGCCAAAGAAGTCTTTCAGCATTTCCAGTCAAGTCCTTTTTTTGGGTCCAATGGTTCATGCAATAAATTCCTTTAGCAGAAGACTCACTATAGAGCATGTCCACACTGTCAAACACCCTTCCTCCCAAGTCTTTTTCTCCTCATCAGCCACAATACGTAAATGCTGGGTTCTCAGGCTCTCCTCTGGAACAAAACAACTCTCTGAAACAAAACCCAGCTGCTGTTTTGCTAACTTGCTCACAGACACTCCCAAAACACCGCATGGACAAGGCTGAACCAGCTCTGGCTTCCTCCACTGTACACAAACATCGAAATCCACCCCAGCAGGCTTTGTATCCTCAAATGTCACAGACAGCCTCTCTTTCATGCTATTAACTCCAGCAGGCTGCAAAACAGCCCTCACATTAATTCAGACTTCTGAACTGAAAACCAAACAAAACTATACCAAAAATAGTAATTATGGTCACGGTCTTACCATGTGGGGCCAGAATTGCTAAATGTGAGGGTGGACCAGGTCAGTCTGCTGTCAAAGCTAATGTTAGGCAATGTGATATTGCTGCATCACTTGGCCTGGGGCAAGGGGCTGCTTGCTGCAGTGAAGATTTGGCACCAAGGCTGGAGGCCCAGCGCATGCGTGATGACATGCAGGCTCCTGGGCCACAGCCACAAGTCCGTCAGCCTTCTCTGCTTGGTGGAAATACCACAGCTTTCTAAAGTTTCATCTCTCAAAGTATCTTGTTTCATTTTGGGAAACCCTGAAGTCACCTGAATGAGATGCACAAAGCTCACCTGCTCAGCATGGCACCCCAAGGTTCACAGCCCCCCAAAGTGCTTCTCACCTGCTGCTGTAAATGCCAAAGTTGACATGAAACAAAGCAATTTTTAGATATGAAAATCAACATGCTCTGACCCTTCTTGGCAGCTGAGCGTGGTCTAAAAAGTCACTGCAGGGTGTGGCTTTCTGTAAGAAAGTGTAAACAGAATTCCTGCTCAGAACCTTTAGGAGATCAATTTGAATCTTCTGCTACTTATTATTTACAATGCCCTAACAGCCCTCGAATATTCTAGTCCTTCTCTGTCTTTGCAAGTCACCCCTGTATCTTTCTCCATCTCACACGTTTGTTCTCAGCAGGCTTCTGGCTCGGTATGTTTGTGATAGTTCCAAACTGATGGGTTGACCTGGTGGTTTTCCACATCATTTGTGACCTTGGACTCTTTTCAAACCAGCCCTGTGCTGCCACAATATATACAGCTTTATGACACAAATTCTTCTTGATTCTGCAGGAATTTTACTTCCTTTCTTTGACATATTTAAAACACAGGTGATGAAAAACGTTGCCTGATAGCCATGGAGATTAAAGATACCTTGGCCAATAGAAGCAGCTCCACCTTTCTGGAAAACCTAAGGTTGTGTCCCTATCTACAGCTCGTATGGGTGAAAGGGGAGGTCACCCTGCTTGCTGTCTTCTGACAAAAAATGAATACAGGCTCTTCATTTAGGTTTGATCCCTTTCAAGAAAGCATGACTCCATCTCTCAAAACACGAGTGCATCATGTTTCTCTTTTCTTCTCTGCTGACTACAAAGGGCTCTGTGCTGGTGTCAAAGCCTCAAACATCAGCACTGTCTTGTGAAGAAACTGTGGTGCTGCAAAGAAGTTTTAATCCCTTCTCTGTCACCAGCTAGCTGTGTGATCTATGCCCTAAGGCACACAGCTCCTCTGAGATGCTACTTTCCCAAGAGGAACTAGTAAATAATAGGGATTATTTGTTTGTATAATATTCTCTGAGATGTCGGGGGGAAGAAAAAATCAGCATAATGTACTGGCAAAAATCCCCAAACAGTTATGCATCTGTGAGCTACACCGCTGAGAAAACAACTGTGTGTGTGCACACCAGCAGGCACACGCAGACCGAAAAGGCACTGAGTAATTGCTCAGGCTAAATCTGTGCCGTGCAGCTGGCCCCACACGGGGTAGGCGCGAGGCTGAGAGACGGAGAAAAGGGGGTCCTCAGAACGGGGACATGGCAAGGACGCAACCGCGCCACCAAACCACTGCGTCCCGAGCAGAAAGCACACCGCAGTTGCAGATGGTGCTGCTGCAGTCAACAGGCCCACGGCCTTCAGTACCAGCAAGAGCAGCAGAGGAGTGTGTGTCTCCTCACGAAACACCTCTGTGTACCCTGAGCCACGGGATCCCATTTGTTACTGAACACACAGTTAAGAGAAAAATAAATAAAAAAAATCTTTTTTGAACACCCCCCTCTCTTCTTGCTTGATTATTTCTGTTACCCTAGTTCCCCTTCTGCAGACTAACGGCACAGCAAAGGATTGCTCCGATTCCACTCTTGTTTCAAAATGCTTCTTTTATTTCAGTGGTTGTACATTGGGTGAATGAATTTAACGTCACAACAGAAATAGAATGGCTATTTAACAGACCACTAGTAGTTATGCTGAAAAAGAGTGAATGAAGGGGTTTCTTTAACTGTTACTGAAATATTCATTGTAAGTGTTGTCAATTATACTGTATGAGAGAGGCAAACAAAAAGGTATTTTGGTGAGGTGCTGTATCTTTTAAAGAAAATAAACACTGAGACATCTCAAGTAACTTGAAATTGTATCTCAGCTACAGTATTCACTGTCTCTGTGTTGGCCCATCTCATGGTTCTTTTGGGGGGTTTTATTTGTTTTTTAATTAAACAAAGCATTTAAAATTTACTCATTTTCTTTAGGCTTTTTAAAATATAAACAAAGTTTTGGCAAATAATATTTATACAGAAAAATAGTTTTAGATCTTCCCAAATTTTGAAATAGTCTATAAAATTACTTTATAAATAAATAAAATGCAGAATCTGTTGTACACGTATTTGCACATCTCTGTAATTGCCTCCTTATTGTTAGCATAGGTTTGTACTTGTACAGCTTTTAGGAATATTACAAAGTCATAAAGTCGGAAAGTGGATCTCTTATTAAAAATACATTTCTCTTTTTTGTCTGTCAGTTTATCTGGATGAAAGGCCTGATGTACTGAAGCTTTGTCATCCATGGGCAAAAAATAGTAGTATTGGATTAATTGTAAAAAACATAGAATAACAGTTATTTTGAAACATAAAAAGTTCACACAAACAATGTTTTGAAGAGTTATCTACATAAAATATTTAAACAACATGGATAATTTACCATTTAGTATTATACAATAAGCTACCCAAATGCCTAAATTAACTATTATAAAAAAATAAAAACAACTTTGACAGATATAGGCAAGTTGCAGTGTCAACTACCTAGTTATAATGACTGAGAAAGTCTACAAATATTAGTGTTTAATAGTATATAATGGTGATACCTTAACTGCTAAAGTAACAAGTTAAGATACATTATTTTTCCACAAATTAAAACTAACGCAACGTTACAAGCACTATGTTAATTTTACAATCGAATTGTGATTATTTTTTTCTTTCGGATGATCAGATCTCCAGCTTTATATATAAATAGATAGTAATTAGACATTGGACAAACAAGATTTAGCCCAGAAAGTAATTTCCTAGACAAATAATTATATGGTTAGTGCCTTCAGTCGTTCAGAACAGGCAGTGCTGCCGAAGTTTAAAATAGTTTACAATCAGTCTGAAGAGGTTAAGTTAAAATACTGCAATCACTAATAAAGTCCACATAGAAAACTTATGCCGCAAACAATTATACATAATATCCACTTAGAACAGCTGTCTTGTTTTTTAAACAATAATTTAAAAACTATGTAATTTATGTGATACATGTGCAACATATAAAATGTGAAATATGAAATATTTGGTACAATAGTGCTTGAAACAAATCTCAAATCAAACAAATGAAATTTTAATTATACATATATAATTACCTTGTAAATCAAAGTATTTAAAAAAGTAAACAACATTAAAATCTGCTTCATCCATATATATGTATGTATGTATATATAATATGTATATAACTGTATTAAAGATATCTTCACACTTTTGTGACACAAAATATGTTTTTAAAGAAAAACAATTAAAAGAACTATTTTTTCTCCACTCTAATCTGGTTACAATCTGATA
This sequence comes from Rhea pennata, assembly GCF_028389875.1. Lineage (NCBI taxonomy): Eukaryota > Metazoa > Chordata > Aves > Rheiformes > Rheidae > Rhea > Rhea pennata. The sequence continues at coordinate 160,664,648 of NC_084663.1, forward strand.
ATCCAATTTAAAAAAATGCAAATACAGTAATGATTTATGAAACTGAATCTCATCCTACATTCTTAATGTTCAGTTAATAATCTAGATTAAAGTCACTTATCAAGTTTCAGTGACTAAACTGAATTTTAATTAAATTAGAATATCATACAAATCTCGTCATCTACACCTTCTTTTTCTCCTTTTGTTTGGTCTTTTTGTTTGATTTTACATTTATAGAAGTTGCTTAACAGCTTGGATCTTTTTGGTAACCCGATTATGAGTTTGAAAGATTATTCGCTTCCTGTAAGATTAGACTGTTGGCATCAGGCTCACTTTCATCAAGTCTGATGTGACAAAATTTAGGCACTTCTGCAAAGTCTCTTTTAAAAACATTATAAATATACTTGTAAAATAATATTTTCAAGACTTTGTTCTTTTGGGGATTGAAGGGGGTATGAAGCTCATACTGTGCAAATTTTTTAATTTTCTTCCGCTATTCTGCTATGATTCAAATGCAATTTCTCCATACAAGTTGAACATCAGCTATGTGCATCTAAAGAATTTGTGCTTTACTTTGGATTTCTGGCTAAAATATCTAAATTGGCAGGGGATGTCGCTTTGTTTCATTTTCTTTGTCTTGGAATCAACTCACTAGGGGAGCAAAACCAAGATTTTTAAACCAAGAAGAAACCCATTGATAATTGGGGTTAAAATTAAACCTGCAACTGGAATAAGATTTTAGCCAATACAAATTAATTATTGCTGAACTTGAAAGATTCATAAACACTGAATCTCACAAGACTAACTTAATTGGACTGTTTGCTGTAGGTTATAGTTATGGAGAAAAGACAATATTTGCAAGAAGTAAACTATGTTTAGAAAACCTTTAAAACTAAATGTTACCTTTTATGTCTTGAAACATCACAGCTGGTATCAGGTAGTTAACTATTTTAGGTTGGAATATAGTAAGCATACCATATTTAATATTCATATATAACATAGCAGCACTAGCTTTTTTTTTCCTTTTTTTTTTTTTTTTTGAAGAGTTTGTGATTTGTCCGTCAGAACAAATTTGTTACTTAGCATGCAGTTTGTGGCAACTCTAGAGAGGAGGAGACAGGATAGTATGTACAGTAACCGGGTTTTGCCATTCGCAGGGAGGCTTCTTGACATTCCATTCCGTTTCTGCTGATTATTTCAGGATTATCTGTTAACGAAACGAAGAAGTGATTGCACTTTCAGGTGACGTTATGACAGCAATTTGCCAAACCGTGCGGTTTTGGCCTAATTAAGTAAGGCATAGTTTGTACAAGAGAGCATCCCACATTCTTACGCTGGTTTATAAAAGCATTTGCGTTTCACAAACCTGGTCGTCTTCCTCCCAATTATACCTCCTCAAATGCATAAGAGCGGACACAAGGGATGTTTTACATATCAAAATAGCAGAAAGGTGCGAGAGCGCCGGGCCAACGTGGCCGAGGAAGGGCCCTGCAACGTGAGGCCAATCCTTACAGGCGCCGGGCGCCCTTAGCACCCTTCAATGCCAAAAGGAGGAGAAGGGGCTCTGTGCTTCTCGAGGAGACTGAGAATGAAAACTGCATCAGTGTTCACTGCTATCTGAAAGCTCAGATCCATGCCCCATAGTATCAGGAAAGATGGGGAGAAAAAAGGGTGGAGGCAGGGCCACCCATCACTCTCAAGCAGAAAAATGTACTGAGCTGGATATTTTCAATATGTCAAAGCATTTTTTTCAATGCATTTTTAGCAACCACTGATTTCCTAAAAATTATCTGCAGGTCAATGAAATGGAGAGTTTTCTCCCATTTCCTCATGTCAGGAGATCCCAAGGAATGATGAGAACAGGACTCTGGTGAGCACAGCTAGTGGCTGACCTTGCTAGTTTACCTTCAGATGTTTCAAACTGAGGGCGAAGCAACCATTTTACAGAGGTGAGCTGCTGTGCTTCCAATACCCCAAAGGCGAACAGCAGAGCATGCACAGCACTCTTTAAAAACAAGAAACTCAGCCAGCTCACAGGATTGGAAAACAATCCAGATTTCTATCGTCTGCCTAGAACGGCTATCAGTGAACGTGATGTTAAAAGCAAGCAGCATGATGTTTCCTCACACCACTGCTACATCTGTACTCCAGACTAAAGTACAAGTCTGCAAGACATCAGAGTGAAACACTTGCTTTCACTGTTTAATTTGGCATTCAGCATATTTTTAAATTGTACTTGTAGGTAGTAAGCAAGACAGTCATGACAGCACTCTGACCTACTTGTGCATTACAAAGATAGACTGCTGTTTAATGTAATCTGTATTTTAAAAGGGAAAAAATAGTTTGAAAATAACTTTAGCAACATACTACCTCTGACATACAGATCGCTAAAAAAGAAACACGCCTCACTGCATGGAAGACACTTACTCTAGTCATCTATGAGATCACATTTGAACCCACCTCGCAACCATAAATGCCTGCAGCCACTGTGTGAATCATGTCCTGAAACTGAGTGGAATGTTTTGTTTTAGGTACGTTGTGCTGCGAAGACAGTTAACTATTCCAGACAACTGCCAAGACACCTCTGTTCAATTAAATAATTGTCAATGATGTGAAGCATTGGCAGGAGCCACACAAATGCTGTCACACCTAAGCGTCGCCCCCCTCTCTTCCGGCGGACTTTGGGAAGAGCTCTGTGCTGGTGGGACAACATATTCAAAACATGTGAACCCACTTTCTAAGGCACCCACAATTTGTCCATTCTGTTCAAGCTTTGCACCCCTTAAATAATCCACTTGCTCTGAGTTGGAAACATACTTAGATGCAAGAAACAGTCTCCAGCAATATCTGGTATCTGTACGTAACTACAAGCTCCCTGATCCTACATAACCCACTGGCATGCCAAAACACATTTTATCATCAGTCCCGATAATCTGGCAACACTCAAAGCCCAGTTGTAATGATAACCTGTTGCTGCAAAGGGCTTAATATTTAAATATATGATGCATAAAATAAGGATATATATTTTTAATGACTTCCACTCATTGTAAGTTTGTTAGGTTTTTTTGGTCTATCTTCTGTTTCCTGTTGAAATAATAAAGAAATATTTTTGCTGAAATAATAAAGCCCCTACTGTGATAAAATCCTGGTCCATTTACAGCATTGTGGCTTGATAGTAAGTACAAAGAATATAGCCATGCTGAAAATAAGAAGTGACAAAGATTATCAGCACTGTTATTTTTAGCATGTTACAGCCCAATATGTCAATGTAATTAATACAAGCAGCTTTAGCAATACGGGCTTAACCATAATCACACAAATGCATTTAAGGGATCCTATAGTCTAATTTAATGGAACACAGCCTGAAATCTAATCAATTTAAAGAAATTAGAATTTCATATACTGCAGCTGCCTATATCCTCTGCTAGTTTTTGAGGAGATACAGCTTGTATTTTTCTACAGCTTTTTTCTCCCTGTACCACAGTTTCAGAGGTACATACGGAGGAAAGACAGAAAGAGCTGACTGCCCCTTTTCGCAAGATATCCTGAAAGGTCAAATGTCTCTGCAAGCCTGACACCCCCAATTCCCCCAAAACATATGCCAGAAGGGGCAGTGGGTATGATCCTGGACTGTATCGCTAGAAGAGAGTGGGGCTGTCCATGTGTGTCCCTCACGCAGGCTCCCTGGGGCACTTGCCTAACCTCACTCAAAACTCAAGAATCAGCAAAGACAAGGTTGGCACTTTGCACATGTAGGTGAGCACCTCCCGTTTTGGTGGCTCCAGCTGCAGCTGCAGCTCACCCTCCTGCACGTTTCTGTGGTGACCAGTGGCTACGGAGCCAGCTCCTTCCTATAGCAACTTCCTCGCTGCACTGCCACTTCTGCAGGGGATGTAACTAGGGCACGTTGCACCCTGGCTATTTCTAGTATATGTAGGAGTCCTGCCAGGGAGAAAAGAAAAAGCTCAAGTCTCTCCTCAGAACAAGATTCTCCAGTGCAGAGACTCAGAGTTGAGAAGCTATGTTTTCTTTTTTTAACCTTAGCCACAGAGTGTAAAATGCATCCCATAGTCTTTAATTATACTCTATATGCTCACACTCTATTTCTCAAAAAGTATCACATCTCTACCATAGCTATATACACATGCAGCAGCTTCTGCAACTGTTTTTGCAGTGTCTGACACAGAAACATAAAATACTAAACTACTTTACAAGGCAAACACACTGTGAACCTCTCCTGTTTAGTTTACATTCAAAGTAATAAACTGCGGGTACATGTAGGCTAAGCCTGCACCACTGCTAATTGCCTCACCTCTTGCATGTTGAAAAAAGGAGAAATTGTACAGAACATATCGACCAAAGAACATATTTGCAGATACGTATTACAGGGGAGACTCCCTTATTACTTGCAGATAGGTCCAACCGCCTTCCTGTTCACTACTGTTTGAAGAATGAGATCTCAAATGTATGCGTACATGACTCATTTTCAGTGATACTATTATTTTCATTATACATCACAGTAACTTTTGTTAGACATAATGTAGTCACTTTTATCATAGTAAATGTAAACATAAAAAAGAAAATAAGACTATCTGTGGGGTATGTGTGCATGCATGCACTTGTGTACACACATACTGCCACGTGTAAAGATGGCTCAAGCATGAGAGTGCACTTTCTCATCCTCTGCATGGGTAAGACCATACACACATCCATAGGCATGGATACAGATGTGCATGAAAACACACTGCCACTGCACTAATAGATCCAAAAAGAACACTACTTCTAGCAAAAGCAGAACGGCCCAGTACTTATAACCTGGGATATTTATGTATATACCACGTAGGATTTAAGAACAGTGAGAGCATTTCTTGAGGTAATCACAGACATAGGGTATGCTCTCCATTGCCTTCTCAGCTGGTACCTGTTGAGGCGATGTGGCAGAAAGAATGCCACTCTGTAGCATCAAATCACTAATTGTTGGCACAGTTGTGCCAGTGTTAGTTGCTAGGTCTCAATGAAACTGGTGAGACATACCGTAGATCAAAATTTCTGCAAAATACTTTCTAATTGCCAAGAAATCTTTGCTCTTCCAAATTTGCCACCTCTAAAAATATTGTAGGCTCCCAAATGCCATGACTTTCTCTCCTGTCTATAAAAGCACGGCTCATTTAAACTTTTACAAGCCTTCAGGCCCTGTAAAGCACTGCAGTGTCATTAAGCCCACTGCGTAACATAGATTCCCCATTAATTTAGCCAGGGCAACCTCGGATATTCCTAATGGTGATACAACTCGGCGGTGCGCTCCATGGGAAACACAACCCAGAGGTATGCTACTGTCAATGCTTTCAGTTTCTCATCAAAATACTAGTCTGCTCTATGTAGTGCACAGCTCCACAGCAGCCTGGAATTTCTTTCAACCCTGCAAAGACGGCTGTAGCTGGTTATTGTCTCAAGACTGAAAAGGTAAAATTCAAGAAGCTTTTTATAATAAGCTGGAAATTCAAACTTTGTGAACTCTTTTCTGGCATCTGGATTACTAAGTGCATTGCTTTAGTCAATATAGTTCACAGAATTTTCTTATCCATATAACCTAAAATCACGACTGCACACTATGAATTCAGCAATTCTGAATTTGGCTTGAGATCTTGATTGCTGCAACTCATGAAGATTCTTTTTTCTCTGATAGTTTCTGTGTTAAGTACTCTTTCCAGTCCCATACTTAGTATACATCCATGAATCTAGAAAATTTTAATCTAAAAATTTTAAAATCCAGCATGAATTTGGTGTACATGATCTTTAGCACTGCAGCGAAAAAGATCAGTCACAGTGGTCAGCAGAAAAACATGATTTTACTGCATCTCTGAGATGTTTCTCTTTAAGAAGTTTTGAAATTATTTCTCCAAATTACACTTCGCTCTGTAAGTGTTAATACATTCGAAGACAGGATTAAAACTGCACCTGACCTCCATATTGCAAAGCATCTGTCCCTCCAAAAATGTACTCATACTCAGCAAGTATCTCAGACTACTCAGCCTTCTGTCTGTACAGCAATAGAGTAATAGGAGTTTCCTGAAGACAAGATTCAACTCGCATGACTCTGAACACGTAAGCCTCAGTTGGTCACTCAGTCTTAAATCTACCTACCCAGTATCAGGAGACATGTCATCCTCTGATGGTGCTTTTTTCTCTCCACTAAATGTAAGAGTCTATGACAAACAGTTCATATTGAGATATTTAACTTTCAGACACTTGCATCAGTGCAGATGAATCCTACCACAATAACATTTTCTATTTTCATGTTTTTCATATGAGCAGAAGAACGGACAGATATATCTGGGATATACATTCAAAAAGACAGGTAGTTTCAGACAGTCTGCTCCTATCAGGCTATCTCATAACTTCTTCCATGTTCTAAAAATAAAACTAACATGAAGGATTTCTTCCCTTTGACATGAAACCCACAACTATTTATATTTCTTCATGCCTTTGCGAAGTGCATTCATCTCTGTATTTTTCATTTTCTCTTAAAATGCTCTTCTGTGGCATGTGCTTTGTCCTTTTTTCCCAAATTAAAGTTTTTCTTTTTCAATCAAAAGTGGAAAAGGATGAGTAAATGTTCAGACATTTAATGAAAGTAATCATCACCATATCAGCTATGCTTATATAAATTTTATATAGCCTTACAGATTGACTTTTTTGCCCCGTACTTCTCCTTGGCTGCAGTAGCAGCACCTCCATGGAGCACCAAATAGAGCTTTTTAAACCTCTACTCCAGGACATCCATTTATGATCTTCCAAGGCATGTGATCTGACACTGTCCTCAGCTAGCTAACAGCTAAGATGGCTCGAAATTTCACTGATCCTACCAGTATAACCTTAAAAACAACCTGCCTTCTCTGAAAATTAAGAGTAGCAAGGTGCTTGCTTACACTCCTTGTCTCTCCCACCTTCATTATTGTAACTTCTCTTTTACTGGTCTTGACATTAGCTGTAATCCCCTATTTGAAGTCCCTTCCTGATTGTCCTAGCTACATCATAGCTTGTCACTCTCCCAGGAGTCCCCCTCTCTTACCTCTATTAAACACATTTGCACATTTATGTATCCCTTCACCTATCATGCCTGCCTCACTGATCTGTCCATGTCCACATTCAAAACCGCCAACAATGCCATTACTGATTGTCACTAGTTTGTACTGCTACCATTTCTCTCTACAGTGTCATCCACAAGCACTGCAAAAGAAAAAATGAACAAAAGCCCCCCCAAAACAAAACAAGGAACTACTAAGAGAATTGGACAGTCTGGTTGCAACCACCTTGTCAATCCTGCTACTCCCCGCTGATAACTTCATACAAACCTGTTCATAAACATACTAAGCTCCATTTTCCGTCACCAAGTTCCTTCTTCTGCCGCTCTTACCAGAGGTTGCTCATTCTTCTGATGGCTAGAAACCTTGTTCTCCTTTCCAGCATTTTGACTGAATGTCTACACCTGCCCCCCACGCCACTAACTGTAGACCTCTTCTTAATCTTATAGAGAGCGGATTTTATCTTCTTGTTTCTTCACTAATCCAATGCATTTCCATCACATTTGTCTATTTTGCTCATCAACGACAATACCTCGAATTCATACAAATACGGCGAGCTCTCTAGGTCTCAGATGATCTCCTTGGTCACCTGCTCATCCAGTAACTAACATAGTGGGCTTAAGGTGTTTCCTGAGCTGTGGAGGTCCTACTTGTTTGCCATATATCACAGCTCATCCTCTGACACTGCTATTCTAGTGCCCTGCCTTCACCTCCATCTTCTTTCCTAAATCTGTGTATCCTCAGTTCTGTCTGTTCCAGTTCCATGGTGCTTCCAGGACCATCTACCCTTCTGCCCACCTGCCACTGCTGAGGTAAAATGCCTACCCATTTGGTTACTCATATTTCTTTGGGTCTGCCAACATTTATACATATCCCATGTAATTGGATTATTACCAGTCAAAACACACAGAACTGTACATTGTCACAGCCAGTGTGATTTGAGAAACACATAATCACATACCCCTGCAAACTAATTCAATCAAGTTTTTTTGGGATACAATATAATAATGTTTTATCAGTGAAAATCCAAAGCATTAGCCAATGGGAGAAATACAGACTTCATTCTTACAGCTACAGGAGGAATAAGAAAAATATCAGCTTCACAAATAAATATTTTTAGAGTATTTGGTTCCTTTTATAGGGAAAAATATTAGTGATCTCATAAATAGTAAAGATCCATTTCTCATTAAACCAAGATAACAATTCCTAATTCTTTTATCCCTCTTTTATTCAGTCTGTTTGGGTAAAAGACTTGAACTCCTACACCAGGAGCTGATAATACGTATCTGGAAATGGCTGAGGGTCAGATATTCATGCTGAGGTGGACATATCCTGCCAGGATACTTTCATTCCATTAGGCACAAGCTGTTGGCCATTACAGTATTATAAAGTTGACAGAGATATCGTCTGAATTTGGCTCTTCTTGATGATTTTAAAGTAAAGATCAAGGCTACTATGGGAACCCCCGAAGACTTCAGGATTCAGCAACACCATTCTTCTCATTTAATATAACAAGGTTCAAAAGAGAGTCCAAAACGACTAGTGCTGCTAACTCCTTGGCACACTTACGAGCTTTAATAGGTATTTCCTCAAACAGTACTTTATCATATTTAAGTGTAACTTAATAGGTATTTACTCACTTCCAAGAAACAGGATTAGTTGCTTTTAAAATCAAAGCAACCTGGTCTTATATGTTCTTCTCAAAAATAATAAATAATGCAGTCCTTAAAACTGATCATAACGTACTCTAATATGTTCTACCAAAATTCATTTTTTATTAACTGCACAGGCAACAAATGGACTGCATAGAAACGAAAAAACCACTGCTATAATATTTTAGGAGCACTCTTTTGAATAGCCACTCAATATTACTTTTCAGAAGGTCTGAGTGAGTGCAATCATCTGTATTTTTCACTTCCTATTTTTAGGTGATTTTCTTTCTCTTCTTGAATTTTAGAAACTCCCGTAACAGGCTTACACAGAGGAACTGAGAGAACAAAGGAGTGAAAGATCAAGCACGCGTTGTGCATTCTTTATGAAAACATCTGTATTTCTCTTGTAAAAAAGAGTGCTACTTCTTCAAGCCTGAATACTTTTATAGTCTTCCTCATTCAGTACTTTTTCTACAACACCTACTTTGTGTTTTCCTCTTACATTTCATGTATGCCCAAATCATCCAAGATTAGTTTGTCACTGAACACTTGCCATGCCCATTAGGAGAACCCTGCCACAGCACAGAGAGCCCAGCTAGCCCTTCTCTCGAGTTCTCAGCAGTTACAACTGCACTGTAAACCTCCCCTCCCCAAACCTGGGCTTCTAATTCAGATTCTGTTCAAAGCAAAAACTGTTCTCCTGCAACATTCAGTGCTTAACTTAAACACAGAAAGGCAACAAATTTCTATTTTCTTCAAGGTTACTCATCACCCACCATACTTAAAACAGGATATACTTGTTTTAGTTACTGAACTTTTGCTCAGACTTTTAAGACTCACTATACACATAACTTCTTTGAGGAAAACCTAATGTTCCTGACTTCTGTCCACTACTTCTACTGCTTCTTTAATTTTCTTCTTATCTGAATACTCTCATATAGGCATGTACTACTGTCTGTCACCGGACGCAATATTGTGCCATAAATGAAGTCAGTCAAATTTAGCAAACCTCTGCCTCAAGTTGAAAGGCATTACAGGAATAGCAATAAATTAAATCAATCAATCAATCAGTCAGTCCACTGCAGTTATGTGGGCAGCTGCCTGTACACTCAAAGCCAAAGAATGGCATTTCTAGTGGGCAAAATGTTCATGTAATAAGTGATACACTGAAATAAAAATATAGCATTAGTTTCTTTCAAAAGAAAATAGTTGAAACAACTAGAGATGCACAGCTGCAATTATTTCAATGAGCAGAGTTACAAACAAATACATTCAGAGCTCTGCATTGCACTGAGTTGTTAAAATTTTATGATGGAAAATAACACTTACATAAGCTGTATGTGCACTTGACCTTAGAAAAGTTTTTCTATTCTTAAAAAATAGAAAATACGGCCCAAAAGATTTTTACTCAACTTATCAAAATATAATTTGTTGAAAAACTGAAAGCAAGAACATTAAAGGAAGCTATCTTCTCAAATACAAATACACTATTTTAACTGCAATGCTATAAAAGTTAAAACAGTCTATAACAGGAGAGGGGAATACATGTAGATTTTTGTTATATAAAAGAAATAAATGTTGGCCTTTGCTTAATTCTCATCTTATGTGATGCTGCCATCTAGCAGGCCAACAGAGAATGTCAGTTTTCACTTCTCCCTACCTGCGGGGGATGGAAGTTCCTATAAAAAACAGATTTTCCATTTTTCCCGCTTATTGTTTGTCTATTAGCATGTGATCTAGAATTCTGCATGCAAGCCTACCAGCAATCTTCATCATGTACACAGAACAGACTATCAGAACTGAAGAGATCAAAAAGTGTTACTGAAAATAAAACACTTAAGTTAATTTGCACTAGGTTTAAAGTAGAGTTCCTTTAAATGTTAGGGGGCAAACTTCTGGTTTTGCTTCTTTGCCACCTCTACACTTTATAAAAACAAAGTGTTGCTGTGCCTGTTGTAATGTCAGTTGCTCAAGGAGATTCACATAGTCTTTTTTGATGCTATTTGAGATTTCCTGTGGCCTTTAAGACTAAAAGCTCTGACTTCTTGAGTTCGCAAATTGTTAATTTTGAAAGTTAAAGTTACTTACATGTAACTCGGTGTCGCAAGATAGTAGAACTTGCTTGAAATTGTGCTTGTGATTTTTGGATGTCTAGCATGAAATAGGCAGTGAATAGTTTAGGGTTCCATTTAATTCCATGACTAACTACAGCTATGCAAATACCTTCCTAAAAGAAATTACTCTTCAGTATCTTCATGATGAAGGATAGTTTAGGGAAAAATGAAACACCGCACCAAACCAGTAAATCCACTTGTTATTGCCATATGTCATAAAACAAAGAAATTGAGAATTTTAACCTTTTGTAAAAAATGCGTTAGAGAACAAATCTTGTTCCTTTGCCCCTTCACAAGCAGTAGACCGTGTCAGGTCAATTGGATGGCCTTTGAGAGCAAAATACTAGCAGGTATTCAGAACTGCTGGGTGTTGCCCAGTTAAATTACAAAGCTGGAGTGTTTACAGCAGTATTTTGGAACATGTAAACTACATTTAACTTTCTGAAGGTTCATTTCTCCAGACCAGGGCAGGAACCAGTGCTCGGGGCCAGCGGCCAAGGCAAGACATCCAGTCCCGCATCCGAGATCCCAAAGCTGGCTGCTACCTCTGTGGCCCAGCACAGCACTAAGCATGGGCTCCACCAATACCCAAAGCCTTTCTGCTCAGGGCTCGCTCTCTGCAAACATGCCCTTCTAATGATGTTTCTGAGAAAAGAACATGTACTTCTGTCTCCTTTTCTAGACTTTTTGACGTCAGATTAAAAGCACTCTTTCTGTTGCTAAGAACAGAGATGTTCTATAGGAGGATTTACTCTGGATTTTCTAGATTTTTTAAACCCAGTATTTTTACCCAAGAAGACAAAAATTGTTTAGAAACCTATTCTTTACTTTCTTATCTCTTCCCTTAGAAACTGCAATGTAAAGTCTTTCAAAACAGTAACAATAGTTTAGCATAAACTCCTAATTGCAATGTTGTTATTTATTGGCACTCAGGATGCAAATAACATTTCTTTCACCTTTCCACTTTCCTTCTCAAGAGGTTGCTTTTAACCAAGAAAAGCATCCGTTCTCCTTCTCCCCTCCAGAGAGAGAGTCTCTCCAATTCATTTACTCCATATTTGTTACTTTTCTCCTTGTTTACAAGTTCAGCAGGTTTCCACAAAGAACAAAGGGAATGTGAGACAAAAATGCCTTTTCAGTCCTCAGCAATACTGATGATGGCCACCTGCCCTGCCAGCATGGGGATAAATGGGTAGACTGGAGAGGAAGTCCTTTTGGGGACACGTAAGTCTATTTGCAAGAGGGAAGAACTGCCATAAAGTGCTTCTGCTTTATGCAGAAAGAAGTTCAGTTGCATGGGGCTGAGTTGGTGCTACATGACATTTCAGTCCCATGGAAGTCTACCTCTGGGAGAGCTGACTAACTTATCTCACAACCCTGCACCTCCTCTTCCCAGGAGAGGTGTTTTCTTGCTGCTTTTTCCTGTTCGCCTCATTCTTGAATAAGCTGCCATGTGCAGCTTCTCAAATCCTCATTAAACATTTGGCGTGTTTATAATTTATGTTATATTAACTACTTTTTGAATGCTGGGGAATGTATTTTAATTGGTTTTTTTCTGTTTTTGTTTTGTACTTGACAACTATTTTTATTTTCACTTTGTTGTATTTTTATGGTTTCCAACAAAACTGTAGACAATTGAATGATTTCATAATTAATATCTCTGCATAATTGCCACCTAATTTAGTGCAAAAACTGATGCATAATTTAAAACAGCTGTGCTAGATAATCACAACCTTTAGCATGAGACAGCCTGTTGATTTTCCTTTTTTTTTTCCCCCCAGACATGGCCTATAAGAATTTCCCTTTTCTACTACATCTGCCTTTTAATTTTTTTTCCTTGATTAAAGGTCTTATAACCAGTAGAATAATGTAGTGACTATATAATATCTTTAACTAGTATTCTCCGCAATGCTGTTTTTATGCTAGCCTTCTGCACATTTTGGTGCTATGGAAAATAAAAGCATGTATATTCTCTACCAAAGTGATATCAGCAAGACTATTTTCTTTAAAGTAATCTGGAATTTGGTGATTGCCCTGTAACCATCAAGAACTGAAGACACACTCATTAGGCTTGAAGCCAAAGATTAAGACACATAAATGCTGGTGTCTAAATTCCCACTGCAATCAATGGCATGATACAATCTAGTCAATAAGTCAATGGAGCCTGGACATTATTTCATATAATATTATAGGATAACCTAAATATCAAAGGCTGTCTTAGGACAATCTTAAATGTTAGTAGACACACTTTTAAGCAATTGCAACAAGCTTTGTTGTGTCTACCACAGAGCGAGCCAAATTGTTCTCCAAACTTCATCTGACTGTGCTGATGATCTCCACAGTTCACAATGGGCACCTAAACTTCCAGCTCACATATAGACAACTCAGACACCTACAATTAGGTATCTTTATTTCAAACTGAATCCCATCCCTGTAATCCTTGTAGGACTCATCAATGGATATTTGTAAATGAAGAAACAGTAAGGCTTTCTACTTAGAATTAAAAAAAAAAAAAAAGCAGTAAGTAAATTGGCACATTGGCCTTATTTTAAATTGGAATAACACAGTTCCAGAACTGAGAATAACACCTCTGACAAACAACATTAGGATAGATCATTCTCTAAAATCATAGTTATCTGTGAGCAAAGCTGAGAGTATCAGTAGCTTTGCTTGCTTGGATACTGCTAGTTCACTATCTATGTAAGCAATAACTAAATGTTTTATTAAAGATCTTTGAAGTATATATTTACACACAATTATTACATTAATGCTTTAAATAAAATGTTTTATGTATTTTTGTCCACACATGTGCACTAGAGGGAGCTAGTACCAAACCTTCCATGTATATTCTCCAAGGATTCTCTTCATTATATACTTTTCTGGAACTTTGTTGGTTCCAATCTGCAAGAAAATATTGGCAATATCCCAAAACAACTGAACGTAAGCTAGTTAAGAGTCTATGCAAGGTTAAACAGCTGTAACTTCCACCATCACTCTGGTAGGAATGGTTGGAGAAGTTGTGACTGTGGGAGGAAAGAAAGGGCAGGCAGGTGAATACAAAGGGCTCCTTTAAGCTCTCATGGATCATGCTCCTCAACTCTTCACAGAGCTCCAGAAGTCAATGTGCCTTCCACTGGACACCTCTAAGGGGGAGAACTCCCTCCTTCATCCCCTTCCCATCAAAGCCTGGCAGCTAGAGAAAGTGGGGATACTCCCTTGTAAAATGTCTAAATGTAGTGAGTGGCAACAACGTTCTCTCTTATAGGAAATGTTTTTATCAGAATTTATAAAACAGAGTTTGCTGAAAGAAGGATAGCTTTTACTCAATCCTGTTTCCATTGTACCAAGTCAAAACAATTCTCCTCCCCTCAAAAGTACAATCAAATAAAATGATTTTGGTTTTAAACTGAACTACTTTAAGTTAGGAAAGTAAGAGATTTCCAATTTGCCATATAGTCTTAACTGGGTCTCCCAGCACGTGTGTATTATGCTATAGCCTTTAACCCTGTAAATTTTCTCATTTGTCTCGTTTCATGCTCTCATCGAACACAAAACACACAGAGTTGCTGGCTGAGTGTGACTGATTGTGAATGGGTAAAGTGCAGGCACATTTTGTGCCTTCTTGCTAATGCTATTTTCAGAAAGAAAAGTTGTAGAAAAGACATGAGACATAGATCCTCTTTCTCAAAATACAAGCCATCAGTACATACTAAACAGTCTTCTGGGCTCAACAGAGTTTTTTTAGCTGTCAGCTAATACTCCATAGCTTTTGGGACGTTCGTGTCTTCTCCCACCAGTGTTTCTAAGACACCTGTAACATCAGACTCCCTCCAGAAAATTCAGCAATCCTTCCTCAGAAGACCACCAGAATATTAAGTCAATTGTTACTGAGTCAAATGGTAAAGCACTGCTATGACTTTCCTTTCATGCCTGGCATGACGCAGAAACAAGATAGTCTGAAGACTGCACGATGATAAGAAAATTGCAGCAGAAAACTGAAGAGAGGAGATTGTATCCCACAAATAAGTAAAGGGGCCTCAATGCAGCACAAATCAGGAAAGGAAATTTTATCCAGATAGGAACAAATCATTTTTCTGAAATATACAGAAGTTTAAATACATAATAAAGGAAAACTGCAAAGGACTCTATGACCATGAACTAGGCCGTGAGCTGAACTCAAGTTAATTCCTGGCTTCTTCTGTTTTTCTGGGTCTGGCGAAATACTGAAGGTTACTGCTGGGCCCTTTCCAGGGCAGACTGATCTCCAACTGTCAGAAGGCTGTAAAGAAACAGCAAAGCTGGAGCTTCACCTCTTATAAACACGTGCTACTACTCTGACATACACAGTTTCTTACTGTAGCTTCTGAAGCTACAGTACTAGCTAAAGCACTTCATTTGACCTCCGGGGGGAATTCATCCTGCCCCAGCACAGACTTTTCCAGAAAAGCAGAGGAACTGGATGCCAAACTTCTACTTGGCTGAAATTAAAGAAGAGGAAACCCATCCTAGTGGTAAACCATCCTCTAATTTCAGCAGTGTATTATATATATACGTACACACACACACACACACAACTAAATACAAACAGACACATACACATTTTTATAACATTTGTTGTAAACGCTCTTAAAATGCTGTAATCCTCCACTGCAAACAAAATCTGCACTGAGAGCATCATAGCACACCTCTGACTTTCCCATCAGCAAAAGTTACTCATGTGAAAGTAGTCTCTTAAAAAAAAAAGAAGAAGAAAAAAGAAAGAAAAGACTGCTTACTGATCCTTTTGTAGGTGTGTAAATATGTTTTACTTCAGCAATGGTTAGCACCTTTGCTGCTCATGCAAAACTTCTCTCTGGGGCCTGGGAGTGTTGAGGGCAGAGATGCAGCGCACTGGGGTGGGGGTGGGTGAGGGGAACTGATCTGCTCTCAAAACAGCCCTGTTTTCCTCGTATCCCCTTGTCCTTTTCAAGCCCCTGTACCACCATCTGAGGACCACAAAACTACACTGAACGCTCTCAGATCATTTTCTGTTGCAGAGATTGTTCTTCTGTGTCCACTACCAAGAACCTGCAATCCATCACACCCACAGGCTCTTCAGCCTACCCAGCCATGGTGTTAACTCCCTGCATTACCTTACCCCAAGAAGCAGAAGAGGACAGTTAAATGTGTCATTTGCCTGTTACACTTCTCTTCTTGGCCCAAGCATTTTCTTCACTAAAACGGATTAGACTTTCAGAAAGGAATGCAAAAAGAGTCTCTTTTTGATAAAAAAGCTACAAGTACTATTGCCACTCTGTTGGCAAACAAGCCCTACAAAAAAAAGGAGAAAATGGACTGGTTTGTGTTTCTTTAAAAAAGGTGTATTTCAGAGGTAGTATATTTTCCCTAGTTTATTATACATTTACTGTTATGGAAACTTCTATTTTTTGTGGGATATTTGAAATATCTGGTACGGCATTACTAAGCAATACATTCTCACTGATTTCCTCCCAGTTCATTGCTGAGTGGGAGAGGAATCAGTCAAGGAGGGTGCGTTTCTGCTAGCTCCAGAACAGCTTCTTGGTCTGTCCAGGACCGTCACAAAGCGGCATGATCACGACACAACCCTTTACTTTCTTTTGGGGAGCAAATCAACCTGCCTCCTCTCCAACGTGACCTTGGAAACCCTGGGGGAGAACAGCACATCCCAGCTCTCACACAGGAACGCCCGAGCACGATCACGCAGCCAGAAAAGAGCCGGGGCGACCACAGCGCAAGCGGAGGTGGCAGCCCTTCCCCTAGCAGATGTCTCGAGCTTCGGAGGGGGCATCTCTACAGCCTGAACGGAAGAGCCAAAGTCGCACACTAAGAGCTGCAACAGTTATCTCCTGTGCGAATCAGATCCTACAAGAGGAAGGGGAAACCCTAATAAAACTAAACCCACCATTAGCATAACGAACCACACAAAAAAGGGAGAGAGAGTATTTTCTTTCCTGCTCTGTCTCTGCCAATAATTTTAGGGATTCTTTGCAACCACGGCCTTCCTTAGGGAAATCACGTTTCCAGGCTGAAGGCACGCCTTCAGACATAAAGCAGACAGAGTCATCAGCATCTACAGTGCTGTGGACTAGCACTTACAGAAAACATTCAATTTTGTTTCTCACATTTTCTTTTCCAGCTGCCTTGTCCCACTTGTTATTTTAGACAGCTTCCACACTTACAAATTAGTCACTTCCACAATGCTGTATGGAGAAGATTACATTAACACACCTGAAAGTTTGAAATCTGTCACGATCTTCCTTTTGAACACAGGAGTTAATAAAAGACTATTGCAAGTAGTCTGGTGCTATGGTGATTCTAACTCCAGCCAGGTTAATTACACGATAATTAGGTACAAACATTGCAACACAAAACATAGCTACATCATTATTTGCGATAAATGTTAACTCTAAATAAGTGCAACCTGTCCAACAAACACTTGCTATAAAGGACTTTAAAAAAAACAAAACAAAACAGATTTTTTTTTTTGATGGGTAAACATGAAAAAAAATTCTCCAGGAGAATTTTTTTTTTCGGGGGGGGGGGTAAAAAAAAAAAAAAAAAAATCTCAGCACTCATTTAGAGTTGGGGATCCGTGAAAGAAAGCTTTAAAAGGAGCAAACCTGATTGGCTGTGGCTGTTGCGGCGAAGGGAACACTTGTTGCAGGAGTTGTTGCTGCAGAGACAGTGGCGGCCGTAGCGTTGTGCATCATGGGTACTTTCAGGAGGGGAACCATGGAAGCAATGAACAGGAGGGTGCAGCATTATGGTAAGAGAAGTGGTGTTTTTTTGTTTTTTTTTTTATTTTTTTTTTTTTTTTTTGGCATGGTGAATATCAGAGCGGCAAGCCATCACGGGTTAAACCAGCAGATGGCATGCAATCAACAGTGCAAACAGTGCAAAGCGAGGAAAAAGCGTGGCGGAGAAATAATTAAAAAAAAAAAAAAAAAAAAAAAAAAAAGGGAGAATAGCTTATTACAAGTACAATTAAAGGAAGTTTGTCAACACAATCAGCGATTCCCAGAAAAAGAGCAAAGATCACTGGAAACGTGGGGACTGACTGGGTTACCTGTGCAAATTACTTCTCTGCCCAAACAGTCTGTTACCTGGAGAGCTTTTTTTTCCCCCAGTATTTGTATTACAAAATTCTGCAAACAAAATATTTCATCTAGGGAAGGAAAATGCTAACTGTTTATTAATTTTGAAACACAATTAGAAATGAATTATATTCATTTACCTTCATTATGAAGGACACCAGATATTTGCTGTCTTCCTCTGCAATTCAATTTTTGCATTTTATCTACCAGCACCCCATAACTGTTAGACTTCATCATGGTTAAATCACCATCTAGTCTGAAGCAAAAATCAGGAGTAGGATGATGATCATTTTCCTGATTTAAACACTAATTTGTTTGATCTAATAAAGCAAGGCTGAGTTTGTGAAGTGTTCTGATCCTGTTCATTTTAAGAATGAATTTTAATCAACATTTTCATGACAGGGTATTAATTTGACTGTTAAAGGCCTGATATTTTAGCTGCTTTTCTGAGTAGTCCAGTGAAAACTCACTAGGGTAGGGCTACAGAGCAGAGCAAGGGATTACTTTTCTGAGTTAGAGTCTGTTATGTTGGACTTCAACTTTGCACTGCCAAAAATATTTGTTCCAAGTTGCAAATATGTTTAAAGGAGGAGTAAGATTCAGATCACAGGTCTCAACAGAACCTCTGCGGATCAAAGTATGTATTTCTGGGAAACGCTGATAAAACTTTCTAACACACAGCAAAAAGGAGAAATAGGCACACCACTATGAAACTTCTGAAACACTGATGAAATTTGCTGGCTTTTCCAATATTTTATGATTTTATAGTACTAGACAATATAAATTATAAAGAGAAATAAAACTTTGAAAACTGAAAAGCAGACTGGAATTCATGGTATTATGCTTTTGCAGTGTAGTTGTTATAGCAGGTGATACCACATCTAAACTGCAGTTTTTGTCTACAAATCTAAAAACTATACAACGTCAGCCAGAAGGACAAGTGAACCTTTAATTCTAGTCATTGTCTAAGTCTTGGCTAAGATTTCTGAAACAAGTGAATATACATTACATATAACATAAAACAAAGAAATTTGGAACCTACCAATACTGGTAGCGGGTGTCATGCACAAAACTGACCCTGCATGTCATGCAATGATAGGTGAAAAAAGTGGATAAAGGGAAGAAACAGGTTAGCTGTTTAGAGTTAACATTCAAAGTGAGATTCAAGCATAACCACAGATAAGTTAGTTAGTTAAACAACAACCCTAAGGTCATTCATAGTTTTGCTTTGCTTTAACCCCTAAAACATGATTATGTTCAAACTAAAATCCTACTTGAACATATTGTATGATATATTGCTTTTTTCTGTGTATATACAGGAAACTTTGTAAACTCTTTCATTTAATATGTTTGTAGCAATAGGTTTCTGTTTACAAAAACTTCTTTGAGTAAATATCACATTATTTTTGGACTTTTAGAACCCGTTACATAATTCAAACGGCTTAGTGTTGCACAGACCAATGTTCATCAACTCTTCTTCCTTCTCAGTGGAGAAAGAGGGCAAAATGGAATTATCTGTCATTATTCTGCAGGGGTTTTGTCAAATTTATTTTTAATATTCATGTGCACATTCTCAACAACACACTAAGTTTAAGCGGAGATGTGTTTCTGATCAATCCAATAAAAACGCTGCTGTGACAATTCTCAAAGCTAAACAAGTAAAAGTGTGGTCAGAACTCAGTAACACACCTTGTGCCTCAAGCAATGCTCAGTAAAGACTATTTACCTGCCATGCAGTTTAGTTTCAGTGCCTAGTCACCCTTCAACCTTTCTGAAAGGCCAAATGAGAAACAGAACAGCGTATGTTCAGTACAGCGCATACAGCAAGCCAGTGAAGGGTGGAAAGGTAAAGGGAGTAGTGCCACATACACCCATGTTTGTTACAAAGTCAAATATGTTTTCTGAATTCCTGCTTGATTATTACAGCAGCCTTTTATCCAACCATCACAGTAGCAAGTAACTATGAATGACCTTACCAAAGAAGAATCCCCAGAGAATACACAAAGTTCCTAGGCTAGTGGTTGTAAAAACTTGGACAAACAGCACTGGAAAGAGGGAAAAGACTTGTTGCTTTTAAGATCATTCACCAAACGATAAGGAAAAGTGACAAAGCAATTGTACTGATGGAAAACAAAGTGCAAAAATTTGGAAATAAGCCATGCTAAATCAAGCCCCACACTTTTTATTAGGGGAGCAAGTGGTTAAGAAAGCAGAGAAGTTATATAAAACAATTCAGTTTTATATATATTCCAGCAGCAAAACTTGTCTTAAAATTAAACTTTTTAAATGCACACACAAGCAACACATTTTAAAATTATCCCAGTTCAGAAAATATTACATAATCATGTAAAATCCAGTAGATAATGTCATGCATTGCTCCTTAGATTTGGCTGACACAACACCAAGCAAATCCAAAGAGGTGCATCTTCTCTTGGGCTTCCCAAGAAATATGGGAATTGCAGATGCACCATCTTTAATGAAAAGCTCATTACACTCATCCTTATAGAGTGGGTTCCCCCCTTTCCAATCTCCTCCCATACCCCACTCCTCTCTCTAACATCCTTTACAGGTGCTGATGGCGCTCACAAAGAGCAGGAGTTCAGTATTGTTAAAGAGGTCTTTCACTGTGCTTCTGGGCTTCATCTGCTATGTTATTTCTCTAACTCCTCTTTTTTGTGCACTTGTTTTGAGACTTGTCAACAATCTGGCCCTTAA
Organism: Rhea pennata; assembly: GCF_028389875.1. Taxonomy (NCBI): domain Eukaryota; kingdom Metazoa; phylum Chordata; class Aves; order Rheiformes; family Rheidae; genus Rhea; species Rhea pennata. The sequence goes on from NC_084663.1 coordinate 160,685,308, forward strand.
GATTTGGCTCCAAGAACCGCCTTTTCCACCATCAGAAATTTATAAACTAAAATTATAATTCTGACCATCAGTTGGAAAGAGGAAAGGACAATAAACAGCACAAAGAATGAGGTACTCAAGGAAGCATGAGCACTCCAAAAGTCTGGAAAATATCTAAATGCTATTTCACTGAAAAAAAGTTTATAGACTACTGTATCTTCCACAGTTAATCTACATTCTATGGTAGCTGCATACAATAGCGATAAGCCTGAAAGGGAGTGCTTAAGAGAAAGAATAATGCGTATCTTATTGTAAATTCTTAGGTGACAATGTAAGAAGAACTTGTGGAAATTCCTGTATGTTTGTAAGCACAGGGCAGTCCTTCCATTCATTTCCAAAAAGGCAGGCTCTCATGATTCTTTTTCAAACACTCCCGTAAGTGTCAGCACATTTTCTACCATGAATATTCTGGTGCACAAATGCACTAAAAATACTGTGTTCTGTAACTTACTATGATAATTACAGGGGAAAGTTCCAAGGTTATTACTTAGGTCTTACACCAAAATTTCATGAAATGCCCTCTGTGTCTGTTTTTTTCCTTTAAAAACATACGGAATGTTGATATATTGGGAAATCACTGCATGCTGTTTTTCATCCCTTGTTTAACTAGCTATTATTTCTATATATAAGATGTTGAAATGTCAACAAAATGCATTTGAAAACGCATAGTTTTTAAGAATTCTGGAAGTTCACAGTTGATAACAATCTGAAACTGAAATATGTATTTTGTTAATTACAAGTCAAATCATGTAATTCATTACACTGGATATTTACCTTTAGAAAGTTCGGAGTGGGGTGACTGACATAATTTAAAGAATTACACTGTTCTTGTTTACGCAAATATCTAGTCCCCTCTTTCTTTTACAGCATTAAATAGAAGTCCTGGCACCAGACGTTATGCAGCTCAAGCTGCAGTGGATCCTTCGTTAGGCTAACTTTACGGAGACTTCCAAGCAATGAAATACAAATTACATTCTCTTGTTTTTAGATCATCCACACAAAGAATTATAACCCCACTATTAACCATAAATGCTAGGAAAAGTACGGGTTTCATTCCAAAATGAAAACCACGAACACCAATCTGATGCCTGAAAACCCTTTAATGCAGATGCAGGGAGCAATCTCTTTTTCACTGTGCTTCCATGCAGGCACTGGCTGCAAAACAGCAACAGAGGGAGCTTAAAGCTACATCCAGAGGGTGGGGAGCGCCTGCACACTTCTCACTGCATCTCGGAAGCGTAATGCCTTTCCCAGTATTTTGTTAGCAATATTTTGCCTTCTCATTCCCTAGGCTCTGGCAGATAAAGTCAAAATACAACCAGTTTAATATAGGAAGAAAGGGTAAACTGTGGACAATGATTAACTAGGCTGTGAATATGAAAGGCAATCTAATGGCATGTTGAAATTACTGCTTGAAATCTCATACTTTGCAGAAGGATTAAAATAGCTTGTGCAGACTTCATCTCAGAAAGAACAGGGAACACAATAAAACATTTTATGAAGTGCAAAAGAAACTGTCTTACACAGAGGATACCCAAGTAATACAGAATTTGTTCAATGTGAGTGCAACATACCTGTTGGGATAAATGCTGCATGTTGCTGCAACTGAGCATTGGCAAGAGCCTGTTGATAGTGCAAGACACTGGGATTGAAAACGGCACTGGCACCATTGCTTTTTTCAAGTGCTTGTCTCTTTGGTAAAGGGTGAAGAACACCAGGAGGAAAGGCCTGGAAATAAGACAGTTAGTTAAAATCACATAACTTTTAAGGCATTGTCTATAACATACATATAAATAAAAAAACTTATTATTTTTAAAGCCACTAAAGATGCCTTGCCATGCATATTAACTCAAAGCATAGCAATGTAAAATGAGTGAAATATTGTTACTGATAGCAAAAGCATGGTACTATTAACTAAAACTGTAGCAGCACAACTACTGAAAAGAAAGGCCTTTAAAGCAACAAAAATGGCATTTTCTTTAAAGAGGCTTTTGAGTATTATAGGGAGAAAAAACCACTTGTGTTTCATTGCCAAGTATCTTTTCAATTTAAATACCGTTTCCTATTATCATATAGATTAATGGATTATGTCAAGCATTTTCAATTACAGAAGCAGTTTTATCTCAGTTCAACTTTTTTTTTTTCTTTTTTAAATGACAAGATATTTAAAAATGAAACCATGTTAGGAGCTGAACTAAATCGTCCGCGTTCGTTACGTATGAGAATGAGATGGAGAACTACAAGTATACGGAGGCGCGGGGTGGCGGCTTAAAAAAAATTCTTTTTTTTTTTTTTTTTTTGCTTTTTTTGACCCCCTTTTTTTATATATATAATACTTTCTTTCCCCGTAAATTAACGAGAGGTGAAATCGTTTCCGGCTGATGTTTAAAAAACGAAAGCGATAACGAGTTTCATTAGTTGCTTCTCCGAACAAAGCTACATGCAAAGCAAAAGGTGAAAGGTCAAAGTACCAGGTCTACAGTTGCTTCGAGAGGTCGCTTCATTGCTTTGGCAGTCGACTGAGTCTTTTAATAACAGGCAGCGAGCACATGATGGCAGTGGGCCAATGGGATTCAAGCGAATTAACATACAGGTAAACAGCAAGCAGAGGTGCATCATGGGAACGGCATTGCATTGTGGATAGGTGAGAAGGAAAAAAATATTCTGAATGCAATATACAACATACAAAACACTAGGCATGCACAACAACAAAAATGTCTTCTAAAGAAATGAATATTACACTCTGAATTAGTACTGAAGCAAAAATGCATCTACTATACCTTAGTTAAAAGCATATAAGAGAGTAAAATATAGATGTTTGAAATTCAGGAAAGTTGAGTAAAACAGCAGCTTGCAGACACTATTAAGCATTTTATCAACACTTCACAGAGATGCAGAAAGTTTTAAGGATAATCCTCTAAGAATTTCTGATAAGTTAGTTAAGTCAAATTAAAAAGCATACAATAAATTTCAAAGACTACAATTTCAACAAAAGCTTTGGAGAATATTGTAGTGTGTTACAAAGGTTACCAATACATGTATTTGCAAGGTAAGAGTCCTAGTTAACAGCAGTGCATAATTCAGTAAGTTTGGGGTTCAAAACGGAAGAGGGTCTCCTTTCCCAGTATAAAGCAGATTAATATGTTGACTTACACTAACTTATCATTAATTCTTTATTTTTTCAGTACAGGGGGACATTTTTGCAGATTTTTGCCTTGTAACTTACCACATTACATTGAGAGGAAAAAAAGCCCTTCAGAATTTAAAACATATTTTCTAAATTTTGTTACAACCTTTAATACGAGCTTCAGGAGCATACAGTAACAAAAATACTGCTCCCGCTGCATCAATGCACATCTGAGTATGACTTCTGATAATAGTCCAGCATCATCAAAAATGTTTAAAGAAAATACTTAGGCATAGTAAAACATTTATGTATATTTCCATAATAAGATAAAATTTATGGCTGGCATGACAGCACTCTAAAAAATCTTTCCGTATTAAATATTACTTCCAAATTTTAATGTAAAAATGTTCAGAGAGGAAAGGAAGTTTTACTTACAAATTTTTTACTCTTTTTTTAAAACATATTGACAGTTAGTGTTTTTTTAGGATATGTGGGATTATGTCTATCTTGACATCAAAATGTGGAAATAGGGAAGAGAAGAGAAAACGGGAGCATGAGGCACAAAATGCCTTCGAACAGCTAACGGTCACAAAACTACGAAATGCCAGCAGGAAATTTTGCAGGATGACCCTTGCTTTGCCTATTCCACATTCCTGCTCTGCTGCACCTGTGTTCCATGAGGATGCTCACCACTCTCACTGCCTCTCCTTCAGCACATTTCTGAACTATATACCCTTGATTTACAGGACCTGTTCCTCTGTGCTTCCTAAGGATCCGTCTGGGTCGAAGATGGAGATATAACAAGAAATATCTCAGCTAAAGTTGTGGAGTCTCCATCCTTGGTCACATTCAAAATCCAAGTGGACGTGGTCCTGGACAACCTGCTCTAGCTGACCATGTTTTGAGGATGGGGGGAGCTAGACAATCTTTGAAAGGTCATGGTGATGAGGAGAGGTTCCTGAGGAATGGAGGACAGCAAATGTCACCCCTATCTTCAAGAAGGGCAAGAATGAGGGTCTGGGAAACTACAGATCAGTCAGCCTCACCTTGATTCCTGGGAAGCGGATGGAGTAACCAATTCTGGATACCATTTCTAGATACATGAACGACAAGAAAGTGACTAGGAGTAGTCAACATGGATTTACAAAGGGAAAATGATGCTTAACATTTCTGATACCTATGATGAAATGACTGTCTGGGTGGATGAGAGGAGAGCACTGAATGTTGCTTACCTCAACGTTAGTAAGCCTTCTGTCTCCCATAAAATCCTCACAGACAAGCTGATGATGTATGGTCTAAACAGATGGACAGTGAGGTAGACTGAAAAGTGGCTGAACAGCTGGGCTCAGAGACTTGTGATCAGCGACACAAAGTCCAACTGGAGGCCAGTCACTACTGATGTATCGCAGGGGTTGATACTGGGTCCAACACTGTTTAACCTCTTCATTAATAAACTGGATGAAGGGACAGAGTGCACTCTCAGCAAGTTTGCAGATGATACGAAACTGGGAGGAGTGGCTGATTCACCAGAGGGTTGTGCCACCAGTCAGTGTGTCCTTGACAGGCTGGAGAAATGGGCAGAGAAGAAGCTAATGAAGTTCAACAAAGGGAATGCAAAGTCCTGCACCTGGGGAGGAATAACCCCATGCACCAGTACAGAGTGTCAATCAGCTGGAAAGCAGCTCTGCAAAAAAGGATGTGAGGATCCTTGTGGACAAGAAGTTGAACATGAGCCAGTAACACACTACTGCAGTGAAGAAGGCCAAAAGCCTCTTGGACTGCATCCGGAAAAGAATTGCCGAAGGCTGAGGGAGGTGATTCTTCTCCTCTACTTAGACCTGGTGAGGCCACATCTGGAGTGCTGGGTCCAGTTCTGGACTCCCCAGTGAGAGAGAGACATGGACTTACTGAAGCGAATACAACAAAGGGCCATGGAGACAATTAAGGGACTAGGGCATCTAACATGTGAGCAGAGGCTGAGGGTTGTTTAGCCTGGGAAAAGTAGGCTTGGGGGGATTTTATCAATGTGTATAAATACCTGATGGGGAAAGAGTAAAGAAGACAGAGCCAGACTCTTCTCAGTGGTATCCAGTGACAGGACAAGAGGCAATGGGCACAAATTGGAACACAAGAGATCTCATTTAAACATTAGAAAAGATTTTTATCACCTGTGAGGGTGATAAAACACTATAACGGACTGTTGCCCAGAGAGGCTGTAGAGCCTCCATCCTTGTTCATATTCAAAACCCAAGCGGACACAGTTTTGGACAACCTGCTCTAGCTGACCCTGTTTTGAGCAGGGAGGAGTTGAACTAGACAATCTCCAGAACTCCCTTCCCACCTAAATGCTCCTGTGAACTGGTCTATGATTTCATATTTTAATTTAGGCTGTATATTCCTCAGTGATTTTTCATGCTCTCTTCTGTTTAAGCATTTGAAGCTCCTTATGTACAGTGATGGATGACACTGTCTTCTAATGCCCTTCACATTTAAGCTGTACATAATCTATAGCCTCTTTCACAAATTGTCATTCCCCTTGCTTCTTACTTCAAATGATAAGGTCAGCTAAGGTATCCGAGTAAAAATTCCTAAGCTTAAATTACAGAACTATAGAAAGGGCATTTTCCGCAAGGTCCCAGACTACAGAATTCATTGATCTCTGAAGGTCTTAAAAGCTCCACTGCTCTAATAACTCCCTATCCACAACACTCACCTGCGAGAGCACCCTCTGGACCAGAACAACCCAGTCTGCTCACCCAGGAAGCAAAATCTCCTGTGTTTCTGCCAACAATCCACAGTGCACTCATCTGCCTTGTGAATGGGCCCTGGCACCCTATGCCTAACTTGTGACTTCCATCTGCTCTTTCAGTGGCATCACTTGACAAACAGCCCAGGCAAGGCTCACAGCCCCCAGGCTCTCCCCTGCAGGGCCTGGATTCAAAGGCAGCCTAAGTCTGACCCTGAGTCTATGCAGACACGGCCAGCACACAACTTTAATGCTAATGGAGATACATGTTAATACGTTTAACTGTAAATATTCATGTGACTCTGGAGAGAAATGAACATCCATATACAGTGAAGCACAGAAAGAATTCTATATCCTGACTGGAATACTTCATAAAGCCCTTGATTTTCTAGGTCTTGCACACTTTTAGACCCTCACTATACTTGTTGCTGCAATTGCAGTTGCCAAGCTACAACTGTTCTTGGACAGTTTCAACTTGGGAGCAACCTGCAAACAAGCCCTACAGATAAGATTCTTATTTCTCCCTTACTTTTGCTCTCGAGATCCAACTAAGTACTCTGGTCATTCTTGAACACATTAGAATGCTAACTTTTCAATTCCGTATTTCCAGAGATGCTTCACCTTGCTCATTTGAGGCTAATGTAATTTCAGTTACGGCTTATTTAAAATTACAGGATATATATCCAACCACTACTGAAGTGCAAAAAAAGAATCTCCTCAACTCTCTCTCCCTTCTTCTTTACTAGATTGAAATAGAAATATTACACAATTTTTGTTGCCCATTTAGAGAACATAATAGAAGCTAATTAGAATTTAAAAAAAACCCTCCTTTGCTCTAATTTCCAGATGCTATTCTATTTCTGCAAGCACAGGGAAGTTTAACTAAAAATCATCTAGTTCTAAATAGGGATTGGGGATACCATAAAAAGTTTTAAAATTGAAGAAATTTTATTCTGTTTGGAGGTTTACTTTCTTGCATAACTTACCCTTTGTCCCTCAAAATGTCTGGTCTTTGCTAATTTGCTAAATACAATAGCTTGGGGTAGTTATATAGTGTACTGTATTGTGTTTCTGCTAGGCTTCTTACTCAGAGAATAACTGTATTGTCTGCAACTATTGTATGCACTGCCCACAAGTCCACAAACCACATCTGCTTAACTATTCGTCCAGTGCCAGCAATGAGGACAATGATTCTTTGATTTGCTGGCAGCAATTTTGTCTCCCAAGTCAAATCCTGCATGCTTTATTTATTTATCAGTACCACCCTATCTATTTAAATTTATCAACTTTGCTGGTAGCAAATGTACCAGATATCTAGCGCTGATAAATGGATGGACTGCCTGCTTCAGTTTTCAGCAACAGCTTAAAACTTCTGAAAATAAAACCACCCTCAATCTCTTTTTGTCTGACTATACTTAATCTGCTTTTTCTTAAATACTCACATTTTAGTTTACTACTTTTTAAACTCAATTTTTCTAATAGAAAATTGTAACACAGATTCAAGTAACTTGTCTATAACAGTGGGAGAACTAAGTAAAAAGTCTAGGTAGGCATGAGAACTTGCTTGTTCTAACCAAGGTTCAAAAAGATCTAGTCAACACTTTTTAGTCAATGGATAAAGATGTGTATCTCTAGAGGGCAATCCTTTCTCATCCTCAGACAAGCCTAACGATAGATAAGATGAACAGCTATCTGAATGTGTTTTTTTTTCTCTGCTAACCAAAGGCAGACAAGAGTGGCTAGGTTAGCCTCAGATATCTAAAGATCTGGCATCTAAAATGAGGCAAGTTGAGGCCCAATATAGGTTTCTTTTCTGTGGCCCATCTCTGAGACAAGTAACTCTCTCTTTGCTTTTCTTCCTTTTCTTCCAAATTTCCACATTTATAGCCACACTAAAAAGCTGAAACAGAATACATGCCCCTGTTTTCCAGGGGACGTTGTACCTTATCAGTTTTATTTCTGTTCAAAAAATTAGGGGCAAATTTAACATACAATCAAGGCAGAGAACATAAGTGGTATAGAGCGTCATTTGCTTCACTGTCTTGGATAGAAACATAGCATTAAAATAAGGGAATAAAGGGGAAAAAATCATTTCCTCCCAAAAAGCAATAGTAATTTTATAAATTCTTATCTTTTACGAAAAAAAGGCAAAAGAGAAAAGAAAAGAAAGTATAAGCAAACAGCATTAACTGGAAGCAAAATAGCCATCAAAGAGCTTTTGTCAAAAAAAGCAGCCATATATTCTAGCACTTACCATCACAGTCGCAGCTGCCGCAGCTGCCTGGGCTGCCACTGCAGCCTGGTTGGCTTGGTGTTGCGCCGCTTTGATTTTGGCCTGCAAATGTGCAGGAGGGTGAAAATACTTGCATTTCTCCCTCATGCAACGACCTTTTATGTAATCCATACACACGGTTACGGTGTTGTCGTTTGTGTCAATCATTGTGCTGTCTGCAGGATGCGCAAAGCGGCAATCAGTCTCTCCACGCGCACAGTTTCCTCTCTGGAACTCCCTGCACACCTACGTGCAAAACAGCATTCATTGCAGAGGAAGGACCCAAGGGGAAAATGTTAAAGGGGAGGGAGAGCCCAGAGCCCCAAAGGACAGACCTTCTCCCTCCTCCCACTAACTCAAGTTTTTCAGTGAATTCAACCTAATTAACCCTTTATCTTATTTTGGGAGAAGGGAGAGGAAAAGATATCCAATTTTACCCTTACACATTTGGCTCCACAGGCAGCTTTGTGGTATAACCGCTAAATGAACTTCATATAGAACAGAAACTTTCCCAAATGTCTTTTTCCTTTTCTTTTTTTTTTTTTTTCCTCCCTCCCTTCTGTTTAGAAAACACCCAGGAAGGATACTCACTGAAGTAACTGCCCCTGCAAAACTAGCTCAGGATCACAAAATATTCAGTCCCTTTCTGACTGTACTTTATATTCATGCAACTCCACAGGCAGAGAAGAGGTTCATCTTGCTGATACCGGGGGAGGTATGAATCAGATTCACTGTATTTTAATATAGTCTACAAACAAAATGGAGAGCTTCCTTAAAAATAAATTAAAAAAAAAGGACATAATGAACACAGATTTTTGTAAAAAGAAATGTGCTCTAGACATTAGAGCTCAGGCTTCTGGCGAAGGACATTCGTTTCTGCAAGTGCCGTTTAGCCTTCTCATGCACTTGGATGACAGACTCTATCGAGCTCAGCCATATAGAGATCCATCACCTCTTGTGAGGCTCTGAGTAAAACTGGGGATTTGTCTATTCCGTCTGTTCCAGGTTTTGTAACATTCAACATCTGTATTTCCAGCTCAAGGCTGAAAAGCTATAAAATTCCCCTAATATTGATCCATACAGATCAGGACAGAATTCATACTGGAATAAAAACGTAGTTATTGGATATTTCATCAAAGCATACCTCTAAAGGCCTGTATATTTGAGGTTTAAAATCTATGCCATGGAGAGCTTCACAATGGAGAGGCAAGCTTAATCAACAAAACAACTTCACATTGCTTGCCACCTATTGAATTTGAACAAACATGCTACCTTAACACTAACAACACAAAAAGAATGCTTTCATAACCACTGGCTGCAAGAGTAGAAATCCTGTCTATTCATGATGTCTGTATTTGTAGCAATTAAATTTAAGCATAGCTGACAAAATAACAGTGTTTTTCCCAAGGATCTTTTATACAGCCTAGCAGAGAATTGTATTTCTGATCACAGTGGTGTCTACAGTACCTCCAGTTTATCAGTCCTGAGGAGTTTCTGGGTAGCAGTTGAACCAGGGACTGAAACCGGTGGACTTCCAGGAACAATGACAGGTGGCGTGGGTAGGATCTCAGTCGGGACTAAGCCCACTCCGGGTGTTACTGGTGTTAGGTAAGGAGCAAAGCTAATTGCCGTGTTCGTTCCTATTGTGGGACCCACTGGAAATGTGGGCTGCAAAATGAAAAAACAGAGAAAGATGAAAAAAGAATGGTTTTTCTTTTAGGAACAAGCTAACCAAGAACTTATTAGTTGTCTTTTGCATGTTCTTTCTGGCACCAATTCATCTTCTTATTCAAAAATTTCAAACAGCTGGCAAAACACACAGCATGTTCTCTTCTTTTAATCATGTAAGACATTCCAGCTGCATACTAAGATCTGCACTTTGCAGCTCTGTTACTGGAAAAGAGGTTGCCAATGCAAAGGAAATTACACTTCTAACCTGAATCTCTGTGGAGGTCCAGCTTACATTGCAGGCTTATTTACACATCTAAAAATAGAAATAACATAGACTTTATTGCTTTTTCTCAATACCTGTTTCCTTGGGAAAACATGCTGTTTTTCAAACTAGTAAATTTCGTAAGTGATGCATTATTAACTATAATTAAATAAACTATAATTAAAGCCATATTTTTAAAAACAGTATATATAATGAGCTCTTCAGCATGTAACTTCTATCTGTTTGCATACTCTATTTTGCCACTCTGTGCAATTATATGTTACTATGGATCACATGTCTAAAAATCTCACCTGTGCAAATGTTTGTGTGTTCAGCTGCCATCAGTGGCAAGCAGAATAAATATTACAATCTCAGCTGGACCCAATATTTAGAAAAGGATTATTCAGGCTTAGCTATAGAGTTCATCTTACAAAAAATCTGACTAGAAGGAATGATAGGCATGTAAAAATCTGTTTCATGACTTCCCAAAGCAAGTCAGTGAAGTCATGACCAGAAGAAAGAGCACTTGTGTGATGCTAAAACACAGCTCTACTAAAACAGAATTGCTGACTTGTTACCACCCATTCCACTTGGGCTAGAGACAGAACATCACCGTGGTCAGAACCAGAAAGCTTTCTGGATCTGCAGAACTGCTGTTTACTCCGGAGAGTGAAGCTGTAATTATAAATGGGGAAAAACTATGCAGAAAAACAGGACAAATCTCAGATCAGCTTTGTCAGAAATTAAGTTTCCAAATAAGCTGGCAGCTAGAAATAAATCACATAGAACACTAGTGAAAAACTTAAGAACATTCAACGAAGGAGGAATGTCTTCCTCACTGAGGTGGTCTGCATGGCCTCTATTAGAAAAGGGAAGCCAGCCACACACACGGTGTAGAAAACATGCAAGATAAAGCACAGGAGCTGGAGAGTTTATTTATACCCTTCTTTTTTTTTTTTTTTTTTTTTTTTTCGTCCTAGGAACAAATTCCTAAATTATAAATGAGTCTGAGTTAGTACTGAGAAAATGCTGAGAGCAGCAGACTAGCCAGGATATTCAACCATATGGAAATGGAATCTATTTGCCCTGGAGAGTTAAAAGCATAAGCTCTGTTTTTATCAGAGATCAAGACTACTCAGTATCAAACAGCACAGTTTATATCCTAAGTACTAGTTAAATTCTTTAAATTATAATAATGAAATTTATATGACATAACAGTTCAACTATTTTGGAACAATATGTGTTATATAAAATACAAATAATATAAATACCAATTTTGTATCAGATACAATTTCGAGAATAAATCCACATCAAATGACTTCTGTGGAATTTTTTTCTACTTTTTATCCATTTGGTCAAAGCTGAGTCATCTCAATCTGACAATTTATGTGAGACAAAGAGAAATAAGTCTTCACTTTTATCACAGCAATCAGTACAGAAGGCATTACATAGATGAAACTATGAAGTTCAAATGATGAACTGAGAGAGTAGAAACAAGGATGATTTCGCCACTTAAAATTTGTTCCTAATACTGAGCGGTGGAATATCTGTACTATTTCATGAAAATGGGGTGGTGGTGAAAACTCAAGCAGTAAAAACATAAGGAAATATCAAAACACATTATGACAGTATGTATATCCAACATACATCTTACATACATCTTGAAAGCTGATGAACTTTCCACTGGGAGGACTGGAAACTGAGACATCAAGATGAAATCATCCAAGAAAACTACATGTACCAGAAAGTCAGGGACTCCTAACACTCTTTTTTTGCTCATACTTCCCAACTTACAGCAGATGTTTCAAGTGGAAAGCAAGACTTGAAATAAAGGAATCTGGGTTGAAATTCATCTGACCAAATACAGATGTCTTCATTCAAGATGCTGACACTACTTGGCTCCTTTGACAGTCCATGAAAAGGAAAAGGCACTTTTACAAACAAATCATCTAATCCTAATGCAGACATCTGAAAAAAGCCAATTGGATAGTATTTAAAAGTGTTTATTTCTTTTGACAGGAAAGGAAAAGGAAAAACTAGGAAGCCCAGCTCTGAAGTTGGTGCCTACACTGTAGAAGCCTCAAGTCAGTCAAGAAATCCCATTTCAGTGCCTCATACCAGGTGTTTGAATTGAGAAAACAGCAGCAACAGCCATGTGTGGAAAGTTCAATTCAGATAACTCGTCTAGCAGTATTTTGGAAGTCTGATACCATCCAGGAATGAGCTGCAAAGGCAGTTCAGAGCAGCTGATCACTTTCATGTATATCTGAAGATGCTGCTCATGCCTGCAAGACTCTGGCTTTATGTCACCCTCTGTATTTGAAGTGTTCCAGGTACTATATGCATTACCTCAAGATAAAATGCTGAAGTTTGTAAAGTGAATGCACCATCAACTCTCTTCATCTATGCTATCCTGGCGTATTTCAGATTTCAAGACAGTAAGAAAATACTACCTGGAATGGCATGACCCTTTCCTCCTGGTATTGGGATTAAATATTACTTAAAGCCACTCAACCTCACAGACTCCTGTGAGGAGAACTTCACAGTCCTGCTCAAATAACTTACTAGCAAATAATTATTATACAACTTTTTTGTTCCAGGAGGATTCTGGGTAAAACTCCTGCAAATCTACACAAAACCTGACATGAACTTAATGAGAAAGAGAAAGAGAGATGCTGAAAGAGAGAAAGAAAGAGAGAAAGAAAAAAGTAGACAAAGCTGGGATAAAAATGTTTCAAGCTTACAGTAATACTCCTTCATATCTTCATATGCAAATTTAAATAACCATATTTCCAGCATCTCAGCAGTTCCAGAAGTTAACAGACAGTGTTTATTTTTTGCAGGTCAGTAAAGTCTTGTACCTTAGCTTCACTTGCTGGCAACATCATCCGAGAAACACACTTACCACTGGCTGTAGCGGTGTTCCTGGAAACATGAACTGCATTTGCTGAGCAAGCATTGCTGCTGCAGTTTTTTGTTGAATTAAGTTGTTCCTGCCATTGATTTCCAGTTGAGTTTTTAAATGTGTTGGTGGATGAAGGTACTTGCAGTTTTCCCTTGTACAACGACCCTGGAAAAGAAAACGTACACTAATTGTTTTATCGCTTTTGATGGTTGCTTAATGCCTTGGGGCAAAATATTATACTATAAGCTAAGCAAGAACTAATGAAATACTAGGAGGTTCCTGGGAACACTTTAGCAAGCTGGGAGGAGCTGATGGCCTAGAGCTCTGCCTGAGCCCACTACCTCTGACTGGTCATTAAGGCTACTAGCTACAAAGAAAGAAAAAGACTGAAAATAGCTGAGGCATTTTAGTTTGTTAAGTACAGGTCACTGCTCTGTAATTATATCCAGACTGCCTGAATCACCACTCATGATATCCTCGCTAGGCTATCTAGTGTTACCATAACATAAATGTTCTCACGAATTACATTATCAATAATAAATCTAAATGTTCTTTCAGAAAATACAGCATATTATATTAAAATAATGGCATATTTGTGGCAGTAAAGATCTAAAATAGCAACTTTCTGCATGTGCTTTCTTGTATTTTCATCTCTACTGCAGTTCACTGGCTTCTAGCTTCCTGCTTTATTGCACTAGTACAACTAATTCAAGTAACTTCATATTGGCATAAAAGAAAGATGTCAAGTTGATATTTCTGGAGACTGTATTTAGTACATGGGGCTAAATCTGAAGGTATACAGCAAAAGCAGAGCTCCCAATCAACCTGAAAGCAGGAGTATGAAACAGTTACACAACAAAACAGACAAGGAAAATACGAAGGCTTTGGCCTTTGAGGGCTTGTTTTGTAACGGGATGGACACAGAGCACACTTCTACAAGCAGTGCATGTTGACCAAAATGCAGATAGGGTAAGAAGCACTGATACAGTTTCTCCCAGAAAAGGAAACCATATGGTGCACTAGCAGGGTGTGAGTCCATCCCCACAGCTGCAGAGTAGGATGCTAGGATGAGAGGTTCCTCAACAATATGGCTCATAAATAGCCATAAAATTTTAAGATCTTTGGCCAGCGGTCAAACTCCGTTTGATACACTAGATTTGTAGAAGGTAAGTTTCTAAATCAAGAATTTTTTAAAATGTGCTTCTTGAAATGGTACTTTCCATTTACAGGTACAACAGCTTTATGATGTCTCAGCCAGACAAGAATATACACTCGTACAGCCCGGACTAACTCATTAAGATCCCTAAGAAATCATGTATCGCAGCATACTCTAACACTGTACACGAACACACACATACACACACTCCTACAAAACTCTCAGCACTCCTGAACTCTCCCAGCGTCCCAGAATTAACGTTATACTCTCTTCAAATACTGAAATGCTACTGATTCTTCTAATCTTCTATGAGGATTTAATAGCTAACTGTACAGGAGTAAATTCGACACGTTTGTGTTGCACTGAGGCCGATGGGAATGCATGTAAACAGCTATATCTGCGCTTTTAAACAACCGGGAACAGCTTCTACCCCCGCGAACTCCAGAACTGAGCCTAGAAACTGGGAGTATGTTAGGTAACAGAGGCCAAAAGAGTTCAAGAAACCAATACAGATAAACAAGTTTCAGTGCTCAGGAACATTTCTTGGTGCTGTTTAACTTGCCAGTACAGATGCAGTCATTTTCACTATATTGAGCCTTCCTTCTAATGTTGGTGCATTGCTAATTCTCTCTGTTTAATTAAGTACAAGAAAAATAAAAGTTACTTTGTGAGATGGCATAAACAGGAACAGGAATAGTCACGATTTGCCTTGGACACAGAAGGCACTCGGCTCTTCCATTCACTAGGTAATAAGGCCATCGCCTTATGATGTTAAATCACAACATGTTTTAGTGCAGGCAACAAGCATGCTTTCATGTTGGTGGATGAGGATTTTCTGATTAAGACATTTTTAACTGAGCCCTATTTAACCTTAATCTAATTTATATGTAAATGATTTATACAGTAAATATGAAAACAAAAAGAGCAAAATAAAATCAAGCACCACTCATATCTGATGGAAATATGTATCTATGGAAATTAAAGTGATCCTGAAATAAGGAGTCAGAGTAGCTCTCAACTATCATGGCTTTTGAAGTGTCTTATGTCTGAAGAGAGGGAACAGGAAGCACTAATATTATTTCAGAAAGCACACAGCTAGTATATACCAACACAGCAAGCTCTGCAAAGCAACCCACAGTGCACAAAAGATTGCTATTCCAGAAACTTCCCAAAGTAATCCAACCATAAGAAAACTTGCCTTCTCCTTCCATGCATCTTTAAACTTGCTCATATTTATGCCTCATTTACTAGTTTTCTGAGCTGTTGGCTAGCAATGAACTCTCTATAAAAGAGTTTTGTGGCCCCTCCGTGCTTCTATAGAAAGCACTGTAAACAGACCAAGCCTTGTTGAAATGAAATGACCCAAAAGAAACTGCAGTGGAGTGACCACTGAAAACAGTGAGCAGATTAATTCAGTCCCATCTACCAAAATGAAATAAAATCTGAGATCAGGCTTCACTTTTTGGACCTACAACAGTTGGAGGAAAATCCCTGAAAGTAACTTTCCATCAGTAATTGTTAATGAATGTTCTGCATTCCCATGAGCTCCTAATGAGAACTGTTTCAGAGCGTAATCGGGCTGATGCAACTGGGCTGATGATCAGTCCAAAAGCAAAAGCAGAAAGTCAAATTTGTTCTATCATCTCAGTCAAAAGTGACTCTGGATTTCTTGTTTACTAAGAAATCAAACATGAAGTCCAGCTGAAACGATAGTGCACATCAACCAAACAGCAGAACAAACAACTGCACAAAATGAAAGAGTTCTCAATATGGTGGGTCAACATCTACAAGAAGCGTACCTAGCCATCAGCTAGCCTGTTTAGGATTCTTGCAAAGAATTACTAGGCAGGCAGGCCATTTCATAGCAAACACAGAGGCAAAACTGAGTGTTTTAATCTTAGGATGCATCACTATCAAGCCCCTGGAGTGAGGCCTAGCTCATCGTACCATACCAACTCTTAAAAACTAAGGTAGTTCAGGAGCTGCTCCACAGACATTCACTCCTCCTGGTGCAAGCAGCACAAACTCTTTAGAAGAATGAGGCAGGCAGCAGGGAAAATAATTGCTTCAGACATCCACTCCCACATATGAGTCAGAGTCCTGAAACTGAGGGTGCAGACAGATGTACTGGCTTGAATGTTCTGTCCCCAGAAACTTCTTTCACCCATCAAGTGAAGGCTATCAGCGAGCACATCACGAGCTGTTCACTTCTTCCGCACATTCACCTAAAAATTTCCCTTCTAGTGAGGTGTCACCTTCTCTGGAATTGGCAGCAATGATGAATGGACATCAGATTAAACTCCCAGTACCCGGGTATTCCCCTCATCCAAGAAGGATTGTGCCTACCTCTGATCTTGTGTTTCTCCAGCTCTGTTTCCTAAAGCTCGCCTAACTTGATGTGCAGGGCCACATTTCAAGTAGGTATGAGAATGCTTTGACACAAACACTGTTTTTCTACTGCTAACCACCCAGACCGGGAACATGCTGTGGCTCGTGCCAGGGGTGTGCCACAGGTTTCACTGCAGTAAGGGAGCAGGACATAGAAAGGATGTGTGCACGGGGCTGGGAGCTCAAAGGACTTCCAGGATCCCCAGCCCAGGTGCAGCAACAGGAAGTTCTGCTTCCATGGGAGCAATGGTCTCCAGAGTGGCTACCAGACTAATACCAGAAATACATCAATACATCTCTTAACGATGAGCTATGTCACACCACTTAAAAAAAAAAAATCAACAGATTTCCCTGCAAAGAACAATGGATAGTTTTGTCTAAAGTCAACAGCACAAAACAGGCCAAAGCCTGGGGTATATTAAAAAGCTATGTATGGCTATGTGATTTTAAAATAAGCAAAATAAAGCCAGTGCAAAAATAACACCCTGTGACTGTGCATATTAAAATACTAAGAAATCATTTCCCATCTACAAGTTGTATGGCTACAGGTCCTTCTTGAATATTTTATTAATCCCCAATGTTCTTCAGTATTTTACTATTGCTTTCATAGTAACAATAATAATAATTCATCCAGATCCAGGCTGTGAACTACCTATGCGTAATGATGAGTCACAACATGGCCCTTAGTTTTTACTTACTAAAATTACCTTTATCTTTCATAAAAATCAGATGCTTGAATCTTATTATAAAAGAAAGTAAAATTATAAGGTTTCTTTTATATTTGAAGCTGAGAATCAACTAGGACAGCCACATTCATTTAGGCCATGCACTGAACTTGGCTTGTAAGATAGGAGTCGATACACATTGTTAAAACATAGGTAGCAAATGAAACAGCCCTGACTTATGCAGTCAATCCAAAATGCTTGTGACATACTTTCCTGCAGCAAAATGATTTCAGAATGGGGCAGCAGCGGCAAAAGTAGAGTCTAATTCAGATTGGAAGGGACCTCGGGAGGTCTCCAGTCCTACCTGCTCAGTGCAGGGTCAGCTCTGAGCTCAGACTGGGTTGGTCAGGGCTTCGTCCAATCGGGTCTGGAAAACCTCCAAGGATGGAGTCTCCCAGCCTCTCAGAGTAGCCTGCTCTGCTGCCTGTCTTCACCATGAAAATACTTTTCCTTGTATCCAGTCTGAACTTCCCTTGTCTCAGCTTATGCCAGTTGCCTCGTGTCCTCCCAGCAGGCACCGCTGTGAAAAGCGATGTGAAAAGGGTTATCCGATGAGAAGCAGAGTTCAGGAGGCCACTTTCTTCCAGCAGACCGTCCTTCGTTCCTCATCTCCCTCTCCATGGTACTTCCACTTACCTCCACACATGCCAAATCTCCATGAACTCCTGGATTCCTTCTGTATCCCATTTTCCTCCCCTCCTGTTTCCTCCTTCCCTAGATACCGTCTTCCCCTCCCATGTCTCCCAGCTATAGACTGAGAAACAGGCACACAGTTAATATAACTTGCTCACGCTGTACGTGCCCTGAACAGGCAGCCAGAATGCGCGTGTGGCTGGTGGACCAGATTAGCGAAGAGCTCAAATCGTGCTCTGGCCTTGCCCTTAGCTGGGAAATAATTTAGGCCTCTCTCTTTTAAACAGACACGGATATCCGCATAACTAGCAAGAATTTTCTGATGTGTCTGTGATTATCTCATCTTTGAGATGTCTGCTTCTAGAAAATGTGCCTGAAATTGGCCAGGGTACCCAAAAGTTATTAGAGTGCGGAGATGACTGACAAAAATATGGATAGTGCAATTATGCAAGCTTTGTTTCCTTAAGAACACAAGCTAAAATTAACAAATGCAGATGACATCGTGTGATCTCTCTGGATTATGTATGCAGCTCTATGAAAAAAATGTATGTGCCTTTTAAGACATGAATGGTTTTAGAAGGTATTTAAGCAACTAGTTCTACAAGAGGAAAAAGATTTTCTGGTTTCTAGCTTACTCTCAGACACTAGCTCTTAGATCCAAACATTTGCTGGATTTAAAACGTACACAGCCACCAAAAAAAAAAAAAAGCTAAAGAAAAAAAAACAAGAAAAGAACACCTGTTGCTACAAACAGCTCTCCAACTGAAAAAAACAGTTTTAGCTATAAAAAAATAGCTATTTTCCATATCATACAGCATCAAACTAGCACATGTTTATAAAGATCATGTGGCTTTCTAATCTACTAATGTATCTGCAATCACAGGCATGTTCGTTAGCTAGAAATCACCTGCTTGATGTTGGTATCAGGTATCTGAAGATATTACATACTGTTCAACCCTGACTTCTTGGCAGAGGAAGAGCAAGTGCAGGCCACCGTCTGGGATGGTGGCAGCACGCAGCAAGAATAGCCCCCGAGACAGCAGCGTCAGCAGCTGCGAAGGTAACTCAGCCAGAAATACTCCTCCAAAAGAGTTCCTGATGAGTGCAGGAGCTGTTCCTTCTCCTTTGGGAGCTCCTCCTCAGCAGCCCCTTGGCAAATGCTCAACAGGAACGCGCACGGCCTCACTCAATCAGCTGAGCAATTTCACCATTACATAAATAAATAAATTCTCCATTCCAGTAAGACTGGGCTCTGTAAGACTATAAATAGGCTTCATCAGTGGGAGTGCAGGGTATTCTGAGACACTATGCTGCTGTCCACGGGCAGTGACACTTAACTCTGCCACCCCAAAACGTCTAATTCAAAATTATTTTTCAAAGGCAGAAATACCATGAGCGAAAATAAAATCTAAAGAAAACACTATCCAGAAGCAATGATTCCTTTTATTCTACAGGACTGACATTTATGCATTTCCCTTTATATTTTAGTATGCAAGAGCTCAAACAGCAACAGCACTTTTAACACTTAAAATTAAGGAAAATTACTAGACTCCAGTTTGAGTTGAGTTAAAAAGTATTTTCCATCTAACATTACAATGTTGGGATTCAAATTACATATGCAAGTCTATCTGCTTATTAACATCTCCCCAAAAGCAAGAAAAGGTAGACTACTCACTACCACTAAGTATTCCCTCTGTATTTGCTGTGAATACATACTATCTCAATCTATACATGCCTGTAGAGTTAAGCATATGTGCAAAGACTTAGAGGACTTAGTTAAGCCTTAAGAGCGACCTGTAATAGATTTTTTTATGTAACTTGTTTTATTTCTTCCTTTAAAATATATATAAAAAGAGCTTCATATAGTTTTTGAGTTTTGCATAATTTTGTATCTGGAGTATGTTGACTTGCAAATATGCATGCTTATGAAAAGAAAACATTATTTCTTTAACCTAAGTAGAATCTTATTTTATGGAAAGAAAACTAGATCAGAGTAAGATCTTGCATCTTGAAAATGAGACATACCTGAACTATTTGAGAAAAAGAACAAAAAATTCAAAAGGACCAAACGATAATAGTAACAGGAATATGAAGTTTTTGATGGAGAGTTCAATTGCCTCAAAATTCACTTGTTGCAAATATACCTTACTAACGCAAAGACCTAATGGAAAAACGTATTTCAAAAAACAAAAGTATCTTATCAATTACACTTGAAATAATTCAGCTGTTGGATCTGCTTTCTCGAAAAAGCAGAAATTTTGCAGAGCAAATTAATTCCTTATTTCTAAAGCTACCTTGCAAGTCCACCTACCAATGTCAGTGAGTGTGCATACATATTTATATACACCTACACATTTCCGTTTCAAGAAAAAGTAGAAGGCAAATTCACCTTCTTGTTTGAAAGTCAAAAGAGAAATGAAAGCAAAAAAATCTCAAGTGACCTCAGTTTGATTCAGTTTCCAAAAATATAAGAAAACCCATTAGCTACTCTTCTGACGGCTTCAATTATTTGTAAGAAACTAAAAGCTGGCATAATACAAACAATCATTTTATTCATAAACTTAGCTAACAAGAACCGCCTGCAATTGACATTAAAAGACAGAAAAATAATGAAGAAAAATGGAAATCTTACAAAAAGATGGAATCTCTAAATGTCATAAGGGTCTTAACACTAAAGACTTAATAGGAGATACTTATTTAAATGGAAAAAGACAAGATGTTCTCCTGAAGAATACATTTGCGATGCACAAAGAGCTCTGAGTCTCTCAAGATGCTCTTTCAAACAAATGTTGAGAAGGATGGCTATAGAGAATGGTTTAATAATTTGCCTTATGATATCCAGGGAAGTGTACTCAATACTAAATTGCTCAGAAGAGAAAGAATTCAAACAGATATTGCAGATGCCAAAAAAAGATGCTTATGAAATTGTAAGTCTTTGACAAACAGCCTTGAGATTGCTTTCATAAATAAGGCAAGGAAATTTAGACAAAAGAACAACAGTTTTAAATGAATATCATTTTTTTTTACTTCTATGTTTGTCACCTCAAAAATAACCTGAGAAAAATTGGGAAATAAAGGTTTGTTCCCCAGTTATTTAGCCTCTTCTTTGTTTTCCTCTTTTCCCTGTCACTGGCACTCAAAATCTAAAACAGCTCTTTTTACATTAGCTCCCTGCTTGACTGTCAACATTGATGAATATATATCACCAGAAACTGTGGACAACGTTAAAATAAATCTTCACTCTACAGTACACAGGCAACTTCCATGGAATAAAAGGCAGCCAACATGAAGGCGTAGGGGAAAACTCCCATGGAACTAACATAAGGGAAACAGAGGAAAGCATAACATTAGTTACATAAAATACTTAAAATGCATTATTTCTATTACATTAGCACAGAGACTCTTCATAGGTTGCAAAGTCACCTTGTGCAAAGCACTTTACAACCATATGGCTCCTCTCGTGAAAAGACTATATGCAGTCAGTAAACTAACTCAAGAAGAGTTGCAATAACATAGCTGTAAATCTAAACATTCCAACTCTGCAAATTCTGAAAAGTAAAAGTATCTGCAGATTTATACACATATGACAGAGAATATGTTTAAAATCTTCATGGAGTCTCACTACATGCCATATACAGTTAAATGATGCCTGGGCAGCACTAACACACCAACTCATTACAAAGATTGCCTGTTTTTAACACAGAAAAGAATTGTGTAAATTTTAGATGGGACCACACAGTAACATAAGGTGACACTGATTTTTTTCCCCAGTAAACAGCATACTTGATCATTAAGTTTAACTTGACTGAACTGAAAAATAAGAAGAGCTGAAAATCTTGGTAGAGGCAATTTTCTTCAACTTTTCTCACTCTCTCAAGAGCAGACAAAAATAGCCACTCTAGAAGAAATGCCGGTAAAGAAAGATAAATTGTCTGGCTTCAGGTCAGCTGGCAAAAGAAAAGGGAACAAGAGCATCGCAGAAGAATAGCACATATTAAATTCTGACCAGGCAAGAAAAGGAGTGTGGCATGGCTCCACTCCCTAAAGAACTTCTTTCCTCACCATCTTTACAATTTGTATGAAAGTCTTTAGGGAGACATATGCTGATTTTAATTCACGCTTGCTCATATGAACAGAAGTGAGCTTAAACTCCAGGCTTTGCTTTACCTTCGTTTGGAAACAACATTTTGCAGTGAAAACGTAGGCAAAGATAACTGAAGTAGTGACAATTGTCACCAGGAGACACTTCTTTTCTCCCTTGACAGACTGAGAAGGAACCCTGCAACATCGCCGCACGAGACCATACCCTCCAATGCTCACGCGATATGATGGACGTATGAGGACAGGCCTTTGCTGTCAGGATGTCTTCGTGTTCTTCACAAATGGCTACAAAACTCATCGCACGGCATCAAAAAGGAGTAGAAGACCTATTTCAGCAGTGAGGTGCCTGGCTGACCGGATCACAACAAGACAGGAAGAGAATGTTATAAATCAGCTACTGTATGTAGTCTGGTGCAAAATATTACCGTTGGAGGGAATCCTGAGAAGATGCTTAATTTGAGAGTTGCAGTCAATCAGAAAGAAATGCTTCCATTTCGGAAAGGCTAATCGGTGTGATTTGGCAAGTCTGCTATGTATCAAGGGACTCAGCTAGCGTATCAAGGAGAATGACAAACATCACATATAGGTACCAAGGGAAAAGCTTGAGGACACGTGTTTCCCAGCATCAAATCCTCCAGCAGGACGCACAGCAGCCACATACCTCCGTGGGGGCCAGGAGAGAAATTGCCACTTGGGTGACTGCCACTTGGCTACCGGCCTGCTGCAGGCAAGTCACGCAACAGCTCTTTACACGGATGGCTTCACCCCATCTTTGTCACCCTTCGTCTGCCGAGCTCAGAAGCGGCTCTTGGAGGCAGGGGTTTCATAACTTGTGCATCTACACTCAATAATACACGGGGACTTAAACTGAGGCTTTCTAGGTGCTATCAGATTATAATTAATGAAAAATGTTTCTTTCCTGTGTAGACCGTGGGGTCTACTTAACAAACAACAGGGAGAAAGCTCTGGTTAAATACACAGTCTAGGGCATGTTACGTAACTGGGAAGGTGAAAAGTACACTCTCTTGTCTCTACAAAATGAAAGGGTGTTTACCAGCCCTTAATGGCAGTGCTGAAGCTACAGCTGTGTTATTAATAAATCATGGGTTTTGCTGCTGGGACCTGCCAGTGAGGGCTGGGATCTGACAGCAGTTCCCAATCTACGGGAAAGAAGGTGAAAACGCACAGAAATCTTTTACACTTTTAAAAGCACCGTATGTTTGTAACAGCATTAAAAAGCAAATTAAAAAATTCCTAACATGAAAAAGAAAATATCCTTGTACTTCCAAACAAAGAAGCACAGATAAAATCTCCTGTACTATCCATAGCCATACAAGCAGCAGCAAACAAACTACCAAGACAAAATTAAAAGACAGCATATTTTTCTAGTACCATCTACAGAGAACAACTTTCCACCAGATGTGCCCCAACTGAAGAACAGAAGGTGAGCAGCCACCTTTCTTAGCCTCTTCCATATACAGTCCACGCTGCCCTTCTCCCAGGCATGGACTTTCTGAACAACGGTGATTTCTTTCAGTTCCTATTTTTTCTTCAAGTTTGCCCTACCTTGGATTGCTCTGTCTGGCAGGGGGGAACATAGCACTCCCGACTGGAGGGTTAAGCAGATCCCTGCCTCCAGAGCAGCAGGACATGAGGGTTAATGCTGCAAATTAGCCAGAAAATCAACAAAATAGAGCAGCTTAAAAAAGAAAAAATGGGAGGGTGAGGGGAGAGTAGCTGGAAGCCCACAAACTCTAGTAGAGGGAAAGAAGGTACCCCAACCAAAAAACAGCTTTAGTGACCAAAAAACAGCCCTTCTTTTTGGTGAAGGGCTCTTCTTCCCCTGCTCCTTATTAGGAAAATTCCAGAAGAGCTAACAACAACAACAACCACCCTCCCCCCCCCCAAAAAAAAAAAAAAAAAAAAAAGCAAGAGATATAAAGCAGTTACATTTATCTTATCTGGTAGCTTACAGAATTAGGCCACTGAATCATGGCTATGAGAAAAGGTAAGGCACATTACGATGTCTTATTACCTGATTTGAATGCTGTGTTCATTTAAGTACTGGAGTATGTGACTGTGGTCTTGAGAGTGCTTCTACCTGCTCAGCAGTCTGCTGAAGGAGCAGATAAGGATCCTTTCCTTTAAAGAAGATTCAGCGATGGCTGAATAAAATTCTAGGTCAACCTCAAATGAAAAGATGGTCTGTAGGTTTTCTAAGGCACGTATCCGTGACTTTGGGGGCAATGCACACATCAGTGTGACGGACACCACTACCAACTATTACAGTGCAACTCCACTGCCAAATGCCAGCTCTACTGATGTCCGCGGTGTCTTACGTCTTCCATGTTGCAAGTAGATGTGGTGGTAACAACCACCACTATGTGATCATATCTACTATTTTGCACAGACTCCTCTCCCAGTCAGGGAATAGGCAGTCAAACACTATTTCTTTTTAAGTAAGATAGTGGTGCTTTAACTTGCATTCATCTGTACACTCTCCTGAATGCAATGCTACTGCAAAAAAAAAAAAATGTTGTCTCCTTCTCTGGAGATACTCAAAACCCGCCTGGACGTGATCCTGTGCAGCGTGCTGTAGGTGACCCTGCTTGAGCAGGGGATCGGGCTAGATGATCTCCAGAGGTCCCTTCCAACCTCAACCACTCTGTGATTTTGTCTCCCTGTGCACTTCCTTCTGGGCCTATCCGGATGTCTGACCATATATGATCACACTACGAATGGCTTTATCTAAAAACATTAATGGATTTTTCAGTCTTTCTGTGAGATTAGGTAACATTATTTCCATTTTACACAGAATGAACTGGTTAAAATACTGAGAAGTACCTGTGGTTTCTGGATGCAGATCCCTTATTTGCCTTCACTTTACAGTCGTGCCCACTCAGCACATACAGGTGCTCCAGTTCACTCCCACGGGTGTTGATTTGGGGGAGTCCAGCCATTTAGCAGCTAACAGTGAAAATGCCAGTTTAAGGGACTCACTCCCTGTTCTAAGTGCAGAAATGAACTTCTCTGACCAGGAGATCACCATCTCTTGTGCTGCAACTGCGTGCCTTGCTTGCTGCCCAGCTTTCCATGAAGGAGATGGGCATCCTTTGGACGCAGACCTCATCTACTTGATACACCTCCCTCTTGCCAGAACACAGTCCACAACATCCACACACTGAGGCTGCGGGGCCTGTGCAAAGTTAAAGACTGTAAGAGAATGCACGCTAACATTATCTGAACAGTACATCTTTAATATATTTTTCCTTAAGTCTTGGGTCATCAGAGGGTCCTAGCTTTTCAGTTCACACCCCTGCTAATGAGCTGAGTGATCTGCAGTAAGAAAAGAAACACATCCTGCCTGAAGGCTTATAGAATCATAGAATCAGTAAGGTTGGAAGGGACCTCTGGAGATCATCTAGTCCAACCCCCCTGCTCAGCAGGGTCACCTGGAGCATGTTAGACAGGGTTGCATCCAGGTTTCTGAGCTATTTGCTGACAACACCAGAGAGAAGAAAGTGAAGGAGGCTTTCATGTTGCTCTCCAGCCCTGAGAAGGCCATGTGCCCAGGAAATGCAGACCACGAAGAGCCTTTGGCCTCCGCTGCCCTGAAAGCTTCTACGCCCCGTGTTCTCCTAGTCCCTCCACTGTCCCAATCCTCTTCTCCCCTGCTCCTGCCAGTTCACTGGGTGAACTGCCCATCTTGTTCAAGGCTCCTCTCCCTGTCCTCATGGCCCACCTCCTACAGCCTCTTTTCTTTTCTTGCTCCCATTTACTTGTGTTTTATGATGCCTGTTCTCTTCTTTTCCTCCCCCCAAGGAGTGCAATCAAAGGGAGCGCTGAAAATGGGAGAGAAACTTTCCCAGCTCTTCAGCTGCAGTCCAGAAGGCACCAGAAGGAGCAAATGCACAGACAGTGGTGTTCAGCCCTTTAAACACTGAGCTGATGCAAACTCAATGCATGTAAGAGTCTGTCTAACCTGGATGCCAACTTGTATGAAATCTCTACTATGCATACACAAAATGCAAGCTTTAACACCTATAAAACAAGCAAATTTAGGTGAAATTTTACAAAAAACAGCAAAAGGCAAATTACTAATGTCAGAGCAATGCTTGTATTGCTAGATCTAGTTTCAGCTGTAAAAAATGAGAAATAAAGTTCATTAATGAATCAGTTTTAAGAAATACTTAAGAAGAAGACGCAAGGTATTCACCTCTCAGCTGCTTCTCAAAAACGGTTGAAGTGTTTCACTGAAACTTTAACTGAACAGTGTGAGTCAACTACTCCTATGTTTCACCCCAGATAATTACAATTTCAGAGAAATATAAACCACTGAAAAGTAGAATATTACAAGGAAAGTAGTGGTCAAGATTAAATCCACGTGATGATGGTGGCACACTGTAGGTAATAAAACACTCGTATATGCCTCATTAGCACACTCAGCCAAAGGCTAATGATCGCACACACTCCAAGCACTTATTGAGAAATACATTTATTATAACACAGTAAATAAAACATTCAATAACACGTTAAGAATGAAATCTGCAGGCCAAATGATCATTTGCCTAGAAATAATTTAAAGCAATTGGCCATTGTGCATCTCAGCTAACACAGTCCATAGATGGAATAAAAGGTCACCAAATAGTGTTTTAGAGATTGTGATACGCATAAGTACAAGTGGTGTTCCAAGGCAAACTCTTCGTTCTGTGTCAAGTTCCATCAGAAGGGATGGTCTCCTGGACTACCCAGTCTTTTTCAGTACCAAAGCAAAGCCCAAACGATATATACAGAAATTGAGTAAATCGCAACCATTTGACTTAACAAGGACTTCTCAGATTTGTTTTCTTCAACATTCCGAAGATGAAGAAGCGACCACTTACCTTCAAACCCTAACTCTTAGCACATAAAAGAAATTCATCAGTTATTGACAGGCTATCAAATAATCTACTGTAGAATGAGCAGACCTACTTGAATTTATGAATCACCTTTGTGAATTGTTCTTCCTTCCTCTTTTTATAGGTTTTTACAAGAGACAAGAAGATTTTCCCCACAAAGGTGACAAACCAGCAGCTTTCTCTATTTATTTACTAGAAGCCTTCATGGGTTTTGCACCACCCTGATATTTCTGAGGAAAAACTCACTCAGGGTCTTGCAATATTGTACTCCAAACAGGAATAACAAGACCACATAATTCATGACTTTCCTCTACGAGTAAAGTGTTTTCGCTGATCTGAACACCTCTTAGCAGCAGACCCAAGACAAAGACCTCCACAGAACATCTTTTTGTCAAAATGCTTCCTTCCTGGCACTCAAACAAGGGAAGCAGTAGAATGCAGTTAGAAGCAGAAGGCAAAGCCAAGGCTTCTGTCGCTCCTTTTTACGCAAAGTAGCAGCACCACAAAAATGAGGCCACTCTGGTTGAAGATTATACCACCTATGATTGATAGAACTTTTCTCCCTCTGCTTCTTAATGGAAATGGAGAAAACAGAAGCACTGAGAAGTTTTCCTTCTAAAATAAGGAGGAGAAGAAAAAAACAATAATAAAGTCCTTAAAACCACATCTGAGCCTTGGAGAAGTCATCTGGCTCACCACCTGGCCTGGCTCCGTGGCTGAACTATGCCTTTGTCATTGCTGAGAGAAACATTCATCAAAGCCACACTGTGGCCAGAAAGGACTTCAGTTTAAATATTCTCTATAAATGTCAAAAGGCTGAAGAACGCATTAAACTAAAACTCCACAAACCAAAAAAGAAGTTTTATGGAAGAAAAAATACATAATGATCTCACGCTTTTCACAAAAGTGGTTCTTTCAGGACCAGAAACCATGAAGTACTTGTTTCTATTTTCTATTTTTATTTGTCTGATACGCATATCGTAACGTGATTAAATTTGCCATAGCACTTCAAATTCAATCTGAAGGAAGGACACACAAGTTAAAATGTAGTATGGTACAAAATGTTATTCATTATGGAAACATTCAGGATTCAGATTTTTCATAATGCCTTTGCAATTACAAATAGTCTGGAAAAGAAGTATTTACATGGCCAAATCAGTGTTTTTTTCCCATCCTGCTGCTTTTCAGTGAAGAAAAATTATGATGGATGAGTACCATTCATCAGGAGAAATAGTCATAATATGAGATCACTAACCAGCATCCAGACAGGGTTTAACCAACTCCCTTATTTAATCAATGGGGATTCAGTTTCCGGATGTAGAGAGGGCTGGAGGGAGTTTAGATAATTCTACAAATTTAGCACTAACATATTAAAAAACAGAAGATTTTAATCAGTGTGCAGTGATCAGTAAAATCCATTGTCGATTTTCCAGCACAGAAAGAGAACTCACTCACCTAATACTGGCTGTCCAATGATTTGAATATGCCACACCAAGAGCTCACTTATGCCATGACAGCAAGCCAGAGGCTATAGTCTGGCACCAAAAGATACACCTCCTAATACAAGCAGTCATTTTTCCTCCTACCACTTGCTCACAAGGCACCCTGCAAAAACCACTGTTCAGACGATTAATTCCCTACATTACACTAATTAGCAAACAAATAAAACAATGAAGGCAAAAAGAAAGGTCTTCCTTCACAGATGTCCTCAGGCCAGTCATGCAGACACAGGGCTAAGTGTCAGGGCATCCACAAGTATGGTATGAAACTCATTAGGGAGCCTCTGGCACACTTCTGAGCCGCAATGACTACCTTCAACACAGTAAGAGCAAAGCCCTGTCCCCAGGCACAGCTAACTGCATAGCAAGTGCACAGGTAAAAGATGCAGGTGGTTGAAAGGACTGTGATCTTCTCCCCTCAACTGCAGACAGGCCCTATAATACAAGGTAGGTGGACTGCATATAGGCAGACCAACTATACACACAGGACAAATGATAATTTCTACAGATGGACTTTGCTAATGAAGATTACACCATTACCTTGCTGAACCTTATTTCTCAATGGTTTTACAGTGAGATTTTCGTAAGGGTGCCTCTGTGCCTTCAGAGATACCATCTTTGATGCAGAGATTGCTTCAGTGATAAATTTAACAAGACTATGCCCCAAGAATGTAGTTATTAGCTTTTCAATTATTTGGTTCCATTTGTTTTTGTAATTTTTTTTAGATACTTTAAAAGCAGATTGATTAGAAGTATCTTGTTTCCTTACTCCAGCTCAAATGTAATATAGTAAATAATCTAATCTTCCTCAGCAAGTAACTTCAGTAGAAAGGAAAAGACAGCCTATGTGGGAAATGTCTTTTAATGAATATTAAATTGACACTAAGAATACAGCTATTGTAACATTTTTAAAGAAAACTGTCTTCGCCAGTAGACATCACTGGGCTTCTTGTTTAGTTTACATTACCAACCCACACTGAAATCCCACTGTTTCTCCAGTAAGTATTTATCTGAGTTCTTTTCAGCAATGTTAATCCCAGGTCTTAAAGTTTCAGTTGAATAGAGAATTCCGAATTAGCTTTAAATGTCAGCTCTGCTTTGAGTGGAGCAAATATAGAATATATTAAATGAGGATTCAATAGAAAGTTTGTCATATGTACGGACACCCACCATACCATAGACCACACTTGATTAGTCTTCCGGTGCTGTAATCTTAAGAACAATGAAACAAGAGGGCAGCAAAAAATGCAGAAACATGCCTCAAGGATTTCCTTGGCTAGCTGTACTTAACAAGAAAGTGTTGAGTTTTAACTAGTTAAGAAATGTTTGATTAGCATGTCATAGTGAAAACAAAGAAAAAGTAAGAGCTATGAAAGATTTTCTTTCAAACATCTAACAGAAATGAAGCAAGATTATAAACAGCACTGCCTGCAAGCAAGCAATTTCTGGAATGTATTGTGGAAATCAAAGGAGAATCCCACAACAAAAGACATTGCAAAAGCCAACCCAGTTTAACAAGTGGAATTACCAGTTTGGAGACTAGAGGGAAACAATTAAAAATACTAGGCAATTCTGACACAAACAATTTTTCTCAGTATTTACTAAACAAAACCCCAACGTACAGGACAATCACTACATAATTATATATGGTTCCTTAGAAATACAAAGCTTTACAGAGTTGTTAACTACTCATTGAATACTACAATTAAGGAGGAATTAAAGGTCTCGCAAGGAAGCTGAACAATTTCAGATACATTTTAATATATTCAACTTGCTTTAAGTGATGGAAATTAAAATAGAATCTGACATAAACCATGCTGGATCCCAACTGGAAAACGTTAAGATATCTGAGGACCAGACAACAAATTAGGCACCTTCATATAGCTGTCTGCCAATTTAGCATTTATTTCTTGTAGGTATGCAAAAAGTTGATAACGCTATGAAGACCTCTAAAAGCATAGGTCTAATGCTTTAAATACACCTGTTATAACTGCTATTAAAAACAAACAAAATCGTTAGACCGTAGACATATACTGAAATGTTTTTCAGATTCCTCTGACTGTAGACAAGAAGATAACCTGTTATCGTGGAAATGCAATGGCTACAACTGCTCTCCCACAAACGCCTATTACTAATAGGGGAAGATCACTGAGGTAAGCGAAAGGGAGTATTTGCCACTCTGGGAACAAAACAGTCATTCTGGGTCATTTCTCCTTGCCCGTACATGGCCCAAGCAGACACTGTGGCTGCTGAGCAGAGCTGTTTCTGGAGGCTTGTGGATTCCTTCAGCCGCTGGATATCACACTGTACTCTGTGGCCATATTCAGTGCCCCCAGCTCCCATTCCCTCTTCTCACACCAACACAGGGATTACCAGGATGGCTGTAGGTAGCTGCACTGGGAGCTCTGGGATTGCTGGTCTCACGTACTGCCCAAGAGCCAGTACCCACCTCCTCTGAGGTCGCAGCACAAAACACAGCAAAGCAACTCAACCCAACCCAAGGTCACCCAGTAACCCCCCACCTTAGCACTGGCAGGTCCCACAAAAAACAGAGTGGGCCAGCCTGAGCTTGTGTATTCAAATAATCACCTGTACATAAGCACTTACTTAATGGTCTTCAGCTAATCATCCTCTGCTTAGTAACATATATATAACAAACTGCATCAGGTCTGTTTTTAGCTGGTGTCCCTAACAGATAAGGGACAAACACTTGTATCTGCCCTGTAATTATGAAAAATAAATGCACGTTTCAGAAGTTACAAATCTTCTGTGTTTAAGGACAAAACAAAAATACCTGTTAATGTTCCTTAGAATTAAAGCCCCTTAAGGACTGTTGAGTCTGATAAAAATATACTGCTTGTTGGCTAGTTCACCATTGCTGGAGAAGGAAGAATTATTGCTGTCAGTACCACAGCTAGGAGGTTTTTAGGAGAGATATTCAGCCAAATTTAACTAACTGCTGAGTCACAAGTCAGCATAGCCCAGTATTGGTAAATGCTTGGATGATTTGAAATTTGAAAATATGGGCCGAATGTAGAATTAGAAGAGAAATACATCAAATAATTAAAATTTCAAAAATACAGTATATGAAAAAGGTTAACCTTGGGGGAAATAATAAAATCAGATGACAGTGCACTTAATTATAAAATTACTTCTGATAGATAAAAGTATGGCTAAACTAATTTTGATGTCCAAATGTAGAATTTGGCTGAAAATTCTGTACGTACAGATCCGAATCCCCCAAAAACAGGAGGGCTTCAACTTTTTCATATCTGACCAAGTAAGTAGTTAGGATTTATACCCAAGAATCTTAAAAGACCTCACTAAAAGGATATCACTATAAGGCTATCTTTATTAGTCCAGTGTTCTTCGTAATATTTCTATAGTATCTGGTCAAGTCTAGGCTCCCTGAAGCATACCACAAAACTGCTAATGACTTCAGTGAATGGACAGGAATACTAAAACCCCAAGTCATTATGAAACTACAGATTCCAGTCTTATGCCTACTTATTAAAAAACAAACAAACGCTAACTTTGTATTATTCTACATATTAAAAGGAATAAAGTATTTAAGGATCAAAATTCATTAATGTTAAAACATAGAAGTTTCAAAAAGAAAATATCAAAAGGTTGTATTAATGAGCCCTTAAAGTTTTGCTGAAGGGACTCTTAATAGAACATTCCACATCTAAAGCTTTTATAAGATAGCATGGAATTCAGAAAACTCCTTGATCCTCTTCTACCAAATTTGGGGCAGATTTTGTTCCCATTTAACACCTCTTTTTCTCTCCATAGTGCAAGCTAGCGTAGTTCTCCTTTTCCTCTGTGGTTGGGAGTCCTCTGGCTATTGCTCCTCTGAAATATTCGGCCTTGCTGCAAGTTGCAGACTTTCTCACAAGCTGCGATTCCCAATTCTGCACAATTTGGAACACTTCTGCAATTATTCAGATGAGCTGTTGTACACCTCTGAATTTGTCTTTATATTCTCAAGAGCAAAGCACAGACTCTGCTTCTCAAAAGCCACTCTAGCTGTATACAAGTACATAAATAAAAATCACTTTTTCTGATAAATGATTCAGCGTCTAAGAAAATAAAAACAGCTGTACTGTGTCAGAACAAGGTCCAGCCCAGTGTCCCATTTCCAAAAGCAGACAGCAGCAGATGCCTAGGGAGTAGTATAAGAACAAGGAAACCATTTAATGATATATACTGAAAACATTTTTTGCATATCCTTGATGGAAAACAGAGATGGAATTTTGACAGATGAAGGAAAAAAACAAAGGAAAACAGAGTTGAACACACAAACCCTGTGCAAAAGCATGAAATGTTCATTTCAAAATAAAGAGGGAACTGAGAGGAAAATAAATCTTAGATTTCCTTCTCTTCTCCTTTTGAAAGAAGCCTGCAAGAGCAAGACAAAACCAAAATACCACTTGTTGTTCACAGAAACAGCATAAGCACAATTTGATGCACATCACTGACTAAATATTTTTAAAGAACCCTTAGCTACGAGCGTCAATGGCTTTTTTCTTGTGAAACAGTACTCATGGAAACATACAGTTGCAATTATTTATGTCATGATACCACAGCTGAGAGCTCCTACTGTATTTAAATTAATGGATTTATAAAGACGGCTTCAAAAATATATATGTAAGATGGAGGTAAAGTCTGTTGCACCTAATTGCTCAAGTAGTGGAACAAGCATTAAGTCAGCATATTGGCAACAGGCAAAACAGGCTGAATTGAGAAAGGCACAGAAAATATGGGGCCAGTTAAGTGTCCCATGATATCAGCTGAAGGCTTATTACAGACTTAGCTGGACACAGAATCAGTTCCAGAAGTCACCCATGGGGACATAGGCTGGAGGGGCTATAAAGTCACAGATGCAGAAAACAACTGCTTTGATTACACTGTTTAGCTTCGTGTCTCCAGGACACCAGATCTGTGTTTCTCAGAAGCTCCAGACAAGCTAATGAAATGTGCTGATGACTCAAAGTCAGTTGGCAACTGGAAGAGAGAAGAATCTGAGTATGACTGAAGATGATGACCTTGAAATTTGGAGAATGAGAATCAGTAAGAAAGAACACAGTATTTTGAACTGGTGACATCAACTCCGGACATCAGTCCAGATACTAACAGGAAGGTGTTCAGCCATAAACTGGGAACACCACGCCAGAGCACACTGCAGATGCTTTAACCAACCGCTGATGGCAAAAGCACCTGTGCCATGAAATTGTGAAAAGGGCAAACATAGCCCTAAAGATATATCAAACAAGAACCATCTAGAAAAGACAGCAAGTTACTATAACAAGGATTTTTCACTTGGGGTGAATTCTGCTTGCAATGCTGTGCATGCTTCTGGTCACTAATATTCAAAAAAGATGGATTCAGTCTGGAGCAGACACAGGCGAGAGCTGCCAAAGCCTGTCTTACAAGCAGAGAAATAGAGTATAGTGTTTTTTAGCTTAGTAAAACCAAAGGCTGAAGAGGAGGGATATGATTGTTTTCAGTGAATGTGCTGAGAGAAGTTGGGACAGCATGGGAGGGATGACAGGAAGGGGTAATATGATCACTTAACCTACAGAATAACAGTGGTATTAAACTAAATGGAGGTAAACTGGAAAACAGAAGAATGCATATGGGAAGTTAAGTTACAGGAAAGTCTGATGGAAGCAGAAAAAAATCATCCACAAAACCCACCCATTTTTAGGACGGAGTCTGGTAAATAACCTACTGAAGAGGTGACAGGGCCGCCCATGATAAAAAGGTACTACAATCTCTGACTTACTCAACTGACTCAAAGCTATGTTTCTAAGCAGTCATTAACTAAAAAGGGTATTTGCTGGTATACAGGAAAGGTATCAGGAACGCAGAAGTCCTTGCTCAGTAGAGAAATAAGAAGGAAAGCACTTGAATGTGCTCAGCCCCCTTCTAGTTCAGAAAAGCTCTAATCAGAAATCACTGCATTGGTGTGCTCAAAGGAAAATCTTTGTTAAGCAGCAGGTAGGAGAGCTAAGATTTTGAATGATAAACAAAAGTAGCTGATATTTATTAAAAATACAGAAACAATTGAACCCATTGGATTTTTCAACCTCCAGTTTCAACCTAAATTACAGGTAGGTGCATTAAAAGTAAAAAGCAAGACTAGAAAAGAGTGTATTCAGATGTTACTTTACACCTTCCAAGTGGTGCTTTTTACATCTAGAGAAAATCTCAACAAAAGAGTATGTATTTCCACTTTGAAGTTAACAAGGAAGATTATATCAAGCTGTACCCTAATACAAAAATAAAAACACTGGATACTTGACAGGTTTTGAGAATCTCTGGAAGGCCATGTTTTTAAAAATGGAGTCTCATTCACTACAAGAACAGACCTCAGTATTTTCCTGTGTAAATTAGTATTTCTAACCTGTTCTCTGCAAAGCCCTTCAAGCGTAGTGCCGGGTTCCCCGTACGGCAGTGTGGCTGCTAGGCAACGGTGCTTGCTGCCTCCACTTCGGCATCCCCAGCACAAGAGGTTTCTCGTGCAACGTGCCTCCATTTTGGGATGCCTAAATTTAAAGACCTCGACCAGCATGTCTAAAGGTAGAACCCTAAAGCTGGGCACTACATTTAGGGGACCGCAAGAAATAACCTGTTTTCCCCCTGAGCACTGAACTTGTATGTTAACAACAAAGCTCCTACATGAAGGTCCCTCCTGTAATGTTAGATACGAATTGCTTCTCTGAACTGCAGAAGAAATCAATAGTGCTCTTAATTCCTCTCAATTCTATCCTTTTGCCATAACCTATCAGACTGCTGAGGTCAGAAACCTGCAGGCAGGTTGCCACTGCCATGCAGGAGTGACTCCGTAGCCCAGTGCGTTGAGCTGCCTCAACCTCAGTGCACAGCACATACTCAGTATCGTGCGTACACTTGTGATGTATGCATTCATGCACTCAAACATGGCAAATAAGCTAGATGTACTGCAGAGGCAACCTCTCCCAGGTATTTTGAAATGGACTAGTGAATCTGGACACTGACAGGCGTGCTCTTTGTATTTCCAATATATATATCATTTATAAGTATGACCCCAAAAGGGTGTGTGAGCACAAAAGTGTCTCTGTGTTTTCCCAGTTGTGTTATCTGGTCTAATGGGAAATATCATCTCTCCCCGCAAACCTTGCACAGCTTATTATTTTTTCCAGCTTCTAAAAGATGAGGAGAGGATACCTAAAGAACACAACACAACTACCTCCCTTTCACAAAGGGGAAAACAAAGGTACAAAGATGTTGAACATTTTCCTTGGTATCACACAGCACATCATTTCAAAAGTCACCATTTAAATAAACATGTTCCAATTTCCAAGGTTATCTATTTCCAGTCCAATAGAACTCTATTACAAAATGAGTGGTTACTACATCTTGCAGACATGCTTACTACTTCAGCTTAGTACAGGCAGACAAAAATTTTCCGTGAATAGAGGCATGCTTAAATATACATACAGATACTGATACATTGAAATGATTCTAATTTACCCTTCACTAATTATAAGATCTACATAAAGATCATAGCTATAGCCAGATCTGTAATTAGGAAGAGGTATTCAAATACTGTAAATTTTGCACAGATTTTCCACAGTATCATCAGACAAAAGTTGCCTTACAAAGAATAGAAGAAAAAATACTATATCTAGGAAATTATAATTAAATACAATGTAACCAGACCCTTCCACGTGTCTCAGGTAAAAGCACACTAAAGTTACTGCATTTGTATTGACACATTATGGGTGTCTATATTGACTAGGGTCTTAACTGCATACAGAATGCACATAAGAAACACAAAGTCAAAAAGATATTAAACTAAGAGTCATCTTACACATGCCATAACAGGAAGCTCCAGGTCTCCCTTCATTTCAGGTCATTTTTACGTTTATCTTTATCTACAGTTGCACAGCGTATTTTTCTTCCATATGATAACGTTGCTCTCCAAGCCAGTTTCAATTAAACACCCAAGCAAGAGTACACGTAATACAGTCTGAACACCCTCCGAACAGCCTCCTAACAGCATCAGCATTACTCTACTGTCTATGCTTGCCACTTTTTATCATCATATAAGAAAATAACCAGTTGGGGGGGAGGGAGAGGTTCCTTCATGTTACGTGCAACAGCAGGACAAGGTTCTGCTTTCCCATTTCTACATGCTTACTTTATTCTTAAAAATGAATTAGCACAGCATTTTCCAGAAGATATTGTCCTCTGTGTGGTCTCCTCATGGCATCCACAGCAATGCAGAACATCAGTATCAACTATTAAACATAGCCCAACATTGGCTGTGCCAGCTCAGCAGTCCATTCTCTCTCTCTTTGGACTGTCCTACTTAGATCTCAATTCAAGAGATGAAGCAGTCTAAGATCACAGGCATGCTGGGATCAAAAAGACCTGTTAGTTGCATCAGTTAATTAACTTCTGTTGAACTGAACTAAAAATCAATTTACCATTATTTCTCTATGGTTTCTAAAGAAGCTTCAAATTTATTAACTTACTGCATTATGATTTCATTTGGTATTTCCGTATCTGTACCTATAAATAAGCACACTAAGCAGAAATTGACCATGTGTACAGATATTTTATGAATTAACTGACCTTCACTTGCTACTTAATTAGCTTGTGATAACGTTTCACATTTCACATGACATCTTAATGGTTACTTTCAGACTACTCACTTCATGTGCATTACCAAGATATACTGGTTTACACCATATCAAAGCACACCATGATACAACTGACACAGATCACAGCAGATCTTTTCCAACATTCAGATCTGAAGGTGAAAAACTAATTAGAAAGGACAGCATTATTCAAAAAGATCTAATAAAAAACTCCCTTGCTCATTAAACACACTGTATATAATGTTATATCTGGCATGCTGAAATATCCGATAACGAAAAACCTGCTTCGGGTATTGTTAGTGCTTTAGGGAAATCTCACAAAATCTTTTTATAATATAATAGCATTTGTTTAAAAGATGATCTATGCATGGAAAAGTGGAAGACTTATGACTCTACAAAAATGTCAAGTCTGGGATAAGAAAGAACTTAAACATCTCCTGGGCCAGTCCTGAGTACAGTAAAAGTCTAGTTAATCCCTTTGCTGGGATATAGAAAAAGCCTCATGGACTGCTGCTCTGAAAACAAAATGAGATACTAAGAGTTCACGACAAAATGACACAGTTATCATATGAAACATAGGTACCTTTGCTTCCAGGGCGGTTTTCATTTTTTTATCAGTTGACTGTCTAATGTAAAAACGCATAAAGATTTGATGAGAAATGAGAACTACAAACTCCCTCCTTCCAGACGAGCTCTAACCACACAGTCTAGGGCTACACCTTCCCCTGTGATCGCTTACTGCTTTTACAAATTCTGCAGTGCTTTTTATACAGTAGCCAGTTTCAGCAAGTTGAGCTGATCCACCCATCATCCCAGATCCTTTCATTGCCTCGTACAGCTGCCTGAAGTACTGAATCCAAACCTGCGTTCTTAGTCAAATTTTCCATCTCTTAAGAAAAAAGAATTAAAGGTAAGTACCTATGACTCAATATTATACATCTGCTACTTGAAAGGGCAGTAGAAGGAAGATACCAAGGTAGTGGCATTTAAAAATAAAGTGGAGGTTCAAGCTAAGAGGAATGAACAAACGCAGCCCTCAGCAATAGCTGTTTCTCAGTGAAAGGACCTAAAGATCATTAGTATCATTAAACATGTAGTTCTGCAGGCACTGGGACAAAGAAGGTAGGTGTTTTACACATTTGATTGCAAATTCCCAATGCAGTCTTTCTCATGGGTAACCCAGTTATAAGGATCTTCTCTTGCCTGTGCTCTCTGGCAACAGGAAGCAAGTTCACGCTAACACCTTTTCCCTCATTTGGGAGGCTTAAGGTCGCTCTTTCTTTCTCCACTCCTCTCTTCAGCTGCCTGTTTTCACAAAATGTGTAGGAACTTAATTATCTTGGAGACTATAAACTCTTTGTCAAACTTGGCTGAAATTGGCCAGTGGGTTCAAAAGTTAGTGGGGGAGGAGGGAAAGAGAGGCAGTCTGATTGCATAAGCCTCATTTCCTCAAGAATCCAGGCTAAAAACAATTATAGCCAGAAGGTTCAATTAAAGAAAAAGAACCATAGACTTTTCCTGCACTTCTAACACTAACCAGTTCATGCATACTAATCAGTTGTTCTCACGGAAGTAATATGAGTTTTGCAGCAAATTAGTATTTCTATTGATTTATACCAAGGATTGTTGTAGAACAGAATTTGAACGGCGTAACTATGTTCAGAATGCAGAGGAAAATTACCATATAAACTCCATAATTTACACATGCACACAGATGCAGTATCTCCATCTCCGTATCTACATACCTCCATGTTTCCCCATGCAAATCCCACGTCACTTTTAATGACACTGATATATATGGTATGACTAATGTGACAAAGCACATAGGTAAGGCAAGATGCATTTAGAGAGCAGCCTTCATATTCATTACCTTCATTATGTAAAACCAGTACCTTGGCATTGAAAAGCAAATCAGTTTTCGTATTTTGCATTATAAACCAGCTACACTTGTATCTGATGACATCCGACACACATGTTCATATCTGTGACAAACAAGAAACAATAGAGAAATGTATTTTGGGGAGGAAGGGGCATTGTTTTTCCTGTCATAGTTTTTCAAAGCGCATAGACCATATTCCTGTTAATTTTTAGTTTTAAAAATCCTCATTAACAAGAAATTATGGTTGCAAGTCAATTTAAATTTGCAGAAAGTGGTCTACCTTTTTATTTTTAAACAGACTGAGTTCATTGTCATAACATCTCTATGCCATGAAAGGTTTTCATTCTTGTAGTAAATTGGTTTACACCTATGTCAACTTGATGAATTTACTTCAGTTGCTAGCATTGAGAATGAACTATGAAGTATACGCTGAAAATATTCATCCCCCTTTCGCTCCCGATGACTGCATTCTTCTGTTACATAAGACAGTTTCTTTTGGGTTTATTCAGTACCTCAGCTCTTCTCACAGCCAGGTCACCACCGTGGCAAAAGCACTGTCTGCCTTTTTCTCAAATTGAGTATCATAATCTTCAGTTGTGAAGGCAGCTAATGCTGCCTCCTAAATGGCTTCACTGAGTTGCCAGAAAAGAAATTTGCAGGGCCATCTGGAGTACCCTGGGACATCCAGGATCTCTGCCTGGTGCCAGCAGATATGATACATTCCTCTGACACATCACTGGAAAGCCAGCAAGGGCACTCACTCTACGGCATCTCACATGGTATAGGATGCCTGTGTTTGGGCAACTGAATCAAGCCCAGAGAGTCACATCCCATCCACAGCAAATACATATGCATTAATTTTAAAGCGATGGCCTAGCAGAAAGTGATCTTAAAAAAAGGGCATTTTATATCTCTGTTAGTTTCTAAACTGCAACTGAGCTGTTCTAATGCCACCAGGTATCTTCACAGGTGCCACCAGACTGACACTCAGTAAGCATCTCTGCTGCCAACACATGAGCTGGTGCATGAATCAGTTGAGTCAGAGGCTGACCTTAACTACAGACTGAACGCAAGTCTTAACACAAGGTCCGTATTAAATTCAAACCAAAGCAAATAAATTATTTTTAAAAAGAGGTTAAAAGCTGTCTGGCCTACTGGCACATGCAGGCGAGAGCCCTAGTTAGCAGCATTCCTCCATGCAGCTGGAACGACATTGCACAGCATGGATTCCCTCTCATTGAAGCCAAATGAATTTGACCGGAGGCAAGGGGCTGCAAGCCTGGCAGAAAGAGTATGTCCACACTGTGGTGACTGTACCAAGTCATCTTGAATTTGGGGAGTGGGGGCAGGAGGAGTGGAATATGGCACAGCACAGTGCAGGATCATACAGAAACACATGGAGATTGCTGGTTTACATGAGTGCAGGAAACAGGATTGCTACATTAGCTAGAGCTCATCTGTACCGCTGAGCAGCAGCACACAGGAGCATGACACTAGTGCGGCGACGTCTCATATATGGTGCTGTTTTCTATTGATAGACGACTCCTTACCTCTCTTCATAGCTCAATGATCTGTCTTCCAAAGCAGAAGTCTATCTGACTTCTGCGGTATCATTCAAAACACCTTGCCATACATTTCCCAAGCTGGACCAAAACAGATAAGATCACCTTCTTTTCCCTTTTTATCAATTTCTTACTTTGCTGTGGTCAGGACCTTGCAGAAATCTCATCCTAGGTGGCATGGTATGCCTCTGGTCATGAGCAATACATCAGTTTGAAGAAAAAAATCACAACATCTAGTGATTTCATCTTGAATTTCGATCATGGGACTGGCACATCAGAGCAGCCCTTCAGAATTAAGTTTCAGCATCTCCAAAACCACTACAGCTTTCCTTTTTTGCAATGATTTTCCAATACTATCTACCTGCTCAAAAACAAGGTGCCAGTCTCTGTCTGAGGAGATGCAAGTTAAGGAAGATGAATGATAATCAAATAGGACTTGCCTACCTGAGTCTTGGCTGTGTTTTGTTGTTTTTAATCTCAAAAATTCTAAAAAATTTGTTTAAAAATCTCTTCCTGTTCTCCGTCTGGTCTGACTGTTCTAATAGGAACATATGCCTTGTCTCCACTGGGCATTTACATCAGGAAGCTCCCTGTATCTGAGCATAACCCTGTCTTTTGCACTGATGATGCAGCCTTTAAGTATAACAGCTTGGGAAGAACGGCTGACACTTGAGCCGAGAGAAAGCTACTTACACAAGGCCAACAGGGGAAAGAAAAAAAGAAGAAAAAAGAAAACATGCTCGAATGAAAGAGGTACCACCTGTTGGAAAAATAAAGGAGTAGGTGGGCAGACCCAGAGAGAGTAAGCCTGTAGGAGCAGTGACCTGAGTTAATAGGGAGCGTGGGGGAGGAGTGGGCAGCAAGCAATTGCTCTAGTGTTCAAAATCCTAGTGATGGGATGAGTCAGAGATTCTGATTGAATTTTGCCTTCACTACGCCCACAGACTGATTATTATAAAGCTAAGGGAAGCATGGGTTGGTGCTCCCAGCACAGTGAGTTGGTGGGTATCCAAAGGACCCCTAAGTGCTTGAAAATCTGAAGAACATCTGCTAAATATTGTATCCAGCATTTCCTGCAGCTGTGACCAATCCGCCTAGCTGCACTTCTTTACACAAGCTCAGACTGGTAACCAAGTGGTGGTTGCATCTGAGGCAAAGGGGTACAAAAGACTACCCAGGAATACCATTAGTGAGCACTACTGAAGCTTCTGGAAGGAGCAAGCTCCAAGAGCTACCAGGATCTAGCAATGACACTGCCCAGGAACTGCCGGGAGTAATGTGGGTTCTCAGGACAACCTGAGACAGGGATCATGATATATTTATATTTCATCCTTCAGCCAGTGTTCTTTAACTGCTTTTTCTTCCAGCTCTTACTGATCCTGTTGTTCATGCTTATCCCCAAGCCAGAAGACAGGAGTAGAAAGCAGGACACACACCAGAGGACCTGCTCAGCAAGTTTCACCATACACACACACAAAAAAAACCCCACAGCAATAACTGCCAGTAAATATCCACTCACTCACTTAGCTCAAAAGCAGCACGAGTTGTGACAGGTCTCCACATGAGAGAGCCTGATTCCATGTGCTCGGATGATAGTGAGCCTCTGAAATTTAACTGCCCCACACTGGCAAGCAGGGTTCCCATGTCTTTAAAGGGAAGGAGGCACTAGCTATCTCCGTTATCAGATGTCCAGCTTGGCTCCATTTTGTGAATACAATCAAGCTGAAGCAAGGTGCCCAGTTTTAAAATCTGACATCTCTAGTAGTTACTGGGGATACTAGCAGCAGTCAGGGTATCTTCTCGCTCTCATATCTTGCTGCTGCTGATAGAGACACCCAGTATTTCCAGCAGAGAGAAACACTGTCTACACAACGAACTTCAACTGCTCGCTCCCTTTCTCTTCATTTCTGTCTGCTCACGGCAGAAACAGTGGTGACAGGTTAGGGCTTGCTCCTCCAAGTCGATCCTGATCCTTAACAGCCCTTGGCTGCGGTGCCTGACCCTTCAGCTTGGCGCCCAGTGGAGACCTGTACTCCCACCAGGGCACAGCCTGGCGGTTTGACGCCACAGGCTGCGGGGCTGAGTTAAGCCTCCCAACCTTGCTCCAAAGCAGGTGAGAAACACTCCTCTTGAAAGAGGGACAAATTCTAGCAAACAGCATGGCCACTTACTGCAGTGAATAAATGCCCAAGGCCTTTGTACACATGATGCTGAACACTGTGAGATGCATCAGTTTAAGGTTTATTTCACTTTTGTTTGACTTGCTCCCAACCAATTTAAGGCAAGCCAAGTTTATGCATTTTTAGGTGTGTCCAATACCAGTTTAGCTATTTGGTTTTAGAACAGACTTTTAGTCAAGTCAGTACAGCCAGCACATAGACAGCTGTGCAAACTAAACTCAGGTTACTCAGAGATATTGGGGTGACTGAGTTGATCCAGAAAGAGATTCTCCTCTCCTAAACCCTACTAAATCTCAATTTACATTCAATTTTGATGGTTAAACTCATGGTTTCATGTTACATTTAATCCAGTTCTTTCCTTTTGTCTGGGTCAGTTCAAACAGTTGCATGGCTGCACAATCACTTAAACGAAGATAAAAAAATGTGGCTGGCCTAAGTGTGATGGGGATACAACACTGGATGTAACCATCTCTTCCAGCAGCAGCTGACAGTTGCATGAATTAAGTATAATGTGAAATATGACATAATTTCAAGCAACATCTAACTCCCAGCATTTTATTGTGAGCCAAAAAAATCCCACAGCCTGAAAAAGACACCATAAGGCACACCTGCTCCTGGAATAGTATTGCTGGACTAAATTTTAAAACAGGGCAGCCTCTCTAATGAGACTTCCTTTGAACTCAGTGAAGAGAGCCAGGCTCCTTCCAGAGAAAAGTCAATGTGTGGTGGTAGGGGGGAATTAGATTCCTCCTTGGGACAATTCACAGCAGATTCTTTTCTGCTGTTCCAATACAAGAACTAGGAGATATCAAATGAGACCAGGAGGTTCAAAAGGAACAACAGAATTTGGTTTCCACGCAGCACATAACCAAGCTGTGGAACTCCTCGCTGCTGCAGGCTGCAGGTGCTGAAGGCGTACATGGTTCAAAAAGC
Source organism: Rhea pennata (assembly GCF_028389875.1). Taxonomy (NCBI): domain Eukaryota; kingdom Metazoa; phylum Chordata; class Aves; order Rheiformes; family Rheidae; genus Rhea; species Rhea pennata. The sequence goes on from NC_084663.1 coordinate 160,728,935, forward strand.
GACTGGACAAATCTGGGGTAAAAATATGTCCACTGAGAGCTATTAAGTACAACCATATGGCGTCTGACTCTCAAACTCCTTAAGCAGTATAGGAGAGCACTCCAGGAAACTATTACATGTTTGTATACGGCTTCCTGCGTTCCCACTACTGGCCACTACTGGATCATCTGAGCTAAAATAGGGCTTGGTCTGGCCTAGCACAGCCACTGTTAATCTGAATACAGAGAGAGCCTATGGAGCCAAGTCTCAGAAAGCTAAAAGTGGCCTTCACTAACACTTTCTCTTTATGTCCACAGTTTGCTGCAATTCAGAAACTGGGAAGTCTCTGTCAGGTCCTCACACACTGTATGTAAACTTTTCAAAGCTTAAGTAAAAAAATAAAATAAAAAAGATAAAAAAGGACATTCTGCCTTTTGTAATAACAATGCACTGATAGCTCGGAAGTGGGAGAGCTGAATTCTGAATCGTCCACCTGAAAGGTTTCAGTCTGCAGCTTCCACATCCCTGGAGCCTAAGGCTACTGAAAGCACAGCTTTCCCCCATCCTGCTGAAATTATGTCACTGGGCAGCAAAGGAGGCCAAACTCGCGGGGCCAGTAAGAAGAGATGATTCTGCAGCCCCAGAGGAAGGCTCTCGCCTGCTCCAGCCTCCAACCAGCCACAGGCAAAGCCTCTAAACTCGCCCTGTATTTGAACAGGGTGACACTACCCAACTGTGTGATGAGTAGGGATTCAGCCAACTAAAATGCTATGAACATTCATTTCAATGTTTTCTGGTACAGGCAAGTCTAGTCAATCCTCTCTGTCTGATGCTCATCTACAATTTGCCTCAGCTGTCTCAGCTGCAAAGTGAGAAGAGGTATCACCCACTTCAAAGTGTGACGCAATCCTGATTCCTTCACATTTGTTAATCATTTAGAGATCCACAAAAGAATCACAGAAATACAAATGACTGGTTAGTGCATCCTAACTGTGACACCAAACCCTTACAAACGGCCTGCTCAGTTTACAAAGCCTTTTTTTTCTTTTGGACTAAAATCAAGTCCATCCTAAACAGCTTCTTTTCAGTTCCAGACATTTCAACAAAGTGGATGTTCCTAAAATTTCTTTTTTTCCTGGAACCCTTTTAACTCAGTAAACAGGTCTCTGTGTACAGTTTTCAATTACCTTTTATTCTGTAGAGCCAAATGAGACCAGATAGGCATATTCTTAAAAGGCTTTCATGAAAATGCAAATGAACAGTTCACACTAGTCTGCTGGCTCAATAAATAGAACAGCTCGAAGTATTTAAATGCTAGTAAATAGACTTAAAAAAATACAGAAAAACCCATCTGTGGATCTAAAGAAGCTTTCATTTTCTTGCTACTACCACAAAACTTGCAATGACAGTACCTTCAGAATACTTCCTCCCTTATCTATACTAGCTTAGACAACGTAATAGCTGACCTGGAGGAAGGGTATAAATCTTCGTCAGGGGAAATTAGACAAGAATTTAAAACCCAGGTTTGCCTGTGAACATGAACAAGTCAGCCTCTAGTAAAACATATGTGACCATATCTTCTCATCTGCCAAACTTCCCCCTTCTTCTCCTAAACTTCACCATTCATTTTAATGTTTTTTGCTCAAATACTGCAAAAGGTTGCATGTTCTTGTCCACAGAGATCATACTGCATGTTAATATTCCTTTGAAAAGATTTTGTTCTTCGAGTAATACTCAAAAGCAGGCCTGCTTATAGTGTTCAACTTGTAGGAATCTACATGCGTATTTAAAATTTTAAAAATTAAGCTACTTAAAGCAAGCAGGACGTATACAAGCATAAAAGGAGGAGTTCCTGAAATTCAAGCTTCCCAGTTAAACAAGCCCCTTCACAGCCCCTTTCCACAGCAGAAACACTGTAGCATTCAAATAGGAGCTTGAAATGAGAAACAAACAGCCCCAAAAAAGCTTCAGGAAAGGGTTTAAGGCTGCAGCGAGGCTCTGGCTCTAACGGTGCTTCCCTCAGCAGCTCACCGCTTTCCCTTCCACCAGCAGGGTTCTGGGCTTCATCACGAAAGACCTCCTTAATCCACTTCAGGCAAAGGCAACCAGATTAGGTCAGAGCCACTTTCATCCATACAGGAAGCTAACTTAGGCCACTTGCCTGGTACAATTTAGGGTGTTTATATGATCACATCAGCTGGCAGAGCTCAGGAGGTCTGCTGTTGATGCAGGGTATCAAATTGCTAGAAGCACTACTGTGATCATCTAATACATGCTCATCTTAAAAACAGGACGAGTCTACCCGCACTCTCCTCCTAATTCCCAGAAATACCCTGCTTAAGACAGGCCAGGCTCTGTCCTTCACCAAAGGGTGAGAAACAAAACTCAAGTCACATCTCAGGAGCCTGTGCTGCAGAACCCGCATCAACACATTTCTGGCAGGAGAAACCAAGTTCACGAGGCCTTAGCTATTTCTGTCTAGCCAGAGCAACTGGCAGATGAAGGATATTTAGAGGCTAGACAGTCTTCAACAGTGAACATTTTGGATCCTCAACACTGTAATCAGTCCATTGGATTGTTGCAACTTCTGCTGGGTTTAAAGTCAACTATTGCCAAGAACAGGTATTCAGAGCCAAGAATCCTTTTCCAGTTAAAAGCAAACAGTGTCCATTAAATTCAGATCATCCTATACTTGCAAAGGGCCGAGCTACTGATATACTACCTAGGAAAATGAGGAATCCAACACAGGTGTGTTATTCCAGCAGCCTGGGTCCAAGGCCACAGCTGTATCATCGAAAGAGGCAACCCAGTGCCCTGCCGGCCCCACACAGACACTCCTGCTACACAGCTTTTCTCCAGTGTGTCAGCGGCGACTGCAACGGCACTAATTTAATTTTAACTGCAATCACTTTCCCAGCCTGGTGCACTGCACACACAGGAAGGCGGTGGGGGCAGCACAGAGGAGGATGTGGCAGGTGGGACCAGCTCTTGCTAACATAGAGCAACCACGAGTCAGAGTAAAGATGCTTCCAGTCCTTTGGCTGTCTCATCCATCTGGTGGACACTGATACCATGCTCTCTCATACATCCTGGAAAACTGGAAAGAAGAGGAGTGTTCACAACATGTTCCTTCCCAGAACAGCAATTTGGATGACCAGTATTTAAAGGACAGCATCTCAGAGGGCCATCCTTTGCATGCGACTGACTTCTTATTGAGCTGCAATAACTACTAGGCACCATCAAAATGCAACACATACCTCAGAGTAACAAATTTCTTTCTTTTCTCTAGACAGAAAGATATTGTTCAAGAAACTCAACTTTCTCATTGTGATTTATTTTTACAGCAGGTACACAATCAAGATAGTAAAAGTGCTCAGTCTTCAAAGCTAGATGTTATGTAAATAAACTCTAAATCATTGCCTCCACTGATACATGGCTCAGTGTTCAGGAAGGAAAACATTTCTTGTTTTTTTTTAATTAAATGCTGATTTTATCTATAATTCTAGACTGTTCTGTTTATTTACATAAAATGTTATCCTGCTTGTTGAATACCAAACTGTTATCCTGAAGCTATCTGATTACCAGTAGTATTTTACAAAGCTACAGATCAAATAAATTTACCTGACTAATGACAGAAATCTCTCAACTGGCAGTATAAACCAACAGAGCTAACCAAGCACAATCTTGGTGTACACGCACCAATTTGCAAACACCCTCTGCAGCACAACAAAGCTAATGGATGTGAGGATGCTAGTTGAAATAGCCAAGAGCCATGCACTTACAATGATTCCTAAAAGCTCTTTACGAACTAAAGGGTCAGGTAACACGTAAATGCAAGGCTGTGACTCACGCTCACCTGCAAAGAGCTGCGGCAGCTGAAGACATTATCGACCCTTCATTGGGTTGCGCTCTGCCTGCAGCAGGAGTCAGTGGAAAGAAACCTGTACCTCCAGCTCTGCTGCTGCAGGCCACAACTTGGCATTTTAGTATAATCCTATCTTTAATGGTAAGTTAAGCAAATATACCCAACAACAACACAGAACATCAGAGGCACAGGTGCACGTTCCCTCCTGCTGACCACTACGAGGATGCAGACGTGAAGCAGGGGGGCAGGACGGAGCTGCGCGACTTCAGCCACTGAAGGAAGATTTTGACAGAGCAAACCTGTCACAGCTGATATCCGACCGCACTAGAACAAAACATGCTTGTTTATTTTAACTACATTTTTGAAATGACTTCAGACTTCTCTCCGTTGAGCAGTAACACAGCTTGTCAGTAAATTATCCTTGGAGATCCCTTAGGATCTCTCTTCACTGTATTTAGCTCAGGCTATGACTCAAGTTTTGATTCTCAGATGATTCTCATCCCTGTGCAAGAGTCCCCAGCTCAGAGTACCCTGCTCTGAGCTAGCAGCAGTGTCAGGGAAAGGGCGATGAACTTGGAGCGCCACAGATATCAGGGCGCGCGGGGCAGCACAGCGGCACACGCTGCCGCTTGTGCCGCGAAGACGCAGGAGCTCAAGTTACAGCAACCCATGCGCCCTGGACCCATCGCTGGCAGCAGCGCCCGCTGGGGCTCAGCTGGCCACGACCCTCCCAGACGGGTCCTGCTTGTTGGAATGGAAACAGCTTCGTGCGCTAAAACTAGATGAGTGTTGCTGCAAAGACTGATGCAACAAGGTCAGGTTTGTAAAATCCTCCCCCCGCCCCAATAGGCGGAGACATGCACAAACTCAAAAGCACTGGGATTTGGGTTGGTTGGGGGATTTTTTCCTAATTTTATTTTGCTTACACGCGTCACAGCATAGTAGTTCTGAACTGAGAAATTAAGACGATGGCTTTGGTAGTGCTTTGCTTTCCACTGAGTTTTTGTTTAAAATCTTTTTTTGGTAAGGAATCATAAATGGGTAATCAAGAGATTTCCCTCATAGTAATCCTTTGCATCCAAGGTTATAGGTAGGAACCATAAATTTTTCAATTATGGTTCAGGTTTGATGTCAGCAGTGAAGGATTAAGCCATGGTCTGGATGATTCTGAATCTTACAATTAAATAAACAAAGGAAAAAAAATCTTAGTTCAAAAATAAAAATTTTTAGGCAGCCTACGAAGGCTCAAGAAGTATTTTACACTGGTTAAAAACTACATTTAAACAACTTTTACTGAGTTGTTTATATCTCGTAAAAGCTACTTATTGCCCGTTTGCTGCAGATGCTAAGCTGCCCATTTAAAAAAAGAATCCCATTGGCAGATGACCCTATATACTACAACATCTACAAAGAACCAGTTACCGTTTATCATGCAGTAATCCATGGATTAAGGTCATTAATAGCACTTGATGACATATTGTAATGACTCTAAAGGGGTCATTTGGGTTTGAAGGATGTACAGAATATACACCCATCACAAACACTTCCCCAGAGTTATCTTCTTCTTCCAGATCTTCAACATAAGACAACACACAAGAAAAAGATGCTTAGTAAGACGCCTCCTACAATATTGCCATGGCACAAAAAATATACATATAATAATAAAAATAAATGAACATTTTCAAATAAAATAAAAGTTTCTTCTCATTCACACCAGTGTTTTCACAAGTATACTAAAAGAGTTCTTGGTGGGTAATTGAAATTTTGTTCTTCAGAGCTAATTTTAAAAAGCAAGCCAAGACATTCTGTCATGCCCAAAATACAAAGCCACTACTGAAACTTCAAAAATAAAATCTGAAATGCTTAAGTTTTCCCTTTAATTACTTAGCTTAGTTATTTTTTCCCTTCTGTTTTACATGAGAATACATGTATCATTATAGAAAACATTGTTTACACCCTAAATCCCATAGGGTTATTAACCTTCTTGTTCTGCAGTATATCCCACATTTGTGCAAAACTTAGATTAATTTTATAAAGCATGTTTGACACCATTAACAAGTTGGGAAAAGCTGACGCCAAATCAACATAATAGCTAAATTTCCTCCAGAGGAAACAATCTTGCACTCTGTTCTAAATCTACTATCTGCACTGCAAATATATATAATTAGTAATGTTATTCATTTATCTGATATTCCACAATACCAAGAATGAAAATAATGTTTTGTCAAAATTGAAGTAATGACCAAATTTTCTTACTCTGTGGATTTAAATAACAGAATCTGTACTTTTAACACAATTTGCTTCATTATCACGTTGACAATGGCCAAGTATTTAAGCCACCATGTATTTTCATTTGTAGTGAAACAATGATAATTCATGAAGTGTACTCTAGTGAATGCAATGGTCATACCAACTGTAAACAATCCTATATTCCACAGTCGGAGGCAATTTTTACAAACAACATACAAGCACCGGAAAAGAGAATCCTCAGCAATCTTTTCCAAGATTCAATAAAAAAAGTTAACACAAACAGCATTTCTATTAATATACATATTACTAGAACAAGTCACTTTTTGATTAATCAATTTGAGTTTTAACTCATAATTTCATTTTTTACTTTTAATACATTATCCTTTTCATTACACATGCAATTTTCTTCCTTACCTTTAAGGAATCAAAGCAGGCAATAACTCTTCCATTTTCAACCTGGCAACTTTTAGGAGGATGTGCAAATTTGCATTCTTCATCAGAGCGTGAACAAGTTCCCCTCTGAAATTGTCTGCACACTTCTAACGTTAGCCATTTTGTATCTCTTACAGGAGCAACATTCAAAGCCATGATGAAAAGCTGATTTAAATGCTGCAAATTGCTGTCAAGTGCCAAAGAGATTTCCAAAAAAACACTGATGGGGGGAAAGGGGGGAAAAGGGGGAAAAATAACCAGAAAAATAATTCCAATTGGAAAGGAAGTGTTCGTTTTTTGTTTTTTAAAGTGTTGGGGGAGGATTAAGAATGTCCAACACACACAAAGCAAAAAATGCAGAGAAAGTTTATCAGCAAGCAGTCACCTGATTGATGAATCATTAAGTCCCACTTGTAGACTTTTGGCTGAAAAGAACCATGCTCAGTAGCATTTCTGTCTGTAAAACGTCTGGGCCTGTTGATTGTGTCACTGACCCTCCAGTTTTAAGGAAAGGTTCTTCAGTGCAATGGCACTCCTCGAGAGCACAGTAATCCCTTGCTGATCACTCGCTGGTATTGATTACACAAGAAAAGCAACGCAGTCATTTGCTTGTGTCCCAGTAATAATTTTTTCTTCTTCGTCGCCTTCCTTCTATATAGAAGTCTGCTTCACATCGATGAATTGGCAAACCAAGGCAGTTGAGGTATCTTCTGCCACGTGCAAGGTCAAGGCAATGTCTAGCTGGCAAGGACAGTACTTGGAAAACACAGGCGCTGGAATCCTCTCTCGTAAAAGTGACTTCACAAAGGCACTTTTTAAATCACCAACCTGACAAAACAAATACAATATCAGTTCACATTCAACTTATTTCAATCAACATTATGGAATCTATCATCACTTCTTATCAGAAATGATAAACACGCTGCCAATGCTTACTTGTATTCCTTTCTCCAAACCAAATCAGCCTCCTTCATGAAGTTATGTGTGACAAGGGAATAACCAGTTGAAACACGTATTGCAGTAATACTCTAGGCAGCAATCCAAAAGTTCGGAATGATTTAAATAGATGAATGTGGCAGACACAATAATTAGGCATGCTGGTTGTGAAACAATTCAATCTAATGTGCTTAGTCTCCAAAACAATATACAAGTTTCCATTAATTTATCATTTGGCCCTTTAGATTGTGTTATTGCAATATAAACTGTTATTTGTTCCCTCTTAGAAGGAAGATAGCATTCTGTTTGCATTTCCCGCATCTCTCCCTCTCTCTTACTCAAGGGAGGAAAAAAAGGAAAAAAAAAGAAAGAACAAAAAGAAAAAGGCCATCTCAAAATTACAAGAAAACCCTTTCCTTGTCCAGAAACGATAATTAGTTTCCTTGTTAAACTAAAGGCTGTTTTTGGAAGGCTTCATGAAAGGCCACCTTCCTAAGCCATCATTTTCTGATGAGTTCTTCCTAATGTGCAGAATCCTCTTCTGAATTTTTCTTTGATTAAATTGGCTTTCATGCCTCTTTACAAATGCACAGTTCATCATCAAAATCTTGGACTTTCGAATATGGAACTTAAACTATTTGGGGACTATAAAATACCTACAATATTTTATATAAAATATAAAAATATAAAATATTGTAGGTATTTTATAGTCCCCAAATAGTTTAATTTCCATGTTAAATTCTACAGGTAGAAAAAATAAAGGGTTAGATATTACATATGATCTTTAATAAATGACTATTTTAAATGCAAAGCACGAAACCACAGTCATGGTGTTTCCTTCCTTCTATTCAGCTTGTAAAGAACACAAACTTCACTTTGCAGATACCAGCCAGAAGCAGCTGATGGATTATTTTTATACAAGAATAATGAAAAGGGGATGATTGGAATAAGTGATTTTTAAAATGTACCAATAAAAATAGCTCCAAGCACATTGTTGGCTTTCCCATGCCAGAAAAATTACCATTCTGTGCTTGGATTCATCTGGTTTAATTAAAGTCAGTATTGTCAGTAATGTGAGTAAGCATTACTTGCACAGAGTTTCAGAAACAGTTCTGACTTCTAGGTCTTCACCACATCAAACAGCTCTTCTATTACTTAGCAATGTTACCAGAAAAACTTTTACTGTGAGACTGATACCTACAACAAACTTTGCTACTACTAGCACAAATAAAGGTCATACAACACTTACTGCTCAGAAATTTAGTTTCAAGGCCAGTGTGCAGTCTAGACCACGCTTAGCTAGCTGCACCTCCACCTTTGGCAAGCTGCAATTTTAAAACAATTCTACACAATGGTAATATAATACAGTATGCAAATTAAATATTCCTTTCATTAATTATTCCTTTGATGTAGTCCCACAGCATTGATGAAGAACAGAGTTAAACTGAAAGTTTACACAGAGGTGAGAAAATACTTCTAAATGCTTAAAAGCAAAGGGGGGGGGGAAACAGAAGAAGGGAGAAAAGAAAGAAAAAAAGCCTTTCCAGAAGAGTTTCTTGGGCTGATGATTTAGCTGGCTAAATGAAAAAGAGTCTCCCCGAAGCCACTCATTCAAATTCAGAACCATCAGCAATGGTTTTCAGAAGTCTATGTAGGAGATGTAAATTTTTCTTAAAATTTCAGTCTAGATTATACTGCATACTGTGTTAAAAAAAAAACCCACACAAATAATAATACTTTGCTGCACTGTATACCACCATAGCTGACAAAGTCATTTCTCAAATAGTAGGTGTAAAGGCTGATGAAAAATAGACGTTACATATCATGACACAGCAAACACTATACACTTTAAAAAATATAGGAGGAGAAGGAAAAACTGAGAAAAATTCTGCAATGAATAAAAAAGGAACATGACATGCAGAAAGAGCTCAAGAGAAGGAAAACGCAGAAGCAAAAAACAAAGTGAAATGGCTGCTTATGGAAGAGGAAGGGAGAGGCTTCATGGGAAAATGAGATGTGCGGAAAAAGATGGAAGTGAACGCTGGGGGAGAAAAGGAATTTTAGAAGGAAGCGAGAAGAAAATAAGGTTATATGGGAAAATGCAGTATTTTGGTAAAGAGATGGAAGGAAACAAGGCAAAAGCAGCATGGGACTATATAAGAATATACAAATAAAATAATAAAAAGCCTCTATAAAATGCCAAGGCACAGGGCATTATTAATGTCACAGCTAACTCTGACCTTATGTGTTGCAAAATCCACCTATGTGGAGAAGATGGGGGCCTCTAGCAAGTGTAAACTCTGTTTTTCTTTTCACTGGTTCCAACTTAGATTTGCCCCATCTACCAGGCAATTGCCCTCCTTCAAACAAACCAAAGCAAATCTCTAGCAGCCTAGTGCACTTGGCACCAAGGGAGCCCCTTACCCAGGCAGAAGGGTTTGCTTTGGGGTTTGTCTGGGGTTCTTGCTTAGGTTTTGTTCTCGTTGGTTTTCATGAATCCAACTCTCCGGGCAAAACAACTCAACCTTCCACCCACCACTGCAATGAGAACAAACTACCAAAGCTTATACATAGACAACTGAGATGCAAAACTGGTGGCAAAGCTGCAAAAAATGTTAAATGATACAGTTAAACAAACTAATTTTTTAACAACTGTTACTGCTTATTTTCAGTCTCTCACGCACTTGGATCAATCAAATTGATCCAGAATATATCCACAAATGTAGTTTTCCATACAGCAAATGAATAAATTCATTTGAAAACACTGTTTAGCTTTAGGCCTCCACCTTTCATTTCTTCTGGGCAGAATTCTAGAAAGGCAGAGAGCAGCAGGTGCTTTTGCCAATCTCATGTTCCCCTGAGATACCAGGGAAGAACCTGTGTTTGAATCCAGATCATCTTTGTGTTATGTTTTAAACCACAGAATCCTTTTTCCTTTTCCAAGTAGACATATTCCAGTGCACTTAAATATATCCTTTTCTGATAAACATTTTCCCTTTAACTTTTAAATAAGGCAAAACACATAGGCATTAGGAACCCCCAGAAAAGGTTCTAACTCAGAGAAACATTAAGTAACCACATGGGAGTTTCTAGTGAGCACAATGCCTTATCCTCTCATAAAAGAGTGGATCTCTTAATTGGAGATACTAGAAAATAGCAGCTCTTGCTATATAAAAGATATGGGCTGCTTTGGTCCAATAGTTTTACTTATCACACCAGTTTATGTAGTGAAGTGGATCTGTATAATGGAGAAGCCGAGCCTTCTTCGATGCAGTCTGTTCACGCTTCAGCACATAATCACAGTAAGGTCACAACAACTTTTTCAGTCTAAGAACGAACTGAACCGAGGATCAAAAAGCCACCTCTGCAGATGACAACTTCCAGGAAAGGAGCAGTCTTATGCAGGTCCCAAAACAGATCACTACTGGAACCATTAATTTCAAAAAGAATTATAATTTTCTACTGAGAATTAAGTGCTCCATAATATTCACCAAATGAAATTTTTCAATAAGTGATTCAAGCTCTATTTATTGATCCCATTGTCAAAGTTTATCAACATGATCCATTTATTTTTCTTTACATATATATACCTATATATGTGCATATACACACACAACAAACAAGAATTGAAAGTTAGGAAACGCCCAGCTGTACTTAAGCAGCATTGCATAAGTTTAAAGTAAAAGACCACAAACATTCTTTTCCAGTGGACCAGAATTGATTTGCTAAATATACTAAATAAGCTCTATTGTTTACAGTGGTCTGTTTTAAAATTAAGGGATAAAAACAAAACAAAAACACCTACCCCACTGTGTCGTGAAACCAAGCTGACCTTCCCTTGGGTCACTAGCAGGGCCCGTTGACCTTCAGCATAGCTATCTGCTGCCCAAACTCACACTGTAAGTGCCTGCAGCAACTATTTTCACTGTGGAGTAGCCCTGAAGCTGGGATGAGAGACAGATTTTGGCATGGGTTTCATAGCCATTCACTAGCACAGGTAAAATGGGATGGGTTCCAATACAGAAGATCAAGCTAACCTATCTAACAACCATTCCCTCTTGCATCACACTTTATGAATCCAGGCAGCCAAGAAATCCTGCATGCATTCTGAAAAACAGAAGGTGTAAATCCTCAAGTACAAGTTACATAGCCTTGTACTTCAGCTCATCTTCTCACTCCCAGCCAGTCACTTTCTGTACCAGTTCATGCTCTTATCTTCTTCCACATGCAGGGAAGGCAGATACCCATCTCTTCAGCCTTGCTCACAGGAAGCGCCAAGGAGGAACAAGGCAACCTCTGAACATGCAGCTTAGGCTTAACCCTGAGATGGCTTTGCCCTGTGAAGTTGTCTTGCTCACCATATCCAGGGAACCTACGCAATTCAGATACCCAGCTTAACTCATTAAATGCCTGAAGTTAGGTGGGATAAAACTGATCCTCAGGACCTATCCGACCTGCAGTCCCCAACACTGACCTTAGCGTTCGCAATCCACAGTCATACAGAATTCTAGTTGCGCCAAACAGCCCTGGTGTGCTGAATACTCAACACCACCAGAATGTCTTTAGAACTTAAGTTCTCAAAAACAGCATGCACGTAGTGTGATTTTTTCAGATTTTTGGCTTAGTCAAATACAGTAACTTGCTTAAGAGGCCCGAAGTCATATCTCTAACTTCAGGGGAATTTTATTGCCAAATTCCAAGTTCTTGATCTCAAGCAGGTTGCTACCGCAACTTTTACACGCTTACATACCCAAACACAAAATTATTTCGGTTACTTCCTCAGAATTGCACCCTTAGCCCTAAATTCACTTCAGAAATAATTTTTAAGAAACAAATAAAAAATAAACCTGCAGTAGACATCAGGCACATCAGATTTCAGGCTGATATTTTAAGGTGGATGCTAGAAGTTATTAGCAGCTGAAAACACACACTCTTGTAACAAAAACTGTTGGACATTCTTAACCATAGGAATCGCCTAGGTTCAGGACCCAGCAACCACAGCTTTAACAGAGGATAACCTTATCAACAGTTCCAGGTCCTCATGAGTCTGATGTTCAGCGAGCTCCACACATCTGGTCTGAGGATAAACTAAACTCTGACGGTCCAACCATTCCCTCCCATCAACAAGTTACTACTTCTGGGTCAGTGACCTTGCTCGGGACGGCACTGTAACAGGCAATATAGGACAAAATACGATTCCCACATGCCCCAGGACATCCCCTGAAATGGAAACACAGCGACTAGCCAATGTGCCAAGCTCCATGGGCACATCTTCAGATCGCTGGCAAGGAGTCAAGCTTTCAGGAATCACAGCGCCACGTGATCCTTCTGAACACTTTTTCCAACAGCTACTGTTCTCGTTGGTCTTTGGTTTCGGTACTGACGCTGGGAAGTCGGGTCGTGCACTAGGCAAAGGCCCTTGGGTGGGCCAAGGCATGGGAAGACTGATGCGGAGCCAGCAGCGGCTCCGGGGCCATGAGAGGCTCCCAGGCAGCTCCTGGCGAGTCCCAAACACAGCAGGAGCCACGAGCTATCTGCCTTGTGCAAAGCCACAATCCTGCTGATCAGCAGCATCTCACTCCTCTGGTAATGGCTTCTGCGAACCCCTGAATACTACCTACCAGAATACTTTATAGACTCCTGTCGAAGACCCTCCCTCCCTTTCTGAACCTTGCTAATCCTTCAGCAGCTCACCATAACCACGAAGGAAACTTGCTTTGCAGCACACTACATTTATAGCCAAAACCTAGTGGAAAGATTCCCAATATAAATCTAATGCACAGGGATTCCTCCATATAAAGCAGAACTAGGCCACATTAAATACCTCAGATGTTCTCTATGAAAATACAGACGGTCAAAGACTGACAACTACTGAGCGTGCCCATTCATCCTTAAGGTAAATTTCTAAAATAACAAAGGCCAAAGGAAAAGACATCCAAATCCCACTAAATCACACTTACTGGCACTGCACAGCAGATTCCAGTTTCAAAGCCCTTAGGAGACTGACATTTCGACGGGGCACTGGCAGGTAGTTCAGTCCAAAAGACAGTTCTTGGTTTTTCAATTAAAGCTCACCGCTGCATTCTTTAAAAAGTATCATTATTTTTCATTCTTTGTGCTTGAAACTGCATTCAAGGCCTCAAAATTGAATAGTAGCTGTGTATCAAATGGCCACAACCACACGAGCGCACTCCGGCACCATTTTAAATCCCACCTACCTGCCAGCACCTTGTCTCCCCCAGCCCTGTTTGCGCTTGCCCTTCCTTGGGCTCTGCCCAGAAGCTCAGCAGAGGAGGGCTGCAGTTTGATCGTAAGCTAAAGCTGGGCATAAAGCTCCTCTTACCAAATCATTACACCACACCCCAGCGATATGACAGCATGTCGGTCCCATATTTGAACCGGTAGAGTAGGTTATACATTAATAATTTTGGAAAAGTTAATTCTGTTCCAAGATGTTTTCTGACAAATCATCCACTGTCCATTCATCTCAGCTCAGAGTTACGCTGGCTCCCTCACGATCCTTCTCTCCAAGTCCAGAATAAAGCCCACACAGAACCATAGAGTGGCCACCAACCCTGCAGGCTAACTTGACAGAAGCGTGACCGCGTGGCCATGTCTCACACCTGGTGAAGCACACAGCAGACCTGAAGGCCAAGGACCACGAAACCACACGCTGAAGCGATCTCCGTTCCCTCCTCTGCACTCAGGCTGTCCTTCCTATTGTGGCACGTCTTATTCTTTGTTGCGTGCTCCTGTAACGTGGGGAATCTCTAAAATAACCTAAATTCACCTCATTTACTCCCTATCCCTGGAAAGCAAGGCTGACTCTGAGTCATCTCACACTATTATAAGCCTCACTGCAAAATCCTCTGCTAGCCAATACAGAGAAGATCTTACTTTAAAAGATGCTAAAGTGGATGAAAAAAAGAGTTGGTTTGCAGACAAATAATATGACAGTTGCCATGCTCCTTAATCACATTTGAATAAGTTACATTCTTAAAGACTGACCATGCAAGAAGATTTCTCTGTGCTAGATAAGCTTTTCTCACTTTGCCAGCCTACCAGATTAGGAAATAGAGACCAGAAAGTGATATGACAAAACTGAGGTATCGCTCATCAGTGAATACAATGCCAGTTTTGTATTCTCCTAAACCAATTTCTAACCTTTTTTTTTTTTAACATATAACCCAATATTAAGAGCATTTAGCGAAACTAGACAGTGTATGGTAGAGTGTAACAATGTCTTTCTGCATAATTCAGTAAAATTTCACAGGACAGTTGAGTTTGGAAGGGATCGCTGCAAATCAGCTAGTCCAAACCCCCTAATTTGAGTACTGAACACAGAATGAGGCCACTAGCTCTTCCCTGAACTATTGTGAACTCACAAAAATAATGCCTTTGGATGGGGAATAAGCTGACATGCCCCAAGAAAGTGATTAAAAAAAATGGGATATCACAAAAAAAAATCCCCTATATTCAGGAAACCAAAGAAAACAAAAGACTCATGAAACATCATCTGCTCTTCCATGGCAAATATGAATGGAAAACCATAACATTCCTAGGAAAAAATAGTCAACTATAGTAGAAAGCAATGAATGCTTTCTCTTTGATAAATTAAAAATGAAATTTGTGAACATTTCTTTAATCATTTATTTATTTATTTAAGGCTGAAAGCAGACTTCATTTTTCACTGAATAAATTGTTACTGCTCAAGAGAGGAAGAAAACAGAAAAATTTGATCAGAGCAGCTACAGAGTAGTTTGAACAAGTGGGCAGGCGCCATAAATACTAGAATTTTATTCTCAGTCTTTTTATTAATTTGACCTGAACTCTATTGAATTCAAGTCTCTGGACCGTCAAAAAAAAAAAAAAAAAAAAAAAAAAAAAAAAAAAAAAAAAAAGTTATTTCTTTGCCTGACTTAGAGATAACTATTGCAACATCTTTGTTATACAACCAGAGATGGACGCTTTAGTCAAGTATAATTCAAATGAATAATTTACTGAGAGTTAATTTTAACCACTTTAGCTAAGATGACAGAAGTCCAGGGACAGGTTAGAAAATACAGGTCTGTTTTATTTGAACTAAGTGTGATCTACAAATAATCAGTTTTGCTAAATGAGCAATATTCTGTTTGCCAAAATCGCTAGTCTGAAATGTTGATCCTTTTGCTTCTCTAACCGCGGTTCAGGTTTTTTAGTATGTTCCATGCTATTTACAGTAGAGCAATGAGCTTACTCAGAAAATCTACCGGTTTACTTTAAAGCTGGCTTTACAATATAATAGCACTAATGTCCTTTGTCCTCTGGGAAATAGGTGAGGAAAGTGTACCATCAACCGTGAAACAACAAACACGGCTCAGGACCTTTTCAGCGATACATCATACTACACTGGGAATGGACTGTGAAATATTTGAAGTTCAAGTCTGTAGATGACTGGAACCCCAAAGAATATTTGCTAACATCAGAGCGCTTAGAAGTCATGCTGATAAAACTAATGCTCATTATACTTCAGTTAAAATGCAGAAAACAGATTTTTCTCCTTCTAGCAAACATTTTTTGGGGCTTTTACAATAATTTTCATCCTACTCCACTGCACCTTCTACTCTTTTTCTTGGTCTGTATCTTCTCTTAGTCAATAACTTAAACATGTCTTGTTCTCAATTCAAAAGAAAACTGATTTAATTCTCTAGGTTTTTGAATTTCATATATAAAATTCTGCTCCAACCTTGACAAGAGGGCTGAAGTAATTTTTGTTACTGTACTTCTGTGAACTTAGTTAATCATCCCCAGCAGCAATGATGCATCACTTGGCCTCTTATGGACAATGTTTTGCTTTTGGCAGAGTGCACCATGCAATATCTATTAATCAAGTCAAATTCCCCAAAGGGGGGAACCCCAGTACATTAGGAGGTCCACCCAGCTGTGGACCTGCATTGTATTTTTCAGGAGTCTAAAAATATTTATACAAAAGTATGTTTATGTGCTCTATATTTTTTCTAGCCCTGGACAGGCATACAGAGACATGCTCATGACATGATGTCATGACTGTTTTCACCTGCCAAAGCACCAATAACATGTTATTACAAAGGAGCAGAATTTAAAAGGGCTTACACTGCTGTCGAGTCTCTATTTTCTCTACTCCAGTTTTACACTAAGCCTAGGAAACAGAATCCTTACAAAAGCTTTTATTCACGTGACAAACAGTATCTCCTCCCAGCGAAAGCCAGGAGGAAAGCAAGATTCAAATAAACCATGACTCCAGGTAAATTAAGACATGCTAAACTCGCAAGCTGAAAATATGTTCAAGACTGCCAGTAACATTGTTAATAACGTATTCCAGTAAATTACCCAGCTCTGGGAAGTTGCACAGCACGTCCAGACAAAGCTCCTGAGGAGCGTACAGCAAGAGAACTATCTAATGCTATTAACTCTGACTATGTCTTAAGTACTAAATCCATCCTGATAAAGAAACAGACTCTCCACAAGAAGCAGCAGAGCTCTGAAACAGAGTACGTGCATTTCTGTGCCATTTTTCCCATTTACATTTTAACTGAGGACAGCACGCTGAAGTATGTTTGTAAGAATAACTTCAGCAGTTAAGCCAGAAGACCTTCTACCCCGTTTCCTGTCTCCAGCAGGGGCCAATATCAGATGCCTACAGAAAAATATGAGAACGGAGCAAGCAGAGCATGGTAATTTCTGTGAATATTATCCTAGCCTCCAGGAATACGCGACTGATATCTTTGTATTTAATAGGTCTCACTGGATTTTCCTTACATGGATTTGCCCAGCGCCTTTTTGAACATTGCTCTGTGAGAAGAGGCTTTCATCAGCACGTGCCTGGGAAGTGGATACTAGGAGGGAGTAACTGGTTTTGAATCACTGACAAGAGACTGGACCCATGAGAGAGGAGAGTGGGTATGAAGGAAACACTTCAAGACTTCTGCTGTTTACAAATCTGTGCAAGGCTCCAGTGTAGCCAGGGAGTAACTAAGTGACTGATTTAAAAACTCCTTTGCTAAGTCTATGCTGTTGTTTTTGCTTATTACCATGAATGAGTTGCAAAGAGAGAGAGAGAGAGAGAGAAAGATCCCCTTTGCCTCCAACGAAGGCACAGCTTTGAGAAGTGTGTTTTTAAAACCTCCCCCGGCGCTCCAGGGCGCGTTAGGCAGGAGGACGCACAGAAGCAACGCCTTCACGACCCTGCGGGGGATCACACCAAGCTGAACCTGCCAGCGGGCCCTGAAGACCCAGGGCTGCGCACAGGCTTTGGGCTATGCCAGACCCTACGTGTTTCACAACCACCTCAAACACGTTTTGGAAGGAGCAACTCATCACGACCGCAAAGCGTTTTAGCGCAGGCGAAAAATCACGCCTTTAGCGGCTCAGCTTCTCAGAGGGTTGCCGCAGCGAGCCTTCACCAGGGCCCGCAGTACCACAAGTACTCAGCTGCCCTTTCTGCCTGCATTACGGGCACACACGCTGTTTTACAACAGTTGAAAAGATGGTGATCTAACTTTAATTTAGCCTATGAACGTCAGGTTGTTAAGACTGCAACCACGTACCTTCACCAGCAACTCTTCCACATCTTTTTAAAATACTGAAAACTCGTCCTTTATATGACAAGAGCAGAAATTTTCCTACTAAAAGCCATTTTTCAAAGCTCCTTCCTAGTCAAGGAAAAAACAAGAATTTTGGGGGCTTTTCTTAATACCTGAAAAACAGCCATTAAATAGGTTCATTGGTCTCTTGTAAAGATAGCCTGCTTTTTGTTTGGAATAGAAAAACTCCGTCCTCCCTTATTTTTTGGTCCTCCATGGTGAACAAAAATAATATCCAATCATGCCCACTGTGGAGATGACAGTAAAAGACTCTTTCATTTCAAAATTCATGTCATTTGTCTACAAGAAACCATTTAAAACTTCTGAGGCTATGCATATTACATTAGATGACACATAACAGAAACTTACTCTCCCTGGAATACAATAGATCTGCACTACGTGGACCCCTATTTTGTTAACAAATATCTATCACGAGTTCAAGAAAATAATTCTTTTCCTCAAAAACAGTGTTTCTGCAACTGACAGCAAATAAGGAGAATGCCCTTTCTCAAACTAGTTGCAAATTCTGGTGAATACTGGCTTTCCAGGAAATCTTGAAAATTTCTCTGTAATTCGTAACCAAAAGGAATGAGTTACAGCTGGAAGAAGTGCACATGAACTGCCTGCAGATGCAGTTTACCATAGTGAACATTAATTTTTTTCTACTCTCTAGGATAATGAATTTTTGCTTTTAATGTGCAATACTGCTACTGAACTTTCTTTTTGCTTGAAAGCTGACTAAGAAGCAGTGACATGCTAAAAATGGGTCATATCGATCTGTTGTTTTAATTTTTCAAATACATCTCCCTTGGTCGGAGAAGCTCACCACTTCTTTGCTGCCACCGGAAGAGAATTACTTTTTAACTCATTTTCATTTCAGAAAATAACGTATTTATTTTTGAATAAATAATGGGAGACAAAGGACTTAAAAGAAGGAGAAGATACTTAAGAAGAAACCCTGAGGGCTTAACAGTTTATAGAGATGACATCAGATGAGTTCATACCTATTTTTCTGCCACATGCAAAAAGCGGGACTATAGTTCATTACCTGCAAAAAGTAAAATCAGACATGAACCACATGCAGATTTCTGGAAGAAGAAACCCTGTCGAGATATTGTAAATACAACTTCAATATACAAAGCCTTCCTTTTCTGTTAGCTTTAAAGTTAAAGGGATATTGGACTCATGAAGCAATACTCACCTTGAGGACGTTATTTAACTGAATTAGGCAGTGTCAGCCCTAGTATTCCTCAGTTCTACACAGATGCAGGTCACTGACTCAAACCAACAAATCATAAACTTTTTCAACATCTGAAATGACTATCCCTCTCTGTTTTAACTCATTTAATAAGAAAAGACAGCACTAGAAAGTCTTTCCCATTCTCACTAGGACTTGCTGAAAACTGAAGAAAATTTCATTATCTTGATGCTTCCCCAAAGCTGAAAAGTCAAAACATCAAAGAAAAAGAATTTTAGCAATATGGAAGCAATTCCACCTGAACACTTTATTTACATATAGTTGAGTCATTTTATTGTAACTTAAATATTATCATAGATAAGTACATTTATTCAGGCATAAATTATAAACAGTGTTTCAGTATGAAAGTTGAAATGGAGTTCTTTCATCTTACTGAAAGAAAGAGGTGCAATATTTTTTCAATGAAAATTTCCACTGAATACAGAAATGTTTTGATAGAGTATTTTTTCCAGACCTTTTTCTACAATCTCTGCTTACCTATAACCGTAGAGATTTATCTCCACTGCTGGGGATAACAGCACTGCTAAGCACAGCCTGGTGTTCAGGCATGTTTCCAGTGCAATGGATATGCTTGTGACAGTAAGTCAATCCAGCTGGTTTTGGACAAGAGAGGGGTTTCTGCTCATACTCCAATGTAAAACTTCGACTGTTAAAAGTAAGTCTCAATAGTTCTGTCCTTTTAAAAGATTAACTTTTTTTGCTGTACTTCAGGCTGAGTCCTACATAGATATCTGAATCCACATTTTACTTTACACTACACCATTTTTATGCATCTTGAGTAACTTGTGTTAATTTCAAATTCAAAAACTTGCTTTAACCCTGCATAAATTTCACCTTAATAGACAGCACTATTTTTAAAAGATAATGTCAGATTTTTCCTAGTACTTCCTTCCTTGAAGACAAGTTCATGTGTTACAAGGTTTTTGAAACCACAGATAGCGCAAAAACATTCCTAATTTGATCAACACCAAAACTGTCACTCAGGATCAAATACCATGTGTTTATAAGCAAAATCAGAGATGTTACCTTTTCTAACCTCCAGCTTATATTCATATGCTGACTTGTGCCACTTGGTAGGAGTTCTTTCATTTCCTACATTATTCCCAGGAGTGAAAAAAGCAAGCAACATGCAAATTCAAACCAGACCAACAAAAAGTTCAAACCAAGCAACTCACTCAGTGTTAAGATTATGCCCTCAAGCAATCCTGTGCAACTTTATGGGCTGCAAAGTATACATAACCAATATATGGCTTTCACAGAGCTATCTGATTTATTACGATGCATAGACTCTCAAGATCCTGAAGACCTACTTCAAAGGCCTTTCTCCACATTTCTCCCTCTGTCCATCATCCGAAATAGTAATAACCATGGTACCATTTTACGTTAACTCAACAGAACTGCCTGTCCATTACCAAAAAAAAGCACTATTATAAGACGACAGAAAAAGGAGAGACTGAAAGACTCTGAGTCTTCAGACTGAAAGAAGATGCAATGGTATTCTAGATTTATGCTTTCAGGATTTCATACAAACAAAGTTTGTTCAATTTACATATTAAAATTTTTTTTTATTATTAATTATCATGGGTTTATAAAATTCAGTGGAGATCCATAATTTAAGGTCCCCTGTTTTGTGGCTTCCTTACCGGCACTCACTCACCAAATGTCTGTAAGTATGACTTAAAGAACAACCCTGCTGACAGACAAGACACAACCATCTAAATTTTGTAACTGCAGCACTGGAATCAGTAGAGGCACACAAATAAAAAAGTTCAGACACTTTAAATCACAAAAGTAGAAACACAAAAGTGAAAACTAGTCTGCTGTTTCTGAAGTCCTATTTTAAATCACTCATTTTTACTTCCAGATGAGGCACTTCAAAGATAAAGATCACCATGTACCTTCCTCCTAAGTGAAGTATCCAGATATCTGGATATCTTGGTATCCAGAGGCCAAGAGGATTGAGATCAAGGTGGTTATCTCCCTAAGCTCTACCACATATAACAAAAAGCAACACTACTACTAATTCTGCTTTAATTTCATCTAGCTTTTAGAATATGACCTATACAGATTCTTACTACAAGAATCATTAAACTCAAGTTTAAGGATCCACTGCACAATTCTACTGTGGCACAGCTAATTTTCTCCCATTCCACAGGAAGTCTTAAAACACTGACTGCATACGATAAAGTCGTATCACCTAAAATTTGTTTACAAGGGAACGTCATTTTAAATTTTTAAAAGTAAAATTCTCATAACTGCAGAGAGAAGTTAGAAAATATAAATCCTAAAATTTTAAAATCAAACAAAAAGAAAGCAAATTAATCCCTCTGTCTGCAACCTGATGATTTGGGAGACTCAATCCTCATGATTTTGGAGGCACAGTCACTCTTAATGCTATGAATCTTATGGTTGTTTAGAGAAATTTAAAGTTAAAAGTAGCAGCTAAAAGTGTAAAATATTTGCAGATGGTATGAAGACTGAAGTTAGAGTAGACATTTAGGGCCAACAAATGATACAAGAGCATCCAAAACCAGCAAAATTATGTGGTTAAATAGTTTGCTTTTACTTCTAATAATCTGCTGTAATTTTCACAAAGAACACTACCAACAGTCCTCCCCTTCTGCTCTTTGCAACATATCTTGAAAAATAAAGATAGTTTGCAGATAATACCAAAATATTTAGACGTCAGACTTCAAGCCAACTGCGAAGTAACAGAAGTATCTCATTATATCAAGTATACTGGGTGATGAAATGACATACAAATTTAACATAAATATAGGCAAAAAAATGCACATGGGGAAAAAAATCAAAAGCAATAATATACACACAACAAGACACTACCACTCAGGAAAGACATCTTGTAGACATTATGGACAATTTTACGAAAAATTCAGCAAAATACTCAGCAGCTGATGAGTCCAAGAGAAGTAGAACATTTCCTCCTAGATAAGCTCAGGAAGTGCGGGTTAGATGAGTGGACAGTGAGGTGGATTGAGAAGTGGCTGAAAGGCAAAGCTCAGAGGGTTGTCATCAGTGGCACAGAGTCTAGTTGGAGGCCTGTGGCTAGTACAGTCCCCCAGGGCTCAGTACTGGGTCCCATCCTGTTCAACTTCTTCATCAATGACCTGGATGAGGGGACAGCATGCCTCCTCAGCAAGTTTGCTGATGATACCAAGCCGGGAGGAGTGGCTGACACACCTGAGGGCTGTGCTGCCATTGAGAGAGACCTGGACAGGCTGGAGAGTTGGGCAGAGAGGAACCTCATGAGGTTCAACAAGGGCAAGTGCAGACTCATGCATGTAGGGAAAAATAACACCAGGCACCAGTACAAGCTGGGGGCTGACCTGCTGGAGAGCAGCTCTGCAGAGAAAGACCTGGGAGGGCTGCTGGACGACAAGTTGACCATGAGCCAGCAATGTGCCCTTGTGGCCAAGAAGGCCAGTGGTATCCTGGGGTGCATTAGGCAGAGTGTTGCCAGCAGGTCGAGGGAGGTGATCCTGCCCCTCCACTCAGCCCTGGGGAGGCCTCATCTCAAGTACTGTGTCCAGTTCTGGGCTCCCCAGGACAAGAGAGACATGGAGCTACTGGAGAGAGTCCAGCAAAGGGCTACAAAGATGATCAGAGGGCTGGAGCACCTGCCCTGTGAGGAAAGGCTGTGAGAGCTGGGCCTCTTCAGCCTGGGGAAGAGAAGACTGAGGGGGGGATCTTATCAATGTGTACAAGTACCTGAAGGGAAGGTGTCAAGGGGACAGGACTAAACTCTTTTCAGTTGTCCTGTGTGACAGGACAAGAGGCCATGGGCAGAAATTGAAGCACAGGAAGTTCTGCCTGACCGTGAGGGGGAATTTCTTCCCTGTGAGAGTGTCGGAGCACTGGCACAGGTTGCCCAGAGAGGTTGTGGAGTCTCCTTCTCTGGAGATCTTCAAGGCCTGCCTGGATGCAACCCTGCCTACCATGCTCTAGGTGACTCTTCTTGAGCAGGGGGGGTTGGACTAGATGATCTCCAGCAGTCCCTTCCAACCTTACCGATCCTATGATTCTATGAAATATTGGCAGAAAACAGAACAAAATAGAAAAAGAATTACAGTAGTACATAAATTCATGAAGCACAAATCTTGCGTAATAAATGAAGTTCTGATCTGCCTCATCTCAAAGAAGATTACAGGAGAACTAGAAAAGAGAGAGAGCAGCCGCATGATCACTCCTATGAAAAGGATGCCATACACACAGAGACAACAAGGCTTTTGACAGCAGAAAGAATATGACATTCACATGGAACGATGAAGATTACTGAATGTGACTAAGAAGTAGGGGGCAACCAGTGAATTACCACTCAGGAAAACATACAGAAGGCAGTCATTTTTGCTCAGGGCAAACAAAGGCGTGAAATTTAGGTGATTGTGAGATGACTTTGGATAGGTGATGCGCTGTAGGTCAGAAATATGACTTGGTTTAAAATGTCAAAAAAAAAATCAGAATATTTAACAGTCATCAAAATCACTAAATAAATTCAGATGGAAACTCCTTATTAGGAAGTCTCCACCTCCTAATGACTAGAAGTCAGAATCATTTGCCAATCAAATAATATATTCTGTCCTCAACTGACCTCTTTTCCTTCTCAACTTTAAGACTGCAATTCCTTACATGTAGCCTAGTTCTGCAACTACAGCTGGCTACAGATCCATAGGGACATACTGGTCCTCAAATCAGATTTCAGAGATGGGAAATTTGTACTACCTATCTTCAGACATCTGAAGGCATCACTAGTGACTGAAAAACACAGTCTCTTTACTCTTCTTCAATGCCAAGGGAAACACAGGCCCCTCAAAAGAATGGTTCGCACCTTAAACGCACAGTTCTATCTTCTGGAGATGTCAAAAAGCTACAGACCTTGATGAAATTATTGCACATAGAAATCCCTACAAGAGTGGTGAAGTGATAAAGTGGTTTTGCACCTCAGGGATGAGTTAGCCACCTGCGGAAGCAAAAATGCTCAGAAACGCGCATTTGTTCTCAGACCATCCTCCCTTACGCTTTAGGTTTTGTGTTCTGCTCCTCAAGAGACCAGAGAAAGAAGGAAGGACAAGAAGAGAACAGGAAAACTGAGAGGAGGAGGATGTGATACCTTACGCTGTACCAAAGAGTCCAACCATTTCCAGCTCCACGCATGAGGTCCAGGTTCATATGCTGTTTAATTCCACATACTGCTCTCAAGCTAAATCTCAATCATAGAATCTGTAAAGTTGGAAGGGACCTCTGGAAATCATCTAGTCCAACACCCCTGCTCAAGGAAGGGTCACCTAGAGCATGTTAGACAGGGCTGCATCCAGGCAGGCCTTGAAGATCTCCAGAGAAGGAGACTCCACAACCTCTCTGGGCAACCTGTGCCAGTGCTCCGACACTCTCACAGGGAAGAAATTCCCCCTCACGGTCAGGCAGAACTTCCTGTGCTTCAATTTCTGCCCATGGCCTCTTGTCCTGTCACACGGGACAACTGAAAAGAGTTTGTCCCCGTCCCCTTGACACCCTCCCTTCAGGTACTTGTACACATTGATAAGATCCCCCCTCAGTCTTCTCTTCCCCAGGCTGAAGAGGCCCAGCTCTCACAGCCTTTCCTCACAGGGCAGGTGCTCCAGCCCTCTGATCATCCTCGTAGCCCTTTGCTGGACTCTCTCCAGTAGCTCCATGTCTCTCTTGTCCTGGGGAGCCCAGAACTGGACACAGGACTCGAGATGAGGCCTCCCCAGGGCTGAGGAGAAGGGCAGGATCACCTCCCTTGACCTGCTGGCAACACTCTGCCTAATGCACCTAGGAGACCATTGGCCGCCTTGGCCACAAGGGCACATTGCTGGCTCATGGTCAACTTGTCGTCCAGCAGCCCTCCCAGGTCTTTCTCTGCAGAGCTGCTCTCCAGCAGGTCAGCCCCCACTCAAGCTCAATCCTTTAAAATAGAATTTGTGGCTTCTCACCACTTAGGGTTTATTATTATTATTATTATTATTATTTATTTTAATTATTTATTTACACTGAGGATTAAGCTGCCCACTTGTCTCCTGCTGGTGTTTCCACTTCAAAGAGTTGCTACTGCGGACTGCAACACCTTTGAAAGTGGCCTCACTGCACAGTCAAAGTAGTGAGCATTAAATAAAAAAGAAAAGAAAAAAGAAGGAAAAAAAAGGCTTTCTAAACACTTCAATACAGTTACTTTCAAAGGCTTTCATGCCTTGCACACCATGGCAAAGAAAAATTTCAGGTTTTGAGGTCTCCCTCCAACCCTCAAATCATAGCAGTTAAAAAAAAGAAAGAAAGAAAATTCAGGCTGAAAGTATGTCCCAGGACTGGTGGAGGGCACTAAAATGCACAAGAGAACTGGAAAAACATGTATAAAGTGAGAAATTTTTAAATGTACATGCTACTGCTCCCAGACAGCAGCGCACGGCTCTGCTCGCGCACGTTTAGCATGTCAATAGGGACTGCAGCGCTGCTATCTGTAGCACAAGCAGTCCACACACACGCGAGCCCGCGTGCAGAAACCTCTCACTAGATAAAGGTCTGCTAAAATCCACAGGAATCATCAAGCTCTTGCTCACCTTGCAGCTCCATGCCTCGCTCCCAGGACTGCAAAGGGTATTTCTGCCTTTCCGTTTGCCCCAGCGGGCGGCCAAGCACAGCCCAGCTTCCTGTGTTCGGGGCGCCCCGAACCTTGCCACCGCGGCTGCAGGTCAGGCTGCCTGAGCATGACGGGGCCAGGAAAACGAGCGTTGCCTCCCTCACAGCAGTAAGAGGCAATGCATAGGAATACAGTGCTATCAGCCAGCATATCTGGCAGGGAAATCTCATAATTATCATGGCAATCTTTTAAACAAATAAAATGCAAAGCAGTGCTGAAGTCCTGAATCATTAACTGGGTGCACACCTACACTCCAGCTGCAACTGGCAGGAGGAAAGGGCCCGTCAGGAGACCAGGGACACAGTCAAGAGACTGGTTTGTTTACAAACCACGACTGTTGCGGGGTTGAAGTATTTATACAGCTGTTGATAACAGCACGGTAAGCTATGAAAAGGAGGGAGGAAAAATACACAAAATTGGACTAAAGGTAGGCTTTGATACTCTACAGGGCTGTTACTTCCCCTGCCTCAGTGTCAAGGAGTCTCTTAGAGAAAGCTTCCTGCTGAAAGCTTTAAAGTAGAAAACAAATACATCATTGAAAATCATATTCTGAGCTCTTGACAATAAATGGAAATCTTGCCACTTCACAGTTTAACGGTAGTTTCAGCCTTTAAGTTCAGAATATTGTCTATAATGTATATATAAACCACAAAAACAGACTCAGAAACTGAGGTGAAAAAAGGATTTTGAGCCATTTGGTGTATGCAAAGCTTTAAAGTAGAAAATGTAAGAGAAAACAATCCTCAGAAATCCAAGAAAAAAATATTAGGCCTGGATAGCAGACAATGCTAGAGGAAAAGAAACGATATTTACTGGATTTATTAAAAAAAAAGGAGAGGAGGGAAGAGGAGAGGAGAGGAGGAAAAGAAGAGAGAGACAGAAAAGGCATTCCTGCTGAACCTTAGCTCCCTGCTGTAAAACTACAAAATAGGGAAATTATTTCTATTTTTTTCCCTGATCTGAATTCTCTAACTCTACCTATTGTTAGAAGTACTACACTCTCTCGCAGAACAAAGTATTTTTACCCACATATGAACCTTCGTACCAATCATGTCTCCAGCAGTTCAACAGTGTGTGATAACCAGACCCTCTGGCACTGGTGTTGATCAACCACTCAGACATTTCTAAGTTATTGATCTAAAAAAGAAAAAATTAACAGACTCTGATATGAACCATCTGTTCTTACTTCTTCATCTGCTTTTTATGCAAGAACTGTACTGCTAAAACGCTCCTACTGTCTTATCAGGTAGTTTTTTTGTATTTCAAAAACCACAAAGACGACGACTGCACGTGCATATGCATATTTGTACATAAAAAACAGGAGCAAGTGACTGTGTGTGTGTATGTCTCAATTTCTCCCTTTTAGTTACCAGAACTAGAGCTGAGCTCTTCTAACTGGCAGAGTCGGTGGCTACCTCAAGCGCACTAGATCCGATGCCAGACTTGCAGCTCCAGGAGTCCTGTGAGTCTCCTGGAAGAGCAGCATGATGAATTCTGCACAATGCTGGCAATTCTCAACAGCTTTAATAAAAACCACTAGCACAAAAAGCACTCTACGTAATTACTGTTCCTTTGTATTAAAGATTTTTCATTTAATCTCTTGTTGGAAATAGTCTTTCATTTTCACAGCCCCCAAATTTTCCTTTCCGGTATGCCCAGAACACTGAGCTGATAATACAGAACTTGACATCACCAATGTTGTCAAAGAGAGCGCTTGATGTTGTAACAAGTCTTCTTTAAAAAGAGATATATACACACACACACCAGAAGATTAAAAAGTTGGCAGATTCTGGAAAGAAGATACATAATCTTTTCCTTCCCAACTACCCTCTATCCCAAACAGAGCTGAAAAGTTTGTTTTTAAAAGACTTTGGACTCCATTTATCAATAAGCAACAACTGTCACTGCATTTGCTAGTAACATATAAGAAAATTAGTTTAATTACTCTAGCAGTTAGTACTACTATTACTTAAACTTGATTTCAGCATTGACACCCTCTTAAAATGAGTTTTGCTTTCCTCCTCTTAAAATGAGTTTTATTCTCCTCAGGCTATAATTTCTGCCTATTTGCAGGCAAGTTGCATTGTACTGGTTCACACCAGTTAACCATAATATATTGTGTTAAACCCAACATATCAAATGAGTCTCACAGTCAAAGGCTAAAAAAAATGTTTATAAAAAGAAAATGCATACAGACAAATTCTAAAGCAAGTGATTATATTCTCTTTTGCTACAATTGTAACAACTGTGTGTTTTTAGTCACAAGGGAACAAAAATCACTGGGCTTACAAAGAAAAAAAGTGTTTCTTCCCTGAAAAAGAGAAAGAAAAGTGTCTGAGGCCAGGGATATCTAATAACATTAGAAAATAAGAAATCACTAATAGCTAATATTCGAAGTTTAAACTCAGCAATATGTCTAACCAATAATTCAAGAAATTAAAACCATATGTGCTCTTATGAATGAGGAACTCCATTTGAACACTACAATTCTTTTTTTCTTTTCTCTCAATACTATTAAAAAGAAGCACTCTGCAATGCTCTTTTTTTTTTTTTTTTTTTTTTTTTTAACAAATAAATATAGTATAGATTATTCCTGACATGCTTGTGAACAAAACAACATTCGTTTACAAAACAGGTGAGTTATCAGACATGAGTACCTGAAATCACATTATAACATTAACAGCTGTTTTCCTGGCCCCCTCAAAATATTTGTAGTTATGTTTTTTTCAACATGTCTATAAAATGCCTATTTATAACTGAAAAACTTGATTTGATTTTATGAAATATCCCATAAGCACAATACTATCCTTCAGGACAAGTAAATTATTAGTAAATTCTAATTTAGGAAAATGAAGAAACTAATTACACACATAATAATTATTGCTTGTAAACAGACAGACTGCACACAGTAAGGTATTACTGCACAAATAGCTCTGATTAAATCCACAGAACAATTAAGGGGAAAAGATACCACTCTGAATAAAAAAGCTACCAGAATTTGGCTAGAAATAGTTTTACTACCAATTATTTATATAGCAAATGCAAACATTGTGTATTTAATACAGTCTCTATCCTCCAAGGCTAAAAGCCCACCAAACTATCCATATAAAGTATACCTTGAACAGGAAAGACTTTTTTAATCTCTTTGTCTGCTTGATTGCGTATTCTGTCTGGCCTTCTGATAAAACTATCTCACTGAGTAATGAATACAAATTTTCTCTGTCAGTTGGGCACAGGGATGGTAATTCTGTACAATGCTATTTCAGTGATATGAAAAACAGCCTCTTAAAATAAAAATTATCTGAAAGAGTCTGTAAACATAAGACTGAAAAGTTTTGTCTCTAAACTATGCATGAAAATAGTTTTATTTGTGAAAATTAAAACATTAGCTCACATTTTATAGCTTGAAAAAGATATTTCTCATGATCAGTCTTTGCTTCACATGCTTAACACATACTATGCACACAAACACTAGCTTTAAACACAGTCAGTGAACAGGTTAAACATGCACTGCACATTCATATCCCATGGCATTTAAAAAAAGGATTTTTGATAACAATGTTCTATAACCTGATATAGCATATAGATATAAAGTGATTCTGATACAAGATCTGAAATTCCCAGAAAACTCATACTGTTGATTTTTCTTAGAAGAGCTCAGCATTTAAACACAACTGGTTCATAAACTGAAGATGTGTTGACATCCTCACTCCAGGTCTTTACCAACTGGGAGCTTGAATCAAGCTTGTCTGAACAGGGAGCAGGCTCCAAGGAGTTAAGAAATGGCAACAGAAGTTTTGAGCTTTGTCCTGTACCTCTCCTTGAAGGGAAAGGGGTAAAAAGGCTGGTCTGGAAGGATCTATTTAATGCAATGTTCTCAAACTAGTTTAGATTGTTGCTAGGAAAAAAAAAATAAATTCCTCAAAAATACCCTATTGAAAGCTTTTCTAGGTGATAAAAATGTCCTTTTATCTAGTTTCTTCTTTAAGACACTGATCTTTAGTCCTCCTCAGCTCATACACTTAATTTTTCCATTCACATTCTATACAAATATTTATATGCAGTATTTATGGGCATTACAGGAAAAATAAGACAACACTTTCTTCACTTTCTTGCTGTTCCACCAACGGTCTGCTAGTCTTAAAAAGAAAAAAAAAGAAAAAAGAAAAAAAAAAAAAAAAAAAAAAGCTATGTAATATGATGTTTGTATACACATTATGCTCTTATAATACAACTGAAGCCAGGTAGCTAATTGGGTGGGATCCTGAAAGGTACTGAGCACCAACAACGCATATGGCAGTCAAGGCAAGTTGGCTTTCCTTAATCTTTAGGATCTCATATGATGAGGCAATGTTCTCAGACCCTCCTAGCAATAATCATAGAATTGGTAAGGTCTGGTGCAGTTTGTCTCTAATAATACATAGTAATGCCCCCCCCCCTCAAAAAAAGACAAAAAAAAAAAAAAAAAAAAGAACCTCCTAATTCTTTTCAAACTTTACAAACTTCGCTCTAAATATGCTTTTCCTTCTCTCCAAAGCATTCAACATAAATCTGCACCACAGCTTGCTGAAGCTCCTCCTTATCAAGAAAGTTAATGTGCCTCAGCATAGTGAAATCATTGCTTTAAAGGCCAGTCTGCTCATTAAATTATTCTGCTAGCTGTGTGTTCCCTCATTAAAAATGTATGAAGATCAGATAATTGCAGTACGTATTATTAACCTTGTTTTCCCTGTTTTCATATAAAGGTTCTATTTTGCTCCCAAGACAAAGACCTGGAAATGGCAAAGGAAATGTTCAACTGAACTACAATGTCAAAAACTCTATCAGCTTGCCTTCAAGAACACAAGTAACCACTGTGTATTCAGAAATACCGATACTTTTACAAGGGAATAAAATACTGTAATCTTATTGTACAGCTCCTTCGTATCTAAGATAGCCTATCTTGGTTTAGTTAAAGCCTCTGATACGGAGTTATTTAGATCAGCCATTCTACTTCAGGCAAATCTTCAAACATATCTGTTATAAACTTCACAGATTTCCAGGTTGACTCATTCTCTGTATTAAAGCTAGGAAGCACTACCAGATGACAACCTAGCTAAAAAATCCAATTAGGGTACAGTACTTCTGAAACATACTGACCTATTTCTTTTTTTACTTGTGTTATTTTTAATATACATATGCTCATGTTCTATTTCTGAAGAGAGCTATATATACATTTGTAAATTAATTCCTTTAGCAAACAAGGTAGCATAAAATTCACGTATTACACCCAAACATTACACATTCGCTGGAGAAATCTTGCTTCCCCGACTCCCCCAAGCAACACATATGGTATGCAGCACACTGCAGCAAACTCTTTAAACATTCAATAAAAGACAGCGATCCTCCTACCTGGTTTAGCTCTGTCTATTCAGCACATTTCCAGCGAGAAACAAAACATCTGATGTACACAAATAACGGTCTCGCTCCCGTTGCACCATGATGAATAATCTTCGCGTGGAACAATCAACAGCGCTGCTTTGCTGCGCCCAGGAAACCCTGTGCCTTATCGGGGGATTTTTCCCTCAGATGATGAGGCAAAGACACAGCCTAAACTCTGTTGCTGAAAGACTGCAGCCCTCCCTTCCAACAAATCCCTCCCAGCATATGGCAGCCAATCGCACCCAAGTTCGTCAGCCCTACTGCTCTTAAACTGATTGTAGCAGGATGATTGACACGGCAACACAGCACTTGTAATGTGTAAAAACAATGCACCCATACTGATCAACCAGGAATCTCCCTCGCGCGGCAAAGGAGTTTCGCTGGCGGGGTAAGGTGACACCTTCGGGAAAGAACATACGCAGCAAAAGCAAACAACTCCCTTCCCCTCCGTTATAAACGCAGCCAACCCATTCCTTGCGCAATCCTTTTAAAAGCTTTTGTTAATCATAAATGCATAGGCAAACAACATTTTTTAAATGCTAGAACTGCAATGGTAGTACTCCTTTCACGTGTAAGAGTTAGCCCCGCAGTGCTAGAGCGGTATAAACCACCTAATCTCCCCTTTATTTTTAAAAGGCAGCCAAATTCAGACAAATGTGTTTCCTTTTTTATACTGCATATCCTGGCTGCATTTAGCAGCAATACATACAAAATATCTTTCAGAAAATTTGAAACCAGTTACTACGGACGACGGATAGGATGCTTCTTGATGAAAGCATAATCAAGATGATAAATGTTTTAATATCCTTGGGCAGACAAATAGTATCAGCAGCATCCAAACTATGGGATGTGTGATCAGCTTACAACTCATGTCCATTTGCATCAAGATTCAGGCATAAGGACTATGATACCAGGTTCCATTTGCAGGTCCAGCTGTTGGCAGCTTGATGTACTTTGTATACATTGCCTGGTGGTGATCAGTTTTAGCACAAATTCTGCTTAAGTTTCAGGACAAGAAATCAAAGCAGCAAAGGACTATTGAGCAAGAGCTGCAAAAATTAAAGATAGAGAAAGGAACACAACCTGAAAGGCAATGAAAGAGAACGGCGATTGTAGTACTACTTTGGAAAACATTGTATTAAATGGATGGCATTGTACAAAAACATATAAAATGTATATAAAACGCTATTAGAAGTTCAGAAATATGAATAGACAAGAAAAACAAAGCTCTCATTCAACAGCAGTCCTATCCCATGGCCCTCTTTTTTCCGATTGACCATTTTGCATATTGTAAATAACAACAAAAAAATATTCTATACCACAAAAGAAAACTCTCCTTTGGGCTTCAGTCCCCTCACGGGCCGCAGCAGGCAGCTCCACAGCCCCAGCCCCATGCACGCCAGCTCCCTGTGCCCAGACTGCCTCCCCCTCCTCCACCACCTCGCGCCCCGAGCTGCTTGCTCTGGCTGAGGAGACTCCTACCACACAGCTTCCTCTTTGCTGAATCACCCCCTCCAATCTCACTCTATTCGTGCACTATTTTTAAAAAAACTAATTCTGCCAGATCTTGGGAGACCCCAGAGACAGTCCACACTCTTGGCAGGCTTGATGACTCCAGCAATTAAGGGCGCCTGGTGCTTCTTACCGGTATTTTTGCATTCTTTCAACTCCACCAAACTTGAACTGCCTGTGTTAAAATTTTCCGCACTGGACATCTGCTGCAGAATTTATTTGTTTTTCTGCCAGAAACAGTTTGCCCATTTCTGAGATAACCTAGACAAAAATCTGTTGCTCTGCCATTCTTCTCACTGATTTACTGAGGATATCTGCTTCCCCTGCCCTTGACAGGGCAGTCTTGAAACCTGACAAAGTGCTGATATCCCTGTTAAGGATATCCCGTTTGCTACTCTTAAGCAAGACTCAATTGCTCAAATTTGGCAAAGCTATAAAACCTGCTAGAATCCAGTCAATAAACACCATCATATTTTTTTGAACTCCGCAATGTACATCTCAAAAATTTTTCTGCAATAAGTGTCCCCTAACTCCTCCAAATGTCAGTATTCAACTAAAGAGGCACCATCCAGACACTGCAACTGAGCATGTAATGGGCTCAAGTTGTAGGAGATTAGCAGGATTGCTACTCCCATCTGCCAAACCTCAGAGGCTGGTATTGCCGGTGGGGTGACAGTCTCTCCTGCCCAAGGACATACCTGAGGAACACTCTTGAGCGAGAACTGCCCTGGGAGCAGGAGAAAGGTAGCATGGACGAGGCATGAAGTTGGGCAGAAGAGGGAGAGACTAGGTGGAGCTGGCAGGCATGGAGTGAGGAGCAGAGAGGCACAGTAAGAACAGGACAAAATGGAGAGGCATGTTCAGAGAGAAGTGTGCCTGCTAACACACTCCCTCTTTCATTCTCAAGGAAGTCCACAAGTTAAATCCCCTCTCCTCCCTCCACAACCATCAAACTTCTGGGAAACAGCTGCAAAGCATGGCACGCTTTGAAGTTGGCAACACTCAAACACTCTCACTGCTCCCAAATAAAGACAGACCAACTATCAGAAATCTGGATTGTAAGGGTACCTCTTCACTGCTAAGCAGAGGAGGGCCATGGGGCTAGCACAGGCACCAGCTGTACAGGTTTCTTAACGGCTGGTCTACTCCCTTGATCTGCTCTGAATCATTCCCACTAGTGCTCATGGTCAATATCCGAGCACAGTACTGGGCACATCTCTCCAAAGAACGAATCTGTACCAGATTCAGCTCCCTTCAGCCTATGCAGTCCTTTAAAATTCTTCCAGAAGGCCTTATACTCTTAAGCATGCTAGGACATGCAACATATCCTCAGTTTCAAGCTGCAAGAGCACCACACTAATGGGCTGTAATACAGCCCTTATGATTATTTCAGGCACCAAGTCAACTCCCTCCTCCCAAAACACACATTCAAAAAAATAATGATCCCTTATGGCCTAGGCAAACCACACAGGGTCCAAAGATGTCCCAAAGCAAAACGGTACACAGCCTAGGCGCTGCCAGTTTGCTCTCAAAAGGGACTGGCCCTATGCAGTGCAGATGCAAGTCGACCGTGTTACATGGTTTCAGGGCCAGCCCTCAGTCTCTGGCCCTCTTCCCTGCAGCAGCAGCACACACTGTCGAGATCTTCCTGGTGAACCACATCCACATTCACCTGACAACAGATACTATGAATTTTTGGAGGAGATTAGTTTGTTTCTAAGATGGAAATTAGCAAGTTACCTCAAAAACATTAAGACTTAAGATGAGAAACACGTTCAATCTTGCCTGCCCGACCCTGTTTCTGCATCCTTGCTTCATAATGCGTATGTTCAGTCCTTAACTCTGCAACCCACTGCCTCACTCTGCACACAAGACAGACTGTTATGGGAATGACTCAGGCCTGTGGTGAGTGACAGCTTTGTGGGCAGGACTCCTGCCTCCTTCCTCACAAAGCTGAAAGGTATAAAGCGAGGGAGCAAGGCAAGGGATCACAGGAGGAGAAGAGCTACTCTCACAGTTAAGGAAGGAAAACAAGCACTGTTCTGAAAAACTGGAGCTTTTCCTGTCTCTGTCAAAAAGTTCCTATACAAGGGTAAGTCAAACTAAAAACACTTAGTTGGCAGCTTAGCAGTGTCTCCTCATTTTCCAGTTGATCACTGTAAAACATTTAGAGTTACATTTGCAAAGAGATTTTTACAGAATTAATTTGATTTTTCAGAGAAGAGCTTCAACTGAAGTAAAAAGTTCAAGCAGCCCAAAGAAGTTATTTGTAGACCTCTCAAATTTTGAACCCAAAACTAGTACCCACATACTTACCTTGATCCTGTTGAGCATTATAAAACTTCAGTTCCTCCCAAGTCAAAGAGTAAAACACCTCTCAGTTTACAACAGGGTGCTGAAAATAAATCACGTCACATTTGTGAACCCTTCAGCTATGCCCTTTAGAAAAGCTCATGAGAAAATATATAATCTGTCTTGAAAATGATGTTTGAGCAGTATGCAGCAAACAAGGCATGAGTTCACTGGAAAAAAAAATTAAATACCTGCTCTGTGCATTGCATGAGGTGTTCTAAAGTACCTGATCCAAAGCTGGGATGTATCCACCTGATCACTCATTTTTTCACATCAAAGGACATGATTTTAAAATTTTATAAATAGGCCTGAAAGTTATTATATATTTAATTGCAAAATGGCAAAGAGGAGCAGAAAAATTCAAATGTCAAGCATGACAAAGAATAACAAATGAAAGGTAAATTCTGAATACAGAAAATGCTACCTGCTCTGTTAGACATGCTTTAACAACTCAAAGTAAAAACGCAAAAGGTGATTACTGCAAATGATTTTCTGAAGAGTGCAGATGTAACTTTTATGGAAAACTGCACTATTTAGGAACTAAAAAAACCCTGGAATATGCAAAACCTGCATTTTTTTTCCTTTACTCTTGAACAATAGCAATTAGGTCTAATCCTAGAAAAATCCAACTTCTCCATTTAAACAGAGTTATGTAAGACACAGAATATACAAAACATTGAGTGATTAAGACATTAAGCAATTTACATGATATTTAGTACAGCAGAAAGATGTTTTTAAGCCATGCATAGATGACTTGTGGCAATAGTGATATGTTCATAAATTCAGCAGTGGTGAGAACAATTTCAAAACTACTTTTTGTGCTAGTAATAAGACTCTTCCTCTAGTAACTTCCCATAGCTGCTACTACAAGCAAAACTCAACCTGGGTAGCTAGGGACTGAGTGGCAGTATATAGAAAATTACAGGCAGCTGATGAGAGCTTAAGTCTAGATATCTAGACTTATTCACGCATAATACCACTGATGCCAGCCGTCGCCTTTGCAAGCTACCTCCCTATTCCTATCTAATGGAGCTGAACTGCTGGTACGAACTACTGTGAATTACAAAAAAAAAAAATGAAACAACAAAAAAAAATTAGCATTACCCAATACTCAAATTAGTGATTGGAAGTAGGTTTACGGTTCTGAAAGGACACTGCTAGGTCTAATTTTGGTTTTAAAATATACTTATTAGTAAAAACAGTATTTCACTTGTTTAAACATCCTAGCAACTAAACATTGTAAGGTTTCCCTAACGCAGAACAACTTGAAGTTGATTATAAAGAGACATGACAACAAGCTAGTCTATTTTCATCATCTATGCTCAGAGAAATATGAAATGAAAACACAAAAGCAAATATATATATATATATATATATATATATGCAAGTTAGATGTTAGAATTCAATCTTACCAAACTTAAGGTGGCTTCTGGAGGCCTTCCAAATCCCCTCTCTCATTCTGATGGCTGCAGAGATAATTTAAGCCACATCTAAACTGTGAGATCCAAACACATGGGTTCAGGCACACACTCTGTCTGCATCCTGACTTAATGTAGAGATAACACCAATTCCCCATTAGGATGAAAACTGAGTACATATGAACTCTCCCTTCACAAACTAGTTTCAGCTGGGGCTGGCATGTTCTCAAAAGAGAGCTATAGTATGCTCCAGCAAGGTTTTATAGCTGAATATTTAAGTCACAACTCAGGTGCATTGGAGAGCTCAGCTGCCTCTGCATATAGCCTTATGCACTTAGCCTGAAATATATTTGACCAAATATAAACAACCACATCTCACTGAGTCACTCTACTCCCCCTCTCTCTTTATAGTCACTGAAGAAATAGGCATTCGTAGGCTGTGATTCATCTTATCCAAAAGTAGGTATCTGAATTCTAACAGATGTATCATATCCTATAAGTGCCTGGGTCTCTCTATTTAGATTACCTGAGCTCATTGCCCTTAGTTTCCTTCTATTAAGACTTTCATTAAACATACAAAAGATGAAATCTTACTATAGTAAGAACCTTTATTAGGAAACTTAAATTTAGATACTTGTTACACATATGGGATAGCACTTTTGATTTTCAAATTCATTTAAAATAACTATAGACATTAACACATAGCTGAAGAACACCTGTGTTTTGACAAGGTGTAGTCAGAACTTCGATGTAAATCCTTAGCTTGCTGTAGGCATGTCCCAGCTCTGCTGCCATATAAGCTGCAGAAGTTTGTTCTATTATGTTGCATGTTCTTCTAGATTGAAGATGTTTCATGTTTTTTTTTTCCCCTGACTGAACATCAACCCTTACATTTGTTCATGCTTTCCTCCATTTCCTCTGAATAACTGAGTGAAACCAAATTAACCAAAAAAAGAGTTAGACTGGGATCGTCTTTCTGATCATTTTTGGTTTTGCTGGGATTTTTTTTTTTTTTTTTTTTTTTTTTTTTGTGGTGAGAGAGGGTTGGTAAAACAACTGATTTCTTGCTGACTCTGTCTATAAGTTCAGTAATATCTAACCGGCAAACCATTTACATTAATCAATTTTTAGAATGATGACTTATGCAAGAGTTTTATCAGGAAAATAGTTCTACTTTTCCTCATGACAGCTGAAAAAGCTGTTTTCAGACTGATGATCTGAAATATCAAATCATAGAAGTGTTATTAAAATATTAATCGTTAAAAGTGTAGCCATCCAAAAAACAAATATTTCACGCCATTTTAGACACCCTAGGGAATTCCCATTGCCCTCCATCAACCACTATAGAAAAGACTGGGTCACCAGTATGTCCTGCATCGTATGTGTCAGTCTCATGCAGATGTCAGATATAAAATGGCCTGCTGTTGTTTAGATGCTGTACATTTAGATACCTGAACCCACCACAAAATGTAAATAATTTCCTCAATACACTTCAGAACAAATGTTTCCAACTCTTTTAGTAGAGTATGAAAGAGATGAATACAAAGCTAAATCCTTTATCTTCAACCCCTGAACACTACTCAGAAAAGCTCTTTTATTATTTACAAGGAATCATACAGTAAGGGTACAAACACTATTTAAGCCAGCAGCATATGTAATGAAAATTCAAGATAAATCCTTCCCTCTTTTAACTGACTTCATGTTCCTTTATTCTGTACAGCATCCACCACATTCAGGGAATGATCTGATGGAAGTCTCCCAAGTCTTACTCCAGCGGAAATAAATGCTGAATGCTCCAGCCTTCACAAAAATGTACTTTAAATCCATGTGGTTGTGAAGCATACTTTCCAAATGTGTCAAATGTAAAAAGAAAAAGAGAGCTGTGCCTTTAAGTCTTTAATATGCAGCTGGAAACAATGCAAAGGTGTAAACTGCCACTATTCTATAATGCCTAAACAAGCTTTAACAAGACATCTCGTATTGGGAAGTTCTTCCACCGCTGGTAAAAACACGCTCCTTCCTCCTCAGATTCCTCCATGACTAATTTCCTCCATAGCTATTGTTCTGGCTTCAGATTTGGAGTAGTTCCTATTCAAACTCTCAACAAGAGGAAACCATTTGATAAATCATCTAGGCAGAGAATTTACTAACCTCATCCGCAAAACCATATACAGTATATAGGAAAACCCCCTTGTGTTTCAGGAAGCATAGGTGGAGGATGTGTATACTCAAATTCCTGCCCCTTATCCTGAGAAGCTAAAATTTACTGGCTTCCTATAATAGCCAATCTACTGAGAAGCACAAAGCAACAAGATTTGTCTTCCAAGTAGTTCCTAAATTACCAGAATTAATTCTTCACATGATTACATTAAGAAGTATTGCAATTACGTTTTGTGCAGGTAAACCAAATATGTCCTTTTTAAATCATCTATGAAGCTTCAATTATCAGCCTTTAATGTATCCTAAGTCCTACACATGATTGAAGTAATGGCTGCAAATAACAAATCTTCTGACCAGCGATGAAATGGGGACTCTTCAACTATCTTTAAATCCAAAAGCTGTGTTTTATTACTCAATTATAAATCCAAAGGAAAAAAAAACCATGCCACTGAAACTAAACTAGTACTCTGAATTTCCCCATCTTCAATTAGCACAAAAAATAGTTCAACTCACTCTAATTCATTAAAATTATTCTTTTAGTTTTGCACACTACTACAATATATGTGTAAAACGTTCTGTTGCCATTTAACAGGTGATGCTAGCTGCAGTTTCCCTAGAAGCTGCCACTTAACAGCCGGAGCCTGTAGGGTAGACCCTCAGGGGCATGCAACAAAACCAGCAAGCAATCTTCACTGTAAGTGGAGAAAATAGGCTCTCAGAGACTTCACAGAAAATGAGCGCCAATTGGATAATTTTTGTTTTTTAAAATCAGTAAAAGTACGATTGAATCCCTCACCCCTTTTACAACAACTAATGGCCTGTATATGTAAGAGCAGAGGACTCCATATAATTAACAAGGCATTACCTTGGCAAGGAGGGGAGGCCTGGAGCAAGTAAGTACAGGGTTTTATTTTTTCTGTGAAGTATGGATGACAGGTAGGAGAAAGCCATGCCAAGTGAACTGCAGGCAAGCAACTAGTCTTTTGGTTAGCAGGCAGCTCTGTTTTGTGAAGTCTATGAGTTTGTGTTCACCTAGGCAAGGTTTTCTTTAAACATCAGTTATATGCATTCAAACAGTCATTAATTTTGCACCAAATTTCAACTTTCATCTCAAAAAAGTTGGTTTGTTTTAACTTGCTATCTATTATGTTTTAACTTGCTGAGTACTGTGAAGTGCCTGCAATACTTTCATTTGTGTAACAGTTTTATTCATGTGGTCCTTGGCCTAATTACTCTGCCACATAATACTACACAAAATCACTAACCTTAATTTTTGCTGATGTCATCCTAAATCTATAAAATATAAAGCTATATATATATTTTGTTATATATACAGCTACTTACTTATGTTTCTGTTAAACAGGAGGAAACAAGAATTGCTTTCATTCAAGAAAAACAAAAAAGCAGAAGTAATGAAAGACAATAAACAAGGTCCTCACATCTGCAGCAGAAGCATTAGGTATACAATAAAATGGCATCCAAAAGCCTAATCTCTGATGGCAGTATGGCTCACAAGCACATATCAAGATTTAATCTCACCACCCCAAAATTGAAGTAAATTATATAAAGAATGCCTCAAAAAACATATACATAAATCAAAATACATGCAGTAGTTCATTCACCAGAGGTTCAAAGACAGAACCAAAAATTTATTTGCAGGGGGAAGTCTGTAAGCAGATAGACTCCAGCTCTCTAACACCATGTACTTTGCCTCTTCTATATTTTACTCTGGTTGTCCTCTCTCTCAAAAAAACAAAACAAAACAAAAAACGCTCCAAAATCCCTAAGTAAAATTGACAGTCATTCACTTGGCTAGTCCCCCTTATACCAGTTCTAATCATGATGAAATATTTGCACTAACAGATATTAGTACACTCCAAGTAAGCTTAGAAGGCATCCTGTGTGATACCTCTGATTGCTTAAGCACTAGGTAAAAGGGACTGCAGAGGAAAAAAGCAAGATGAAGACTAGATCTTTTGCTGTAGGTAGTCCTATGAACTTAAGACTGTAAGGCCAATTCTGCCACAGTGCATGGTGCTCTTGGGGGCCTCAGTGATGCCTCACCTGCCACCTGTGACAGGTGCACAAGGAGGATTTTGCTTGTTTGGGCCGTATTAATCACCCAGAGGGTGATGTCCCTTTTCTCTGCGTTGCGAGTGACATCAAAACCTGTCAAGGCATAAGTATCCTGTAGGTCATCAGGCCATACACATTTAGGCCCACCATACTGATTTCCAGTGATCAATCCCGAGACTGATCCTGGAGCATTACTGTATGTACTATAAAAGCAGTATTGAGAAAACAAAATTAAGCTTATCACCAAGGAGCACAAGGTAGCCAGTCAGCTCAGTTCAGTTTGTACAAAAGATACTGGCTTATGTTCTGAAAATGGAAAGAAAAAAAAAATCACAGAAACACTGCATGGAAGAGACCTCCAGAGGTTTTTCAATCCAGCCTCCCACTCAAAGACAACTGTAAGCAACACTCAATCAGCTGTGGCTTGTCTCAACAAGTCCTGAAAAGCTCCTATGATATATATTAGCCTTTCTGGATGACTTGTTCCTGTGCCACATCACCCTTCTAGTGAACCCCCAAAGCAATAATTTTTGGACATTACCTGCTATGGCAGGTTTAGCTCAGTTGGTTAGAGCATGGTGCTGCTAATGCCAAGGTTGCGAGTTCAATCCCCATACAGGCTACGCTGAGGGTTGGACTAGATAATCTCCACAGGTCCCTTCCAACCTTACCATTCTATGATTCTATGTAGCACTACTAAGAAGAGTTTGACTCTATTATCTCTGTAACTACTCTTCTGGTAGCTGTAAGCAGCTGTCCCTTAATCTCCTTTTTTTAGGCTTAGATTGTCCCTTAGCCTCCTTTTCATCAGACTAAAGATGCCCAGCATCCTCAACCTCTCTTCCCTGCTCTAGTCTCCTATTCATATTAGGAGACCTTTACTGGATCTAGACATGGCAACATCACTTAACCTGAGCTAAAAGTATTGCTAAAAGCAATCATCATGTGTTCAGTTCCCAAAGGAAGAATCACAAAGACTTCTAGCTGCATCTCTTCCATCCCCTGTTGGCAGAGCATATGTAGGGGTAAAGGAATATCACTCAAACGTTCTGCCATTTGCTTCTTTTGATTATTCCTTGAACTACTGACAGAAGGGACAGATAAAATGCCCAGGATCCTGCACATAAAGGGCCAGAGAACTTTCACCTTACTACTTCTGTCCTCTCAGATATTTTATACATCGAGTGCACTTCCATTTTACCAAGATATCTACAAACAACAGACACAAAACTTCATCAAAATCTCTTCCAACTACTGAAAGACACCTGACCAACAGAAGACTAAAGTTATCTAGAATAATTCCTTATGGATCCTTCAGAATCCAAAATTTAGTATGGACAGTTCCAATTATGGATGTCTCCAAAGATTTATTTTGGGGACAACTTAATTTCATGTTTACTGGCAGCCCAAAGACATAACCTTCAATAATTGTCCCTTTACTCGTTTTTTTCAATCTTTTTTGTGCAGAAAGACACAAA
Organism: Rhea pennata; assembly: GCF_028389875.1. Lineage (NCBI taxonomy): Eukaryota > Metazoa > Chordata > Aves > Rheiformes > Rheidae > Rhea > Rhea pennata. The sequence goes on from NC_084663.1 coordinate 160,771,343, forward strand.
TAATGAACAAACTGACAAAATCTTGCTGAAGTAACTACAGCAGTTATGATCATTTCTCCAGTTTAGAAAATTCTTAGGCAACAGTTCAATCTTAAAAGTCTTAAGCATGAAGTATCATGTTATCTCTTTTTTCATTTCTTTTTCCAGTGTGAGATTGCCTTGGAAGAACCTCCAGCATTAGGGACTTAGCAGCAGTCCTTGTAGCAGCAGGGATCAGCTCTAGCATGTTTGCTACTGCCTCTGACACTGTAAGGAAAAAGTGCTTCAATCATCTTTGAAATTTTTAAAGAAGAAGGAGATAAGCTTTCCAGAGAGTGAAACCAATGCTGTGATAATCCTTCTGTCAGCCCTAGGGCCATCATCACAACTCAGACTACCAAACTGCTCTGGAGTATTGAGCTCCACCCAGCTCTGGTCTCCAGTTAGTGCCACACAGTCAAGAGACCACTTTACAGCTCAGAAAACATTGATTTTTCTTCCCTCTTTCTCTAATTCACAACAGTGAGGATAGGTTATTTCAAGAAAATGAATGACTGAGGCCACTTCAAGAAAATGAATGACTGAGGCCACTGATAATTCCTCCATCTGCTGGAATGTACCCTAATCTTACCATTACTGCTATTATGCCCTCACCCTTCCTGTCTACACTCACCACTGCTCCCAGAAGATGAGTTTCTAGTTCTGACCAAGCCCAGGATTCAACTGCGTATATCTCTAGAAAGAAGCACAAGATATCCATGCCTCTCCTGTGACAACTAGCAATCTGAACTGCACAATCTGGCATGGTATAAACTGGAATAGACAATTCAAGGAATTAGGAAAAGAACCAGAGAAAACGTCTAAAAGCCCAAGTAGCACAAGAAACACACTTCACAACAAACAGGAACCAAACAACATAAAGCAGTATGAAATTAAGTGAATGACTTGAGTAACGTTAAGACTCATCTGTAACTGCCAACAGGTAACACAAAATCCCAACTTCCTAATACAAGTGATCAAAAAGTCAAGGAGGAAGGGCATTGTGCTGGGCCTCCTACTTACAAACAAGGAAGAACTGGCCAAAGACGTGAAATTCAGGGGCAGCCGCTGCCATAAAATAGTGGAGTTAAGGATCCTACAAGGAGGGAACAGAGCAGAAAGCAGGATCATAACCCTAGATTTCAGGAGAGCAGATTTTGGCCTGTTCAAGGACCTGCTTGGAAGAGAATCTCATAGCATATGGCATTGAAGGGAAAAGAGGTCCAAGAGAGTTGCTTGATATTTAAGAATTACCTCCTCCAAGCTCAAAAATGGTCCATCCCCACAAACAGGAAATCAGACAAAGGTGGCAAGAGGCCTGCATAGATAAATATGGAGCTCCTGACTAAACTCAAACATAAAAGGGAAGTGTACAAGAATTGAAAGCGGAGACAGGTGACCCAGGAGGAATATAGAGGCATTGTCTGAACACGCAGGGATAGGATTAGAAAGGTCAAAGCCCATCTGGAATTGAATCTGGCAAGAGACAAGAAGGGCAAGAAGAAAAGTACCTGCAGGGTACAAGTACCTGAAGGGAGGGTGTCAAGGGGCCGGGGAGAAACTCTTTTCAGTTGTCCCGCGTGATGGGACAAGAGGCCATGGGAAAAAACAACCACAGGAAGTTCCGCCTGAACGTGAGGGGGAATTTCTTCCCTGTGAGAGTGATGGAACACTGGACCAGGTTGCCCAGAGAGGTGGTGGAGTCTCCTTCTCTGGAGGTATTCAAGGCCCGCCTGGATGCAACCCTGTCTAACATGCTCTAAGTGACCCTGCTGAGCAGGGAGGTTGGACTAGATGACCTCTGGAGGTCCCTTCCAACCTTACTGATTCTATGATTCTATGAAGAAAAGCTTCCACAAGTACGTAAGCATAAGTTCACACAAAAGTAAGGCTAGGGAATTCGTGGACCCATTGCTGAATAGGCAGGGGCCCTAGTGACAAAAGACATGGAAAAGGCCAAGGTACTGAATGCCTTCTTTGCATTGGTCTTACTCACGAGATTGGCCCTCAGGCCAGGCCCTCAAGACCAAAGGGAAAGTCTGGAGCAATGCAGACTTACCCTCAATGGAGGAAGAGGAGGTTAGAGCATGCTTAAACAAACAAGACATATGAGGACCTAGGACCTGATGGGATGCACCCACGGGTGCTGAGAAAGTTAGCTGATGTCATTGCTAGGTCACTACTGATTATCTTTGAACGGCCCTGCTGATCAGAACTTCCTGAGGACCAGAAGAAAGCAAACATCATGCCTATCTTCAGAAAAGGCAAGAAGAATCTGGGAAACTACAGAGCAGTCAGCCTCACCTTGACCTCTGGGAAGGCAATAAGAGCCTTCTGGCTCTGGATATCATTTCCAGATACATGAAGGTGACTGGGGGGAGTCTGCATGGATTTATCAAGTGGACATAGTGCTTAACCAACCTGACAGCCTTCTATGATGAGATTAATGGCTTGGCAGATGAGGAAAGAGCAGCAGATATTGTTTGCCTTGACTTTATTAAGGCTTTTGACACTCTCTCCCATAACATCTTCATAGAAAAGATAGTAAAATATGGGCTAGATAGGGGGACAGCGAATGGGGCTGGAAACTGGCTGAACTGCTGGGCTCAGAGAGTTATGACCAGTAACACAAAGTCCAGCTGGAGGCCAGTCACTACTGGTGTACCCAAGGGGTTAATACTGTTTAACCTCTTCATTAATGACCCAAATGATTGGACAGAATGCACCTTCAGCAAGTTGGTATATGGGAATGGATGGAAGGAGTGACTGACACACTGGATGGAGGAGGTGTGACAACAAGCTGGAGAAATGGATAGAAAAGAATCACATGAAGTTCAACAAATGGAATCCCATGCACCAGGACAGGACGGTGGCCAACTGGTTGGAGAGCAGAGCAGCTTTCAGCAATGCACCCTCTTAACAAAGGCCAACTATATCCTGGATTGCATTAGGAAGAACGTTGCCAGCAGATCAAGAAAGGTGATCCTTCTGTTCTACTCAGCCCTGGTGAGGCCACATCTGAAGCGCTGGGTTCAGTACTGACCTCCCCAGCACAAAAGAGACATGGACCTGCTGGAACATGTCTAGCAAATAGCTGTGAAAATAATTAAAAGGCTGGAGCATCCCTCATACAAGGAGAAGCTGAGTGAGCTGGGACTGTTTAGCCTGGAGAAGAGAAGGCTCGGTAGGATCTTATCATTGTATATAAATATCTGATTGGAAGGTGTAAAGAAGATGGAGCCAGACTCTTCTCAGTGGTGCCCAGTGACAGGGCAAGAAGCAACAGGCACAAACTGAAACACAGGAAATTCCTCCTGAATACGAAATACTTCACTGTGAGGATGGCTGATCACTGGAACAAGTTGCCCAGAGAAGCTGTGGAGATATTCAAGATCCAGCTGAACATGGCCCTGCGCAACCCGCTCAAGCTGACCCTGCTTGAGCAGGGGGATTTGACCAGATGATCTCCAGAGGTCCCTTCCAACCTCAAATATTCTACAATTTTGTGAATCCAAAAGAGCAAAATACCGAATATACATTGTATCACTGAAAGCTGCCTGGCTGATATATACATCCTGTGCCTTTTTTTCCTTTTCTTTTTCCCCCTTTTTTCCCCTCTTTTCTTCCATGATGCTCTGTAAGTCAAAGACTTGGACACAAGCAGAAGGCAAGTAGTACTTCATTCACCTGTTCTGCAAATATGAAATTAATAAAGATGCTTTTAGGCACTTTAGGTTTCATTCTTCTGAAAAGCTAAAACTAATATTTATTCACTTAAATATTATAACAAACAAACAGATTTAGGAAGGCTAACCCTGATATCTTGTAAGGAAAGGATAATCGTCTGGGATGAAAAAATCTTGGGAATTTCAATAAACATGCCTACAAGGCTGAACATGCTGAAGTCCCCAAAACTTATCTTTTTCATAGTATCATATGAAAAGCCAGTTTCCTTATAGTTTCCTCAGAATCTTCACAGGCTCTCTGGTCCAACCTGCACAGTTCACCATAGTTTGGGCAAGACCCTTGGCACAGAAGTTGAGATTAAGGATACCACTACACTACTGCTATTTGCAAAGAACATCATCTCATTCAAACAAGTGAGAGAACTTCCAAGTTCCTGCTAAGAAACTCAAAGAACTTTTACAGCTCGTAAAACGACAGCAGCAGGACAGGGGTCTGAGGACTAAGGGAATCACTAACTAGTATCACTAACACTGATCATACACATACTTGGCCCTCAACAACCATTGCCACAGTAATGCTCATAAAAATCATCTTAATGTTTTGACATCTCACTGTATATACACATAAGACAGAAATTACACATTTGAGGACAGCAAATACAGGCTGAAATACTTAATTCATCAAAATCTATGCTAAGGCAAAGAAAAATATTCCTGTTACTTGAAGCTTTCAAATCCCCCTCTTCAGGAAATTGTCCTGGCCTGTAAGACAGGTCATCAAAGCTCAGAGCCTAAAATGTCCATATAAATATAGAGCACCGCAAGGAAATGTTCTACTTCCTTAACCTTGTGTATACTTGGAATGCTTTCTCAGCTAACCTGAACATACTTAACAGACATCTTAGAGGAAAAACCTTTAAGGTACAGGGATGTCTAAATCTATTCAACTTGGGTTGTCTAAGATCTTTGAGCTCCTTTCATACTACTTCCAGTCTTAAATCTTTAATAAGACAGAAGTTTCCCTTCTCCGTGGAAATGTAACAGTCCTACCACTACTGAAGGAACTCATCATGGATGTACTTACTGTTCCTAGCAGCTACTGGCTAGTGTCAAATCTCTCATTCCTGAGGAAGTTCAGTAGCAAAGTCAGCTATAGGCTGAGCTAATTGAACTTAATGCTATAGACCAGGGACACTAAGTTAAAGAGGACATGGACTTTGACATACTTTAAGTTAACTCTTGTCAGAAGATAGTTGGCTGATACATACTTAACCTCCTTGATCTCCTTTTGATACTATCAGGCATGAAATAGTTGTGTCTCACTTTGTGGAGGGAAACTTCATGAGGGTCCACAAAAATACGGTAAATTAGTTTTTCCAGAAAGGACCCAAATAGTATCAAAGTCCATCACTCAAACCTTGCCCTGTGGAGATCTACAAAGCTCAATTCGGTATACACTGCTTTCCAACATCAGCATCAAACCACTAGGTGAACTATTCAGAAAGCACAAATTCAAATTCTCTCAATATGCAAAGAGACCTATTCATCCTTCACCACAAACAGCTACAGCACCCTCAAAATGACCCACTGCAGAGGAGCAGTTGAAGTTAAATCTAACCCTAGAATTCACCAGTGGTCAGACAAAAACACTTCTGAGAGCTTGCAGCCATAGACAGACTGTGCTTTTGTTGCTTTAAGACAGGTGATCCCAGCTGGTCATAGGTCAAAAGTATTCCTGGACTTTACACTGACATTCTACTTTCATACTGAAACCACTGCTCAGTGACAGTGTTGCCATCTCAGCTCTACTTAGGCAAAGAGTGACTTAGAATACATTACAACAGGTTATGAAGCCTTCCACTCTAGGAAATTTTATTAACTCAGAACATGCCGCATCTCTCCTCAGTAAAATGGCTGCATGCCATCATTAAACTTGTCCCCCATCTTCCAAACTGCATGCTCATGTTGTTCAAGAACCTACTTACTACCTTAAAACATTCTGTGGCCTAGGCCCAGGGCAACAACAGGAACATCTAAGGCTCCACAGAAGAATAACCACTGACAGTAATCATTTTCATCAGTCACTGAACACAAGCCACAGATGTTGGTGTGAAGCTGCAAGTCAGGGATAGAGATATTTCTAAAATACTGAGTTGTTCACTGCTTTAAGCTCTTTGAATAGGTCTACTCTTCCTTCATAGCTGTATTTGTTTGAGCCGCAGCAGAGTACATCTTTATTCCAAATTTAGTAAGGGTTTCAATATTCTTTTCCTCTGAAACCTTAAGCAAATCAATGGTGGCAAATTCAGTTATCACAAAGAATCCGACAATAACAATCCAGACTATACAAAAAGTGCAGGGAATATCAGTAGAAAAAGGAGATTGTTTTTATTTTTAAAGGCTTGTTCACCAGAATGAGTGACTAGAAAATGAGAAGTATTTTTGATCAATACTTTTCCTGACTTTCATTTCAATGACATTTTAATGAACACTTTCTAACTAGCTCTACTTACATAAAGTTGCAAATGAACGTGGGAAATTACTGAAGAAAGGTAATAAAAAAAAAGAAAATTCCATCAGGTATTTTCTTTCCTGAGTGTCTATGAGAAAGTGAATAATAATTCATCCAGGAAAAAGTGATTCAGCAAAGATTCAATTGGTCAAAGACATTTGGAAAGGAGTAACAGAGAAAAGGCAGAAAGAGTTTGAAATATGATAGAGGGACATGAGAAAAAAAAGTGAGATCTGGAACCTAATTAGGATACTTTACAATTCTGCAAAGACCAAGGCAGCATGCTCACATCTGTCCAGAGCACTTCAGCACCAGAAAGCAAATAATAAACTGTCAGAAAAAATATAGAAGAGCACAAAACGTGATGGTAGGACTTGACAGAGCCACCTGAAGTGAGATTTCTACTCAGATAACTGATGGTATTAAAATACCTTCTTTGATAACAGGCTTAATTTGGTTCACTGTTCTTGTTTCTGTTTCTATGGGCAGGTTTGATCAAATTCTGAAAGATTCTAGCAGTAAGATTCTAGTAGTATCAACATAAAACCTATTGGGGACTATTAAAACTAAAAAAGAGGCAATATATACAAGCAGGCTGTTCATTCGCCTAGCATGGAATTAGTTACAGTGAGAATCTGCCAAATCTAAATAAATTAGGGTGTATGATTTTACTCAGCAAGTTTAAGAAGTGAAATTATCATATCATGTTACTGAGATTCCAAAAGCTGCCCAGAGGATGCAGAAATATCTAACACCATTAGGCACCAATAGAAATACCAATTTACTATGCTTGCCCAACATTTCTTACTGCCATAAATTTTTAACAGAATTTTTTCCACTGTCTTACAATTCAGCTTTCAACCTAAGAAGAAAGACCAGAGAGGTTCTCAAACTTACAGTGGTCACGTGTCACTGATGGCAGGATTCATTTGCCACTTTTGCTACAGCACATATACAGCATTCCTAGTTTAGCTAGGGCACAGCATAGCATTAATTTATTTGGTATTGCATATTACAGTTCTAGCAACTAGGCAATCAGGAATGAAACTACAAGAGCAGATGTAATAGAAGAGATGAGAATTTCACCTATGAAATGTTAACAGCAAGTAGACTTTAATCTTCTTATGACAATTGTTATTCTGTAAAAGCCAAATCTAAGAAAACAATGCTCAAGTGAAGATTTCTGCATCACAATCCCAAACATATCATTGCCAAAGATTTGAGATTTTGGCAGGTCTGCTCAGGTCTAACAACAAGCCATTGCTTCAGAATGAAGGCCATAATTGATAAAAGAGAGAAGTTACAGAGGGGAAAGTATGCTGAAGTGATTCATGCAATGGGGGCCACCACCGTATCTGCACAATGCAGAAGTTCCGATCTTGTGGTGATAGTAAGGGCACTGTGACTAAACCACCTATTTCTAAAGCTATAGAAAAACATTACTATATTGCCCTCATCCTGCAAACAGGATTGACAGACCAGTGCAGATCAACCCTGCAGTGCACTACTATTCCAAACATCACCTGCACATAGAATCTAATGCACAATAGTATATACCAGCAACTACAGCAAGTGCCAAAGACTAAAATGTCCTAACACGGACCGCTAGCAACAAAATTTCTGACACAACCTTAGATTTTAAATAAGCAAAGCAGCAGTTGGTACCCCTAGACCACTTTAACATAGAAGAGAGAAACTGCAGCATTATACCAGGGGTTCATACGCTCTCTAAAAGCATACAAAGTTGACACTACACAAAAGGGCCTTGTCCAAACCAGGAAGAATTACATGCTTTTCAAGTAGCAGTATCAGCTGTATTGTATGCATGCAAATAGTTAACACCATATTTACATTCCAAGTTACAAATTGGTTATCATTGATGCTGAAGTAACATGTTGGGGTTTTTTTTGAAACATACTCAAAAAATGTGTCAAAGAAGCTTTCTTTTAGTCCTGGACAGCAACTTCAGAGTATTCCAGAGGTGTTTAAAAGCATATTTGTCCCTAAAATCTACTACAAGTACTTCTGTTATTTGCGTTCATATACACAGTGCAGTATCTGCACACACCCAGGGGAAAGACAAATGGCTACATCTATGTATGTTTACCAATGTATGAATACCATGTTAAAATCATAAGCACTATGCCAAGTTACACATTTAAAATCAATTACACTTCCACTACTACCTACAAGTCTGCACTGCATTAAAAATAAAACTACAAGCCTGAACAAGACACATCAATTTGACACCCTCACTTAATTATATTAATCCTACATGGATTTCCTCTATAGTTGAATTAAATACATGTAAGTTGTTCCACGTTGTTTCAAACACATATACAGAAAAAATCCTATTGTTATTTGTATGTCTGCTCACACAACTACTTCTAAAAATGAAACAAAACATTTGAAAACAGAAACCTATAGGCAATGTTGCCATACATCAAGAAATGTGTGTGCACATGCCCACTACATAAATAAATAAAAATAGCTTCTGAATGAAAGAAGAGCATTTGATTTCCACACAGAAGAGTTTCTCAGGTTGCATTCATGCTACCACTTCTCTTCAGTTTTTCCCTCCTCACAGTCACCTTCACTGGTGGTGTGAAGGAAAATCTTGATTAGAAAGTGCCTTTCTCTCTCTCTCTCTCTTTTTTTTTTTTTTTTTTTTTTAGGAAAACAATCCTTCGGTGTTTCCTAATGTTTATACTGATGTCGAAGGGGGAGGCAGGCCCCAGCCCACTGCTACCAACTGCAGGGCTGTAATGGCGGGGGCAAGCGGGGGGTTAAATCTGAAGGAAAACGCTCATGCAGTCAAGGCCTCAGAGAGCACTTCCTTTCCAGAAGTAACAAAAACTTATTACTTCTGCTCACTGCGACTCCCCAGCACGCACCCGCTGCCAAATGCTGAGTTAACAAACCCATAAATCACCGCTGAACCAGATATAATGTGCAGGGAGCAGCCCTCCGCCACGCCGCAGGGCAGGCCGGCGCCTCGCACCCGCGGGACCTTCCCGAGCCGCCACCGCTTCTCCGAGCGGCAGGAAGGGAAAACTAAAGCGGGCCGCGACGGGAGGGGAGAGCGGGGGGCCCCCGAACAAGTGCGCGACCGCCGACACCCGCCGGCGGGGCAGAGGCGCAGAGCGGCCCGCGGGGCCGGCAACGGCTCGCCAGGGCGCGCCCCGCAGGGGACGCGCGGCGGCGGCGCGGGGAGCCCCCTCAGAGGGAGGCGCCGCCGCTTCGTCCGCCGGCCCCCGCCGCGCCAACTGCCCTGCGGGGCGGCGCGCCCGCCCGCCCGGCGCCGCCAACGGCCCCTCGCGCGCCGCCCCCAGGCGGGGGGAGGGGCGAGGAGGAAGCGGCGCGGGACCCGCGGCGGCGCCGACCCGCCGCGCGGGCGGGCGGCCGTTGCGCGGGGGTAGGGGTGGGGGAGGGGGGCGGCGCGGGCGGTCTCCCTTACCTCGCAGGGGAGGGGAAGGGAGGGCGAACCCGCTCCCCCGAGCCGCGCCGAGGCGCCTCCGCCGAGCAACCCCTCACCTCTCCCGCCGCGGCGGCGGCGGCGACTGCTCGCGTAGGGGCGGTCCGGCCCCTCCCTGCCGGGGCTGAGCCACCGCCCCGGGGCCGGGGCCGCCGCCGGACCCGCCCCGTCCCGCGGCTGCAGCCTGCCTGCCTGCCCGCCCCGCCCCGCCGTGCCGCCGCCCGCCCCTCGGCGCCTCACGGCGTCGCGGCGGCTGCGCTCGCCACGCGGGGCCCCCCGGGACAGACCCGAGCGTGTCCGCGGCCGCGCAGACGGGGCGAGGAGGGGACACAAAATCCTGGGTCTCAGGCAGCGCATGTTGCTTTGTTTACTGTTGGAGCCGCGAAGTGTCCTTATTGCAGGCAGTGTCTGGAGAAAACAAATTGTTCTGCTTCCAGTGCTCGTTCTGCCCAGATTTTTACCCAAATTCTTGAATAGTTCTCGTTCCCCTAAAGTTAGATTCACAGGCAAAAAGAGCGCTTCCGCTCACAACTAATGGCCAGCACAGTGCCGTGGTGCCCGTCGCAGCCCTGATCCTGCAGGACCATCTCTGTGGCACAAGGATTATTGGCAGCTTTCCCCGAAAACAAAATATCCCCAGGCAGAGTGAAGGGGGAGCTGTAATGCTTCCTAGTTTCCCTCTAGAAAATTCAGCTTGCGTCACCCACTCATGCTCCTCCACTGGGTGAAACTACCAGTGTGGTTCACCTGCCCACGCTGGTGCGGCTATCACCGCTGCTTTTGCCTGCCAGCACGGTGCCTTCCTGCCATGCCCTCGCCCCAGCACGGCTCAGCTAAGCCCTGCGCTGTGGCAGCTCAGGAGCCACAAGAGCTAAAGCCTCACCTGACAAGAAATGAGGTGGTTTGGCTCCCCGAGCAGGAGGTTCTCCGGAAAGTCAGACCATTAATGAAGAGATGACCGGGAGTGAGGCCACAAACAGCTAGTTTAAATAGATTTAAACTGTTGAAGAATGGCAAGTTACAGGAAAAAAATATTCAGAAAGCATCCACATTTCAATTTCAACTAAATTGCTTTAAGCTATCCCTGAAGTCTTTTGCAAGAAGAATCAGTGAACTTTCAAATTTATTAATGCAAAATGTGCTACATTTTGAGCAAGAGAGTAAGCTTTTAGACTTATTATCTCATACTTTCACTTCCTTTGGCATTCTGAGGCTGAATCAGAGACAAAATCCGTTTTTAAACTAATGAATAGAGTGATGAATTAACACTTTAAGGGTAATTGGAAACCAGTCCTAACCAGTTTGTTCAAGGTGACCCCATGAATAATGGTGTTTGAATATAACCGATCAGAAAAGTATGCTAATATTACTCTACTTTGAAAAGGAAATATAATAAATGGAATAAATACAAAGACCAGCTAGAGCCTAACTGAAGATGCCACCAGGAAGAACTCAGTATGATAAGCACCCTCCCCCAGTTGGTAGGAGGAGAGAATGGCTTTGAAAAGAATAAAAAAAGAAAAAAACTGCTGGTGCTCCAGCTCATCCCACTGCTGAAGACTGTAGTAGTCCTCAGGCTACCAGGAGCAGCAGCAGCATCTCTACCTCTTCATTACCTCTTCATTCCCTCCTGACAATTTTGGTCTTAGTGAACTGCAGTTCTATGAAGCAAAATAAACAAGAGTGTAAAAATCCTTCCTTGCACATTCTCTTCTTATCTTCATTCAATGAGAGAAGAAAACTGAAAAAGGCATTGCTAAATATGCAGAAGGTCTCATCAGGATGTTCCATTCATTCAGATTTTAGTGCACAAGTGAAATCATATAACGTAGGATCTCAAGGGGCCTTTTATTAGGCATCTACTCACACTGAAGCAGAATTAAATATGTTTTAGGTCATGTCATAGCACACGTATGTAGAATACATTCTACGCTGCTTTTAAAAACCTCTGATTAACCTGGTTTTGCCCAAACCTCTCTTTTTGCAAATTAAGCCAATTAAATTTTGTCTTTCTGTTCAGATTGTAGAGGACAATTGATGGTTGTCCTGAATATGACAATCTTTTACATGTATGTATAAAGGTATCAGGAAGTATCATGTTCACAGAATCACAGAATCGGTAAGGTTGGAAGGGACCTCTGGAGATCATCTAGTCCAACCCCCCTGCTCAAGGAAGGGCACCTACAGCGTGTTAGACAGGATTACAACCAGGTGGGTTTTGAATATCTCCAGAGAAGGAGACTCCACCACCTCTCTGGGCATCCTGTGCCAGTGCTCTGTCACTCTCACAGTGAAGAAATTCCTCCTCACGGTCAGGTGGAACTTCCTGTGGTTCAATTTTTGCCCATTGCCTCTTGTCCTGTTGCATGGGACTATTGAAAAGAGTTTAGCCCCATCCCTTTGACACCCACCCTTCAGATACTGGTAGACATTGATAAGATCCCCCCTCAGTCTTCTCTTCCTCAGGCTAAAGAGGCCCAGCTCTCGCAGCCTTTCCTCACAGGGCAGATGCTCTGGCCCTCTGATCATCTTTGTAGCCCTATGCTACAAATGTTCTATTCAGACTTTGCCTTTCAATTCCAGTTGTCATATTTTCCAAAACTTTTATAATACTTGTTGCTCTTCTCAAGACACTCTCTAATTTGTACACATTTTATTGAAGTATAATGTCCAAGATAGGACATCATAGACTTGCTGAGCACCATCAGTACTAAACAAAGTAGAAAAATAGACCTCCGTGTCTTATGTATAGCATTTTTGCTAATAAATCCCTCAATAAGATCTGTCTTTGTTGCAATGGCTACTTAATGTTTACTTGTTCAGTATGTGATTATTTCATAAAACAACTCTACACCAATAGCACCCCTTTTCAGTCTGCTATTCTCTATATGAATTTTATGCTTTCCTAAGTTTAGAACCTAGCACTTACCCTCGTCTTGTTAATTTTAGATCATCTCTCCACCAGTCAAGAGTGTTTTTTAGTAGGAACAGTTTAGCAATGTACATTCTGAAGTAGCATATTGATATTTGAACATGGTTTATTAATTTTGCATTTTAAAAAATCTCTGAACAGTGTAATGAGGCTTTGTCAATATTATCTCACTTTGAAAAGTTGCAGCCTAGAAAATTTATGAGAAAACCAGGAAAAGTTAAATACTATTAATTCTATAATATTTGGAAATTTTTTGTCATTTTTGTATTATTACTTTTTACTAAAAACATACCTCAAAGACTCAAGATACCCTACCATTAAAACAGGAATTATGAATAGGGTCATTAATATTTTGCAAAATTATAAAATTATAAACAGAGATTTTAAGTACACTTAAAGCAGATCGGTCAAATCTTTTAAGAGTACATGAGATTCATTCTTTTGGTCTTCACTGTACCCTCCCCTGCCATGACACCTGCATCTCAGGTGTTTGCAGTGAGACAACCAGCTACATTGTATACAAGATTCCAGGAGCATAGCTAGCATGAGGAATATGCCACTAGACATAAGTTTTCCAGCAGCAGCCTGTAACTGCAAGTCACCATCCCACCCAGTGGTGTCCTCGCATGTCTCCCTACATAAATGTCAAACATTGGGATTCCAGCAATTTGTTGACTTTTACATGACACTAGAAATCTAGCGCACACAATCTGTACATGGTGTAACCCTGTTCTCTGCAATCTCAAATCAGTTTAGGAATTTCATTCAAAGTAAGATGTATGGAGTGAAATAGCTTGAGCATATATTCTGTAATAGCCATGCCACTAGCTAGGTGCCAAGGAAATCCCAACAACCTATTCTAGATCACGGCAAAGTCAACATAAGTTCCAACACGAATTCTCTTTGCTTCTTAATTTCCAAGATCACCAGTGAAAAAAAACTTTACAAAAGATCTTTCCTAGTCTATATTACATGCTACAGCCGAGGAAAGTTGGCATACTTTATTTGAAATTATACCTGTTGACACAAATTGAGATTAAATTGTTGTTTCAAACACAGGTTCAACAGGTAGTTCAATCCTATCCCATGTTTTTTAAATAATAAAAAATTCAGTGCTGTATGAAGTTTTCCTGTACGTGGGAACAATTCACCCAAACAATTTGCCTAAAGTTTGTGGAAAGCAAACATCCAAGGAAATTAAGTGTACAAGCTGCTGCTTCTTTGCAAGGTTTGGGCTGCCTTTTTAATGTATGCAACATTAGATTTGTTTATATGACAAGTATAATATCTGCCCCATCTGTTCAGGATGCTTTTTGGAAATAATACTTCAAATACTTTGGGGAGATATTTATTAGGAAGTTTCACAGACCTTCATTATTTCAGCACTTAAGACCACAGTGGAGCAATAGATTATGGTCACTGTATGCTATATGCTATTAAATTTTATATAGTCACTGCCTTAGAGAGCCAGCACAGCAGCTTTGTTACTCATCTTCAACAGACTGTCACAGTAGAAGTTATCTTATCCTACTGCAGACTGAGCTTTCCATGCTATACTCAAAGAGCAGGAGAAAATGACGTTGACCAAGAGCCAGGCAGGGGCAAGTTTCTTCTTTAATCTGCAATGATACCGTATCTCTAGATGATCCTAAAAGAAAACTCATACCCTGTGCTCCAAAGGAAGCTAGGAATCCCCCTGACTTGGAAGAGAATTCATTCACATTTGTAAATTTATTAAACACTTTGACACTTCGTTCATTTTTTGAACAAGCCACAGCAGACAAGCCTCTGAGAAGAAAGGTTCTTCATATGATCTCAGAAAACAACTACATTCCCACTGATGTTCTAGCTCTAAGAAAGACTATTTTCCAGTGCTTCAGAGGATGATAACACTCCACCCACAAAATACAATTGTGATAGAGTGCATCAGAGAGGAGCCTTTCCTTACTACTGCAGCCAACCAGCTGAAGTCCAGACTACAACATTTTAGCACAGTCATTGTCTTAATGAAGAGCTGCAGATGGACAGAGAAGGGAGGTGGGGAAATGCCTTCTTGCGTGTGCAGCTTCAGTGATGTCCAAGCAAGCTGACGGGCAACTGGTGCTCTGCTCCTTTCCGCTGGAGATAGATGAACCCAGTTTATCCAAAATAAGTAGAGAAAAATCCTTAAAGAATCTCTTTTGCAGCAGTATGAAACTTGTATATCATGCACATCCAGCCACTAAATCTATGTTTCTAATGATCACATTTAGGGCAATATGGTGTTCATATTCTCCAGGAGACCTACAAAGGTCACACTTAGGCCTTCTCTATACTACTAAATAAGACAGGCCAGGGATTTATCCCTGACCCTATGGCCAAGTGACACACTGTGAACTGCATGCACACAGCTAAATTTATTCTACTCCCCCAAAAAGCTGGCCACATCCATACTGCATGGTGCGCACTGTCATTCCCTGGTCTCAGGGGATAATATGGTCTGTTGACATGCTCAACATTATCTAGAAGAGTGTTAGTGGTCACCTAACTATACTATGGGTCAGGTAATCATTAAACAGTCTGCACCAAGCAAATAGTCAATGTTAAGCCCATGTCATCACCATGTGTAGTTCACTTGTACACGCATACCCTTATAGATTCCTCGGCCAGAAGAAATATGTAGCACTACAATCATCTTTCCTGAAAATAGCCCAAATTATATGTAGTAAAAAGAATTCTGATCAGGTTTTGCACACAATTCCTGAGTGTGTCTCTTTCACCTTCCCCAATAACTTCATCCAATAATTACCTGTATTTGTTGCTAGCCAGTTCTTTTTGATTTCAAATCTGTTTTTATCCATCTTCAAACTTCCAGCTGCCAAATAATGTTGTGCCTTTGACATCCAAGTTGAAAAGCCAGACATTGAGACTGCTATAACAAGTGATCAATGTAATGCTCTTCACTATTTTTGATAAACAGAGCACACTGCATTCCTCAAACCTCACACAGTAAAACGCTTTACTGACCCCAAGAGTCCTGTACTCTATAGCAATAGCTAGTATTGTTGTATCCCGTGTGTAAAACATTGTATTTGGCCCTCTAAAACCACCTTTTTGTTGGATTGCAATGTTCTAAATCGCATGATTCAGTCCTATTTTCAAAAGTAATACATGCTTTTCAATATTTACTAATCTTTGCATCATTTGCAAACTTTACCATAATATTTTATGTTGTCTAGATGACTGATAAAAGTATTGGCCAAAAAAATCGATCTCTGGGAAAAAAAATTCATCAGAATAACCTTCTTTCGTGAGGTCTCTTCATTAACAGTGACATCTGAGGATCAACTAGTGAGTCAGTTTTTAATCCATGTAATTTTAATTTCATATAATGGAAGGTTTTTTAAATCAAAGTGTTATTGTGGTATTGACTAAAATGCTTTGAAGAAATCAATGGCTGTTATGTGAACACAGCTGTCCTTAGCACTCAGAATTACATTCTTTTCAAAGCAAGCAAAGAAGCACAGGAAACACCCCCACCCCATGCCAATCAACTTTGATAAAATCTACCTTCTTTGATGCTCTATTGACTGTCATTTTAACATGCAATTTTTGTTGATAAAATCCCGAATTAGCACTCTCTTTGTTATGTTTATAAATGACATCTGTTAATTAATCAATAGGTCCTTTTAAGTTTTTTTAAAAATGAAATAATTTTTAAAAATGAAACAATTTTATCATTACTCTTTTGGAATTTCTTATGACTTAAAATAATACATTATTAGCTGAAGACAGGTCTTCATCCAACTCTATTAAGACAGAAGTTTAATCAGAACAGCTTCTGCCCCACTTTCTTTCTTACAGGTGATACTTGTTCTTTTTGTCAATTTCTCATATGGATACATCTTTTTGTGTTCCAGATATGAAACAGAAATCTGTTGGACATTTTTTGCTTTTCTTACATTATTTACTTGTGTACTTGATGTAGGATTCTTCTTTTTGCCTCCTAATACTTATTAAAAATGATCTATTACTGCCTTTAATCCGGCTGCCTCCAAGCATTACAGTAAGTAACTTTTTCATCTTGTTACTTTTAATCCCTGTCTTTAATTTCTTTTTTCCCACCTGAGTCTTTACAAATTGATTTTGTATTTTCTCATTTCCTCATTTCATTTTTAACCAAATGAAGAAACCAGGATGGCTTTCTGCCCTGTAAAACCTTTACATGCTAATGAAATCATGGCTTTTCACCTATCTAGCTGGATATCTTTAAACAACTGGCATTTTCTGTTAACGCTTGCTACTTCAAAGCCATATTCTCTGTCCATTAGCAGACAATTACTCTAAGCTTTGGACAATTAGCTCCTTTAGTGTTCCATAGATGAATATTGGTGGTACCATTACATGTTTACAGAAATGCAGGGTAATCAGATTCTAATCAGAAATACATGAACAAAGTAATTTTTAGATTGACAATGAACTATTCTTTGTCAAGAGGTCTGATAATGAGTCATTCCATATTGGAAGTAGGGCACATTGGATTGAGAAGCTTTAAAGAAAAACTGTTCCCCTTAATTTTTGTCACATATTTTTTGATTGGCCATAACAGCTATCCAGAAAATGTTTCCTAGCTGGAATTAACCAATGATATTTATTTTCTTTCTTGATGCTCCATACACAGATGCTAAGCTTTAACTTGAAAGAATTTGTCATAAAGGAAGATCCAAATGTGCTGACAATTCATATATAGAAGAATCTATATTTCATACATTTTGCACAATAGTTTCTTGATGTAACTGGAGAACATGGCAATAATCTAATTACACGCACATTAAAAAAGGATCTACATCAAGTTTATATCCTCCTCTTTTAGACAGATTTCTAGCTAATCAAAAGATTCCAAGGGCTGAAAAATTCCACCATGACCCTTAGTAAGTTGTTCCATTGATAATTACTCTCACTTTAAAATGTCCAGCTTATATATGGTCCAGTGTATTTAGGTTTGGAATCATGGAATGCCTTAGGTTAAAAATGATGTATTGGCACACAACAGTACACATAATAAGAATGTCCATTTAATGACTCCTAGCACCAGGAGGCCAAATGTTGCACTAGTTATTCCTGCTGCTGTGACATACTATGAATCAGTGCAAAGTTTAATGCTGCATATACTCATTTGCGAGGGAGGTTATATTTCTAAAGCAGTATTCTTTTTGCCTTAAACAAAACTCTTTTGTGTATCTGTTTTTACATCAACTTTTTACAATATCATTTTAAAACCTAAATCTAGTAAAACTGTATAACTCTAAAAAGATAGCATGAAGGTTTGTAACTGTCTTAGTTCATTGCCAGAGAAGTTTTCTCAGACTTAGTAGGGTTGGTAAAGTTGATACTTTACAGTTGCACCTACATCTATTTTAATAATTTACATGTTGGGAATTGCATCACTGAATTCTGTTTCAACAAAGCACTTAACATCTAGCATTTGTTTAAGTTCATCACTATTTGTCAGACCACTTAAGCATGTCTTGAAGATCCAGTGGAGCTTTTATATGCTTAAATGATTTGATAAATAGAGATGAACTTAAGCACACACTCAGATTTTTTTTTCTGAAGTAGAGACTTGTTCTGCAGTATATTCTTTCAAGTGTATACTTCAAGTATACACGATAAATACTTTCAGTGTTTTTCCTATTGAATGTCTGAGAATGATAGCTGTTTGAGAACTCTAAATTAAAAATTACCTAGGAAAAATATGCAAATATTTTTTATAATTTATCCTTTGAAATACAGAACAAAGTATTGAAATATGCAGTGACTTACAAATCTACAGTGAATTTTTAAAATGTTCAGATGACTTGTATAGGGCTGTGTTCAATGAATACTTAACAGATACCTGAAGCTACTGGCACCAGTTCATAGAAGTTGTGAGAGTTTTATACCTATGCAGCACTGCTGCAGATGGAGAATGTTTAAATAATTCATTTCTTATACATGTGGTGCATTGATAAATGTAGGTCCCTTACTACCTGAACCTCAGTTATGGTGTAATAAAACAGTCTGAGAGTTTCTGGAAATGCAGAAAGGTGCAAAAGTAAAATAATCAAGAATGCTGTCATGTAAATTCTGCCATGAAAAATGAGTGTTGAAAACAGGAAGCAGCTGATCCATTTAAATAACAAAATCCAGTGTCTCTTGGGAAAATTATACAGTGTCCCAACTGTCGTGAAGCAGATTTACAACCAGTTAATACTGAGTGCCTCAGATCTGACTGTGCCATCTAAACTGTGTATTACCCCACAGTCAGCAGGAGAACCCACATTCAGACACAAATGCTCAGCGAGACCAGCTCCGAGCTGCAGAGAACAAGATAATGCTGGGTGACCCTGGCAGAACATGGAACTGCAACTGAGCAACCAATCAAAGAGAAAACAGAAGAGTTTTTTATTTCAAAACCAATAGATATGCTAATATAAAGCAAAGTTACAGTTTGGAAAATGATACATGGGTTCACATCTATACAATTCACCACTAATATATGATTCATATAAACATTTTATTGTGGACAAATCCAAAGCTGCACTATGAAGAGGCAGTGCATCTGTAGGTTAACTAACAGAGCATCTGGCACTGAATGGGGAAGTTTTATACTTGCTGATGTTACATATAGAGTAAAACTCTGATTTGGCATCACACTATTTCTTAGTGTGACTTTGCTAGTCAGGACCAAATTTACAGCATGTAGGGCACAAATTCTGTCTTAAGCATGTTGAATGTTCGCTTTTACACTTGAATGGTTGTCTACTGATTGTATTACAAATCTGAATAGGCCCATATGTTAGGTATAATCTCGCCTAACTATTTTATCTTTGGCTACTGCTTTTTAGATGCCCCTTTTTTTTGTTAGAACATCAAAACTCAAAGAAACTTAACAATGGAAGCCCTCTGACTACCCAGATTAAAGTCTTCTTTATTTTAAAAATGTAGGTAGAGCTTTATTTGGCAGAAGAGCTTAAAAATGAGGCTGTGAAACCTATTCTACCTGAAAGCATTACGAAAACATGGCAGTTCATCAGTGAAAGTTCAGTTATGATTGGTAATACTAGAAGAAGGTATGCTAGATAGTGTGTGTATATATACATATATAGTGAGAGAGAGAGAGAGAGACTAAAAATATAGAGTGTATATATGCACTGTATCTACACTATATTGTCTATATACATAAATACATATATGTGTACACACACACACACATATATATAAAAATTCTGTTTAAAACTGTGATAGCATATAGCATGAGCTCTTTCACTGGGATTCATCTCACCTACCCTTAGGTGCAGAACACTTACCTAAAGACGTGTGCAATGTTCTTGTGGGACTGAACTCCACATTGTAAATAGAATCATAGAATCAGTAAGGTTGGAAGGGACCTCCAGAGATCATCTAGTCCAACCTCCCTGCTCAGCAGGGTCACCTAGAGCATGGTAGACAGGGCTGCATCCAGGCAGGCCTTGAAGATCTCCAGAGAAGGAGACTCCACAACCTCTCTGGGCAACCTGGTCCAGTGTTCCGTCACTCTCACAGGGAAGAAATTCCCCCTCATGTTCAGGCAAAACTTCCTGTGCTTCAATTTCTGCCAATTGCCTCTTGTCCTGTCACACAGGACAACTGAAAAGAGTTTGTCCCTGTCCCCCTGACACCCTCCCTTCAGGTACTTATACACATTGATAAGATACCCCCTCAGTCTTCTCTTCCCCAGGCTAAAGAGGCCCAGCTCTCACAGCCTTTCCTCACAGGGCAGGTGCTCCAGCCCTCTGATCATCTTTGTAGCCCTTTGCTGGACTCTCTCCAGTAGCTCCATGTCTCTCTTGTCCTGGGGAGCCCAGAACTGGACACAGTACTTGAGATGAGGCCTCCCCAGGGCTGAGTGGAGGAGCAGGATCACCTCCCTTGACCTGCTGGCAACACTCTGCCTAATGCACCTAGGAGACCATTGGCCGCCTTGGCCACAAGGGCACATTGCTGGCTCATGGTCAACTTGTCGTCCAGCAGCCCTCCCAGGTCTTTCTCTGCAGAGCTGCTCTCCAGCAGGTCAGCCCCCAGCTTGTACTGGTGCCTAGGGTTATTTTTCCCTAGTTGCATGAGTCTGCACTTGCCCTTGTTGGACCTCAGGAGGTTCCTCTCCGCCCAACTCTCCGCCTGTCCAGGTCTCTCTGAAAATAAATAAATGTAGGTATATATACTCAAGATGGGTATCTTCAGAGATTTAGTCAGTACTACCTGTGGCACCTGGAAAGCAGTGTAGCTCACCCTGATGTCAATACCTAATGGTTTGAATCTCTCTCTAAGCTCTGCTGACTATGTTGACCATGTGTTCATTGACTATATTGCAAGCTCGGACAGCTAGCTCACATATATACACCTAGGCTGTGGACTTGGACAGCTGAGTCTCACTTGATATCTACACTGTAAAAATCTGTGTTTGAGCTAACTTTTCTCCTTTTACGGTCAGGGGAGATTTGTGCTTTTACAGCTTCGTTTATTTTACCAACTTCAGACTCCTACTTTAGGAAGAGATGAATTGCATCTTAGAATTACATCTCTCTGTTGACTGAAAAAGAATTCTAGACAGTTATTTCATACATAGAGTCTGCATTATAGACATACGAAATTAGGTGAGTTGAATGCTACCTTTTTATCCTTTTGAAATGTGTTATCTGATTGTAGTTTTCCTTCTTGGGGACTGGCATAGTATTTGCTTTGCAATAATACTATGCCAACAACATTTAAACAATTAGCTTAATTTAATCCCATAATACATTTCTAGTTAATTAACCTTACATACATAGTTTCAATGAGACCAACACTTTTGGTGAGTAGAAGAATCTATACATTTCTTGAGGAGGGAGAGCAGCAGCATTCAAAGCCTCTGGTGACAAGTAGGCGAATGAGGATGTAAATGATGTTCCATAGCCATAATCTGATCGCTGCTGTTTGACCTGCTTGGTCTCTGCTATCCTAAATTTTCCTGTCTCCAAGCACCATCCTGGAGTGCTCAATGTATATGAAGTTCTTTGTATGCTTGGGAGATTTTGTGCATTATAGTTTCAAAACTCTGAAGTACAGTTACTCTGTTGCAGCATATCTTAAGGGAACCGGGTAGGGTTCAATTTCTGCAGGAGTATTGCAGTTCCTCTCTGATGGATTTTAAACTGGATTGGGAAAACCACCTGCAGTTACTAATTCCCACTATGTGAATTCCTAGGTAATAAGAAAGATCAGCGGGATTTAGCCCTTCTTCTCCTGTTGTTTTACCTACTATCATCTACCTTTAAAGGTACTATTGCTGGGGCAGTTGAGTATCTGCAAAGCAAATTCAATTCAACTGAACAATAATGCAAAGTAAGAACAGCACCATAAAGAAAATGAGTCAGGCAAAATGCATATCAAATCACCAGATAATAAAAAGAGTATACTGTATAAATTGAGGGGTTGTTCTAGAACTATTTCTGTTGCTGATCTTTTCTGATAAATTTGGAGAAACAAAGAATTATACGGAGTAATTAACGCAGTGGAATCTCAGTTTTGGGCTTCAATTTCTCATTACCAAAACCAAAAGCTATAGAACTAATACAGTCTTTTCTACCCCCAAGTGTAACTGCATACTACCACAGTCTTTTTAAATACTCAATAACAGCTCTTTGCTGCATGATCAATACTTAAAGCACTTTACCTCTTCAAGGTACAACATAAGTGCTAAGAATTCAATATAATGTTACACTCAAGTTTAATAGGCTAAGGATTATATTTGTTTAAAAGAATGCTATCAAGTCAAAAATTGCATTAAAATAAGTCCTCTTGTTTGTGTTATTGATTAGAACTGTCTAAACTTTCTTCTAAGGCTCTGTACTATTCCCATCTGTGTTGGTCCTCTCCATTTCAGCACAAGACTAACACCAATCCCAAGGCTCCTTCCATAAATCTCTTCCCGCCTGAGCCAATATACAGTTTGTAAACTTCATACCAATATGGCAATATAAACAAAGTCCCTGTACCTTTGGAGACAAATGCTCATGTCCTCTAATAATTTCCACTGAACTTGATTTTTTGTACTGAATATACATTAATAGATTAATGCCTGTGACAATACCTTTTTTTGTCTTTTAATAATGGGTGTAGCCTTTTCTATACTAGTGGATTTTCCTATTTGCTTCTATTATGCCTGTGATAAATACAGTAAAGGTCAGTGGTAAATATTATTGTTTTCAAAATACATCTTTTGTATAGGTTTCCTAAGATGATGCTTCATATGTTAGGGGAAAAGGGGAGCTAAGGCATATTTTCCCTTAGGACAAGACATAAACACTGACTGGATCATTGCCAAACAGCCATAGAGCAAACATCATAGTTACATATTCTCAACAGATCAAGCTGCTGAGACTTAGAGTAGTCTGAAATGAAAGGAAGACTTAATTTCTAGGCCGTGTAACAAAGCTAACAAGGAATATACTAATGCAGAGCCAGAGAGCATGGAGAGAATGAATTTTTTGAGAAAACCTAGCTTCTCAAGGGGAAAGATGAATGTGGGTGACAGAAAGTCTGAAAGGAAAACAGACCTAAGATGCTGTGTTGTCTTTAAGGATGTAAACTGGATCTGGTTTTTTTCTGTATCTGAAGAGGGATACCCCGCTAAGATGAGATGAGACAAAAATATGTGTAGGTTGTTTGCTAAAAAAAAATCATTTCAAAATAGCACTTTATTCAATTTACTAATAAGCATATTTGTTTTCGGAAGACTCTTCTCTCATTCCTGATGGAGTTAGTCCCAAGGCTCCCCAGCAACAATAAAAAATAATTTTCCAGATGGATCATCATGACAACAAGAGATCGACCTGGGAGATACAGTATTATTTGACTCCAGGCAAGGGGAGGAAAGCTATGAAATTCCACACCTACCCATGACAGGGACAAAGATCAAATGCTTAAAAGCATGCTCGCATTTGCTTTTCCAAATCACATGCCACTGCTGTATTGTGTTTTGTGAAATCATTGCATACCTTACTGAATTAAAATAGCATATGGGAATTGGCTCAGAATGCCAAATTTCCATATAATTTTTGACTAGATCTTTCCTGCTGATACATACATTTGGATCTTCACATTTATTTATAATGTCTACTTTCTAGATGACCAAAAAGGTTTTCTTTGTGGTTCTTCAGGAATTTCTTGATCTGCTGTATTTCTTATTCAAACAAACAAGATTAGAATCTTTTGTCTCCTTTTCTTTCAGTAATCAGTAGATCATCAGTACCATTTCATCTTTGTATTCAAATCTCTGTTGAAAAGATCTTCTCTGAAAATCTTCTTTATAGTATTGAAAGCACCACTCATGTATCTCTGTATTTCCACTCTTGCAGCTCATGCTGAAGCCCCTTATGTGAGTTTTGCAGCGGTGTGTCAGCACTGTAATGCTTCCAACATATCCTTCAGCACTCAGCCCACACACAAACACATATAGTCTTATTAATATTTTTGATCCTTTATAATGATGGGTTTGGGGCACATAAAGAAAAGTAGATGTCTACAAGCATTTCAGCTTCCCAGAGAGGCACATAAATGAAGTCTAATACACAAGTTCTTGTATCTCATCAGCTAGATCCAGAAAGAAATAACAGAGGTAGTGATAGATTTGGTCATATCTTTTTATTATGCTGGAATTCCTTACAAGAGAGACTTTGAATTGTCTTCTGGAGCTTGTGAAATGGCAAGGAGCAGTGATTGATATTGCACTTGCATTATTTACAACTCTTTAAAAGGCAGATTTAAATTATTCTTTTAGTTACTATGGTAATCATGGAGACCTTTTCAGCCTCTGGCTTTTCTGAGTAAGGAATGAACTGTTGCTTCAAAGCACTTTCAGTATTGTTACAAAGATTGTTTATGATGCTTTTATTTTCCTTTTTCTTTCCTTTTTAAACTTGTTTGGCTGATAATATTTCAGACTGCTGTTGTCTGGAGTGGTAACCTCACTATAATAATTCTGGCATCAGTTCTGTAGATAGTATGGGTTAAAGGTACTCAGATAACTCTTATCCTCATGGGTAATGATATAAATCCAAATTTACTTCATATCAAATTATAGAGGTACTCCTGCTTAATAGAATATGAGGTAAAAATTTGAATTTATTTGATTATGATGTTACTTGGGATTTTTCAGTTCTTTCGTGTCTTCATTTGAGAATTTACACTGGGAGTGACATTTAAGTTCCCCCTTCAGATAGTCTTTTTCTGTTGAGACTTCTGAGCAGTTTTTGCAATTACTACCTCCAAATTCACAGAATAGTATTAAACACTGGTAAACTGCTTTAAAAAATTACCCTAATACTCAATTTTAATGCAATACAAATGCCATTAAAAAAAAAAAAAAAGAATTACACAGCTATGAAAGATGATGGACTGGGAGACCCCTGGAATCTGACATCTTATCCCACAGAGAAAGTGCAGTACTGCAGTTTCACTTACTTTCTCTCATCGTTTTGTCTGAACCTCATATGAAGAGGTAGTGGCCTCAATAAGGCAATTCCGTCTCTGTGCTCCTCCACTTGCTTATTATCCAGATCATTCAGTTATTTGTCAGGTCTGTGGAAGGATGATGGAGAGTTTTGTGATAAACCCACAAGCTTTCAGGGAATTCAGACTGACACCATCACAACCGTTCTAGGAAATGGTCATCCTGATGATAACAGCCTTTGGTTGCTATTGACCTGGTCTTGTTTTGAATAACAGATGAAAAGATTAAGATTGGTTTATAGTTGGACTTTTCTCCTTTGAATGTTAATGGATAGCATGCATATTTTATTCTTCCTGGGTACAACTCCCAATTGTTGATCAGAAATTATAAATTCAATTTAATTTCTTTAAAAAGTTTCTTCTGATGCATTTTTCTCAAGTTTGTAAGGGTAGATGCACTTAAGCATTCAAAGTGGTTAGGTAGGCTTTAGATTCAACCCACTTTCTTTGTCCAGCCTCCTCTACAGATAGCACTGAAAAAGTAAAAAAAAAAAAAAACAAACCAAAACAAAACAGAAGTTTGCATAAAAAATGCAGTGGCAGAATGAAAAATGCACAATATTCCACCATCATCTCAGAATTTCTGATAGCTTGTTTCTCTGGCTTTAGATCCGTTATTTGTGCAGCATCACAACATAATTAAAATTTGTTTTGATAAAAATTCACACTCCTTTCCAGAAAAAAACGTTGAAACAAAAACAGATTTTTCTACCTTATGATAGCTCATTTTTCAGTTTCAAGCTACTGTTAAGTGCCCTTTTGAAAGAGAATGCATATGCAATGACACTGTCTTTAAGTTACATGAATTGTACATATCTTGTTGATCTAAAGGAAATGTTGAGGAAGTGACCAAATATAAACAGAAAATTAAATAGACTGTGTCTAAATCAGCATTTTGGCTTGGAGCATTAATGCAGTTTTGAATCAAATTCAGCAATTGTTCACACTTACCACACATTGGTGCATATGAGGAATGATTTTGGTGTATTCAGACTAGATTTCTTTCAGAGAAACTAAAGCAGAAGCATCACACCAAACGCTCCCCAAATGTGCTCCAATCCAATGAGGGGTGTCCAAACCATCACGCCCAAACCAGACTTCAGACAGTTTCAAATCACATGTGTATGAGACATTTGGTCAAATGCAACAGATTAGACTTATTCTGAATAAAAACTCCAAAACCCCATCTATTGTAGATGTAGGAGACTCAAGATCTGGCAGTGGATCTATTGATCTGCTAACATGCCAATAGCCATAGTTTTCTTTGCATATGTAGACCTGGTACACTTAGGAGGAGGAACATGTTTGTAAGTTTTTTGCAGACTGATGTAGCTGAGCTCCACCTGTGCTCTGAGACAGTCATCACAGTGGTTGACTGAACTGCAGCAACTAAACTTTGCCAGAAGACATGCTAATCATCACACCAAAATTGCTATAACATTTTCTGTGTGGCTCAGTGTGCAGGCTAGCTCATGCCTACCTGCCAAAAACCCTGCACTCATCCTCAGGGCAGACCTCCATGAGGGCTCACTGTGATGCTGCACAGAGATTTCTTCCAGACTAGGAAAACACTTTGCAGATATACCGCCAACAGGCAGTTCCCAGGTCCAGGGCCTGTTCTGCTATACCTCAGAGGAACATTCTGATGATGGCATGCAAGATTATACAATGCTATCAAATTTCAGCCAAATCAGGACTATAGGTCACGCACTACACAGAGATGTCTGGAAAACAGATGCTTTTTATAGCTCTAGTTATCTAAATGTATGTGAGTTGCTGCCTTTTTTGCATTATTGAACAGAAATCATGGAAAATCAGCTTCAGATAGGAGATTAAGATAATCATGACTTTAGTGGGTACAAGAGACTCAAAGATATTTTGCAAACACACTTAAAATTGCAACAGCTCTAAAACTACAATGAATACCTGGCACAAAGAGTCATTTCTGTCAATATACATAGTGTTCCCCTTACTGTTGTTGATGGGATATTCAGAATAAAATTCTGAACCTTATTCATTTTTAAGCCTATTGGTGGATTACTTTCAGTAACTCAGTTTTACAAAACAATTCTAACAAAACGCACACAGCATAGCTCTTTATGGCAATATATTTCCTATTCATACTTATTTTGTAGTCCACCCATCTTAGCATATAAAAGGAAAAACAGTTTCACTACTGAGAACTGTCTTTCATAACAAATATTATAACTCAATACTTTCCCCCTAGGTAGGAAAATGAATCCTTCCTTGTTAAAAAAAAATCTCTGTTTTCATTTCACTCTTTTCTCTTTACCAACCAAACTAGAGATGAGCAAACTTCAAACATATGTTCAGTATTTCAGTTAAATATCCACTAGTATGTTTGAAAAAGCCAAACTTCAAACAGGTCAAAAGACAGTTTTATCTCATGATACAACTTCAAAGGACATTTACCAGAAGACCCACTCATTTGGACAGAGAATCTTTTAGACTACAAATGACAGTTCAAGCACACATTCAAGTCCTAAATTCCAACGCCCAGTGTTAAATGCTTTACCATCCCTAGAGCCAATGTGCAAAGCTCCTCATTCTCTTCTTCTCTCTTCCAGTAAGTTCAACTGCTTGCCTATAGTTTCTTATCAGACTTAGCATCATTGTAAGAGTAATTCCTGTAACAGTTTGTCCAAAAAAATAGCATTATTCCTGCAGAGTGGAAAGGACTGGATGATTAAGCAGCGAAATTTCCTTCTTGCACATTTATTCCTCTGAAGCAAATGAGGGCAAACTCACAAAATGATTCAGTACATATTCATCTCCCATATAAGTTAAATTCTGAATGTAACCTTGAAATACATTCTAGCTACTTAAAATTGATCTTACTTCTCTAAATGTCACACAACTAAAAGAAAAATAAGGAAAACATAAGTTCAATAACTCCTGACTGTCCTAGGCCAAGACAACTCTTGTTCATTGTTCTAGAGATATTCACTGAAATGGAAGTCACCAGCCAGAGGTTCAAAGTCATCATGTGACTCAAGGCATTTTAAGGAGATGTGCAGGAACAGAAATGTCATAGCCAAGGCAGTTTGCTCCAATGCAACACAATGGATGAACAAAGAGTTCAGTATGGTGAAAACTCCTGCCCTCGGCAATTCTTCAAACACATTTGCTGCACAAATGTTAGCACTTCCTTGTTGTTTTTGAGAATGAGTCTTAAATCAGTCAAGATAGTCATATTAGAATCAAGTAAAAATTAGCACCTCCCAGTCCTGATGTGACCTCATCTGGATTCCTGTGCATAGTTCTGCCCACCCATTCTTCAGACAGAGAAGTTTAAGTTCCAATAGTTGCAAATGATACTCAGATAATCCAGGGAATTTAGAGCTTGTTCTACAAAAGGAAATTAAAAAGGGTTGGATTGCTTAGTCTAGCAAAACGATGACTATAGGGGAACATGATTCGTGTCATATGCTTGGGTTCATTCCAAACTCTGTCAATTCTGCCCAGCTGGCCAGAATTGCTAACTGGCTAACAGGCAAGCTAAACAGATCAAAGTTCTGCTGGAGCCTGTCCAACAGTGGCCTACTGATGTGGATCTGTCTTGCCTACCTAGCAAAACTTTTAAGTTCCTTAAAACTCATAAAAACTTAATACCTGAACTTTCTCTCTCTCTGTCAAATTCAGCTAAAAAGCTGGCAGATTGAAAAGGATTAACTGACAGGTAGATAGACAGTATCAATAGTTTCTTAGGAAACCAGGCAAAAGGGACAGCTGTGAACACCTTATTAAAAATGTATAGTGACAGTAAACAGTACTTAAACAAGAAAACGATGGTGAGACAGAAAGGTAAGGGAAGAGCAAGAGATATTTGCGTGCATTGAATAAGCCATGAGAGACAACAGCTCTTTTAATACTTTGATCAGCAGTAGCAGTATATTACATTTTGAGTTTCTCTATTTAACACATACAGACTGCAAGAATATAATTGCATAAAAGATACAATAAAAAACATACTGTATTATTACTTTAAATTACAATGGTCATAGTTTGAGGAATTGCACTGAGAGGGTTAAAATTAGCAATCTTGTTAGTAAGTCTAGGTGCAATCTAGTCTGCCTAATTTAGGCACCTTTATTTTAGCATTTAGGCACTTTTAAGGGGACTGTTTCATTAAGACTTCTCTCTAGAGAGAGAAATAGGTGCCTTCAAAGACCTCCAGAAACTTACTTCTTAAAGATCTTAGGCTCTTATTTTAGGAGTGGTAGTTCAACAAGCATCTAAAAGTCAAATACCCAAGATTTTTGGACTGAACCTCCCCTTCCAGAGAAGTTTGTTTTCAATTTATTTGAATCAGTAGCTTATTGATTGCAAGAAAGCACTTACTTTCATTATTTTTATATTACTATGAACAGCACTGTGTCTTGGTCCCCTACATTGTGTAGATCCCTCCCATGTACATTCAACATTTCAACATCCCAGTGGAACATTTCAATTTATTTAAGCAGTTGGTTTGAAAGGTTGAAGGAATGATCAAACAGATTAACTTTCAGCTGCTGCCATTCGTGAGTTTCCACACAGAAAGGTTGTACTTTTTTCCCTTACATGTCATGAGGGAATATGATTCTTTTTCAGTCACATTCATTTCCAAGGAACAAGTCAAAAGTTTGCACAGCCTACCAAACTGGAATGACTTGTAGTCAAGAATTAAATTCTATTTGAAATACTCAGGCATTATGAGTTTACATATGGTTATAATCAGTAAGCCCATTGGTGCAACTTTCTCCTAGTGGCCAGGGCTTAATTAGCGCTAGGTACTGATTGCAACAGATTGTTGCAATCATCTGACACAGTAGCAAAGGCCAGACTTTCTGGCGGGAAAGAAAGCAATAAGAAACAGTAAAGGAGGTTTTTGTGAGGCATGGAGTGGGTCCTGCATTACCTGCAATAGGAGGGCTGACAGATGGGGGACTTCTACATCATTTGTGTGCAGCAACATGGGTTCCGCCCCCCCCCCGACACACCCACACCCCACAGCAGAGAGGAGCTGAAGAAAGAAGAGCACAGGGAATCCTATGTGGCGAGCTGCAAAGTTGTCGTGCATCACATAAATCAGCAGGGTGGTGTGCATCATTCCAGGTAGCTAGGGGCCACTTGCCATCATATCGCTGCAGAGGGTCGCATCTCTACAGCCAAAAAGACTGTGATTTCCACATTTTTGGGAAATTCTAGTGGTGGTTGTCTTCTGGATTTCTACCAGAAAACCTGGAAGAGTAATGGTGAATGTAAGTACAAAGGCCTCACATTTCTGTCTGTTTGATAAATACATCCCCATGAAGAAATCCTATGGAAACACAATTGCAACTACAGCCTGACAAAGGTTTGGTTTTTTAAATCAGTGGAGGCTTTTCCACAAAATCCTATTTCCTAAAAAAAAAAATTAAAAAGGGGAAATAGACAGCCCCCAAACCATTCTTTTCTCTCTTCTCTTTAGTCCTTCCCTGCTATATTCAGCCTAACGGTATAGAAGTGAATCCAACTTTTTATTCTGCACTGTTTTGCAGTCTAGTTCTCACACTAAACCTTGCTAATTTAACAGATGCTTCCAACTCACTCCAGGCCAGTAACTGGACCTGTGCGGGAAGATCAGTGCATTGCCGTAAAGCCCACTGAACTGGACTGCATTTCAAGAGTGGGTCTACCCCAATCTTGAAAGGGTTGGGGCACCTTAACTCTGGCACGCTCTTTCAAGGGAATATAACGCATTTCAAGGAATATATTTAATCCTTACAATCCTAGCACTTGTATAAGACATTAAAGTGTGCACAATATGGCGTAGTCTTGCCAAATGGACTGGATGACCCAACATAATGAATACCTTCCATTTGTAACATCTATAACAATGCTTATAATTCAGGCACTTGTGACAATGATCTTTACATGTTGTATTTTGGATTAGCTGTCCAAGCGATCTCCTTCCCAAGTATTAGCAGACAGAATAATAATAGCTCATCATTGTAGATGGCAGCAAGCATAAACAGTAGAGACATTAATTATCACCCTCTTGGTTTACAGCACAGCAAACACTATTAAAATGAAAAAAAAAAAAAAACCTAAGTACAGGATGACTCTTCATTATCAAAGCTTAATTTTTTACCAAAAGTGACCTACAAGTGAAAATAAAGATGAGATTATGCCAAACTTGGTTTCTTTATCTAAAAAAATATTTTTGATGTGCCAATAGATTACATTTGAAATTTGTAATACGTGCAGAACAAAAAGGATGATGATCTAAGATGTAGCAGTAGAAAGTGAGCATAGGAGGAAGGAAAGGACTCATTTACATTGTTTAACTGTTTTTCTGTCTATTAGCAGCTACCAAAAAATCCTCCAAGTAAGGACAAAAGCACAAATGGCATAAAACATCACTTACATCTCTGTTAAAACACTGAGAATAGCTGATTATCTTTTGATTCGCATACACAGTAGACTCTGCTTATCTCTTCTTTGCCTTAGTTAATTTTCTTACTTTCATTACATTAATAAATGTGATATTTATGTTATAAATATTTTGGGTCTTATTGCAGGGAAGGCTTTCATAACTGTAGTGATTTTTTCATATAAAATCGATTTATGGCAATTGAACTAGTGTTACAACCATGAAAAATACAAGGTGCTCTATCTGTATTATGCTTTCCAACTTTATTATTATTTCTGGATCTTCTGACAATGATTAGATGATTTTAGACAAGATTTTAGTATAGTTAATAAGAATATCCCCTTAGCTCTGAAGTCTCCCCTTGAAAGGCATGGATTAAGGAATCCTCTCTCAAAAGCAGATGTAATTAAAGATGAGGCTATAGAGATTCACTAGAAACATTTAATAGTGATGGGAACAAATTGAACTTAAATCATATAATGCGACTTTACTGTAGAGATTTCCCAATGCCAAGACTGCATCTTTAAAGACATCTGCAAGAATTCTGTTTTAACAGTTTCATCTATTTTCAATTTTCTATTTGTAACCCTGAAGTTGACTAAGGATGTTTGCTTTTAAAAAGATGCACAGAAGCCACTTGGGAAGAGCATGAAAAATCTTTTATCCCATAGAAGATTGGACAGTGATTCAATTGACCAGGCACAGTATAAACAAATTGCTGCTATACCACATCAGCTCTTCCAAAACTGAACTATGTGATTTATTGGATTGTATCTTTGTGATCTCATACTCTAGGTTTCCAAGCCTAATGATTCTTCCTTTGCCTATTGTTGCAAGCTTCTAATAGCCTCTATATATCTGACATTTGATATATATACAAACCAACTCAATTTAATTTTTTAATGCAGTGCTCTAGCTCCACTTTTCAACATATCTAACGTCAAAATTCAGATGAAAGATCTCAAAATTCTTTCTTGATTCCAGAATAAGAGTTCCGCTGCACAAAAATACATACACAACAAAATACATTAGGGGCTGGAGGAGTTCATGAAAGGTGTTCAGTTCGGATGTTATCCATCTGTTCGTTTATAACAGATACAGAAACTTCTGCATAAAGCTTGTTCTTCTAAACCCATAATTTGTCATTCTTAAGAAAGGCTGTAATTTAAAAAGATCTATTTAATGGCATAAGATAGCACTGCTGCTGAAAGAAGGGGTCATCACTCTCAACAGCTCATTCCCACCTCTGTGTCGCTGCCTCCCTTTTGCTGACACAGCTATTTTTGCAGCTACATGCTCAATTAGACCGGAGATACGGTTTAGCTGTGTATCAACTTGCAGCCCAGTCAGTCCCCCATTCCAGCTCATTGTATAGGCACACAAACGTGACTATAAAGCGGAAAATGAGCATCTGTAGACTAGTGAAAACTTATTCTGGCTTAAAGAGTTCCCCAAATTACAGACTTTGCTAAAGGCCACATGCAGTGATGGCTACTTAGGCTAGTCAAGTCCTGAAAAGACCCTCAGGAACATCAAACAGACTTTACTTAGGTAAATAGATAGCATAATGGCATACTGAGCTCAATGTTACTAAATACAAGGTAATTCATGTGTGAGGAGAAATTTAATTTTTCAGGATTTTTATTCAGAGAAGATACCCGCCTACCACTATGGGCAGCTCAGATGAAGACCCTTCTTCAGTATGCAACTGTAGTTCAAAAACAAAACCTATTATTAAAATGCCTGAGAACAGGACAGAGAAAAACACCTGAAAATACTACAAGCCCATTGTATAAGCAGAAGTTCATGCTCCTGTTTAATACAGGTTGCAGAAGTGATTGCTCCCTCACAGATAGAATACTGTACAAAACAAAGGGGGTGGGTATTAAAAGAAAGGCAGTAAGAGTCATTAAGAATGGAGAAAAAACTTATGAATAGAGATTGAAAAGATTGGGATCGTTCATTTTGTAAAGAAGATAGTTAAAAGTGAACATGATAATAGTATTTAAAGTAACAAATGGTACGGGGAGAGGTAGATAAAAAGCTTTGTTGAAACAGCTTTGTTCCCTTGCTCAACACAAGACTAACGAGACATTCAGTGAAATTGCAAGGTAGCAAATTAAAAACTGATAAAAATTAACGCTTTTTAACACAGTATGTAATTAGAGGACATGGTGGTGAGGCAGGGGGTTGGGAGGTTTGAGCACAGGGGGTAACTGGAGGTTGCGTCTCAGTGAAAGAACAAGCTACTTGCCACACAGCGTAGCGTAAAAAAGCGTGAATTTAGGCAGTTATTACGGAAAAAAGGATTGCCACCAGTTGCTACGCTGTTAACACGCTCTCTGTCCAGCCTTGTAGCCCTCCATCTGCTGCCTTGCTGAGGGGATTTGAATTAAATAAACAGCAGAACTGCCGTTTTTTTGACTGGGGCGGGAGTTGTCT
This sequence comes from Rhea pennata, assembly GCF_028389875.1. Lineage (NCBI taxonomy): Eukaryota > Metazoa > Chordata > Aves > Rheiformes > Rheidae > Rhea > Rhea pennata. The sequence continues at coordinate 160,805,372 of NC_084663.1, forward strand.
ATTCCAAGGACATCAGCCGCATTCACGTTATGGGACTGAACGCACACAAACACCCATCCATGTGAAAGGGGATTTGCTGAAGAATGAGTGGCAAAGGGACTTTCGTGGCAGACAGAAAACATACATTACCTCAGTGAGTGTCTGTTCTGCTTCACTGCCGTGTCTGGAAATCGAGGCCAGTTTGAGGCATCTGGCCCAGGTATGGGGGCAGATGAGTCAGCTCTGTTTTTTCCCAACACTGGACAAGCAGCACAGTCCAGAAATACATGAAGTCATCATTATGGATTATTTTGGGTACAAGAGGTAAGGTTGTGTTTGTCAGAGCTAACAGAATTAAGAGAATTAAATTAAAACAAGCAAACAAACAAACAAAGAAAACCCTGTAAAATGCCTCCTGGAAAACAACGCAGCATTTCAGAGCAGACTGCTGACAGGTGACATTACTCCCCCATCGCCTGCTAAGGACGAGCGAGCCGCAGAGCTACGCTGCGCACGGCGCGGGAGGGTTTGGCTCGGGTAATGCCCTGCTCCTGGTCCCCCCCCAAGCCGGGCTGCCCACAAGGCGAGCGGGGGCCCAGCGCTCGCAGCCGCTCCGGGGAAACCCGCCAGCGCCGACGCACCACCGGGAACGAAACCGCTGGCGAAGGCGAACTCGCCGGCGGGGGGATGGAAACGGGGTTTTTAACAAGGCAATTTCTGTGCTGGTAGCAGCGGGCCGCGGCGCCAGGTCCCCCCCAGCGCTGTCCTATGTGGGGCCCTCGCCGCGCCCCACAGTGGCGGGCGAAGGCAGGCGCCGGCCAGCCCCCAGGGCCGGGCGCGCTCGCTGCCTGCGCCATTGCGCCCGCCCCGCCGCCATTTCCCCTCCCCGCGGGCGGCGGCAGCTCCCGCTGCGGGAGCGGGCGGGCGTCCCTCCTCCTCCTCCGCCGCCTCCTCCTCCTCCTCCTCCGCCGCCGCCGCCGCCGCCGCCGCCTCCCCCTCGCCGCCTGTGGGCGCAGCCCGCTAACGGCTGCGCTGCCTCCCTCGCAGCCACGGCGCCCTGCGAGCGGGAGGAGCCTGGGCCTGGGGCGCCCTCACCGTGCCGGGCGGCTGCCCCGCGTTGGGCCGTGCGGGCCCGAGGGCGCCTGGGCGCCCAGGGGCGGTGGCGGCGTGGTTGGCGGCGTGTCTCTCGGCTGCGCGGGGAGTCGGCGCTCGCGGTCGGTTTAACCGCTTCTGCTGCACACCCAGATCTCTGAGGCTGGTTGTTAAATGGGCCTGCCGGAGGTGTTAGGAAAATAATGATGCGGCGTGTGGTTTTCCAGTGCCAACTGTAACGTGCCAAACATTTCTGAGTAAAATTGTCACGCTGCATTTATGTTACAAGGTGGGAAGAAAAAGGGTACGGCATAAAAACAAGGGATGGGTTTCTTTCAGTTTCTTAGAGCTAATACACCCCCCTTGAAGGAATAAAATCACAGCAACTGCTCAGTTTTTCTGAGACTTTTGCTTCTCTTTTGAAGGAAAGCAGAGGCCCCAAAGAAGCACTAGAAACTGTTGCTTTGTCACACTTCCGAATTCCTCTGTGGTCTCTCAGCTCTGCCCACTTCTTCTCTAAAACTGTTTTCCTCCGTTGGCTCTGTGAGGCCATCAGTTCTGCTCCTCCTTCAGTTCCCTCCATAAATCTGTCCTACAGCTACAGGGCTATTTCTTCCTCCTCTGTCTCGCACAAAAACAGATGTTGGCAGTGGCTCCTTTCCTAACCTTTCCTAAGTTTTGCTTTATTTTGGAATCGTGCTGCTAACTGCCTTACATCTATTGTTATCTCTCTCTTTCTTAGGCTATTTTTTCCTCATCTTTGCTCATCATTTTTATTCCTGCTGTATTACTCTATATTTGGTGGCTGGTTTTAGGAAGGAGCAGTTATGTCAGTCTAGTTATACTCAGAATTTTGCCTTCCCATGATATAATTTTGAGTATTTTCTAACTTGTCTCTCTCCCTCCCAGTTCTTGAGAAGGATACAGCAGTTCTCTGGTAATTTACATGTACGGTATGCAACAGGGACCAAGACTCATAAATCTGTAAGCGTCTTTGGATTTAATAGAGCTTAAGTACCTGAAAACAGTCAGGGATCGGGGTTTGGTTATTAGAACAGTCACAGTCAGATTATATTACTCTAGTTTGATAGCAATTTGTTGACACTCTGTCAGAAGGCAAGCAGAAAACAAAATAATTTAGCAAAGTCTTGCAGTTTGTTACAGAACACAGCCACAGTCCATAGAAGGTTAAGACCTATTCCAAGAGCTCACCAAAGCATTTTTGACTGGCAAGGTCTAGGAAATGAACCAGCAAAAATCTAAATTGACAAAGACGTTCTTTTTCTTACAGAGATCTGGGGAGTTATGTACACCGAACAAACCTCTGCCTGAAGAAGGCTGGGGAAGAATGTATTTATGATGACAAAGCTTTGCCAAGCTGGGTACCCACTTAGTGTTTGGGGAATAGTGTTTGTAAATCCTATTAAAATCATTTAAATCCTTTTATCGTTTGTCTTCAGTCTTAAAATCTGCTTTAATCTTAAAAAATATTTTGTTAAGATCATACTCATTTTCAGTCATACTCACAGACTCCTCAACAGAAGAATTATACTCAGACTGCTAGTATGTTTCACAGTATGTAGGGTGGTAGGAGAACTGCAGAATTTCCACCTCATATTTGCCAGATGTGAGGGGACATATCTAGACAAGTATGTCTTGACTTCATGGAAATATTGGCAGTAGCACTGAACAGTAGTGCCTATATATTTACTGAGTGAGGAGACAGAAAGGAGAGCAGAAGAATAATAAATCCAAATTACCTATTTGTAAATGTAGAGGTCCTCTCATTCATTTTGTAACCACTTTTGTTAAGTAATATTAGCTCCATAAAAGTCCTCAAAACTGATGTTTTTCTGGACTCACTCTTTTCTGAGGAAAGTTGAAGACCTTTCTGGCTCCTAACCTCAATATGTGTCTTGTCACTGTTTTGAAGGAGCGCTACAATGGTCCAGTAAAGTCAAGCAGAAAGTATTGGGCAAAAATGAGAACGATGTAATGAAATCCAATGTTTCTCCACTTACCTAAAAAGAACACAGTTCAATAAATGAAAACAAGCTGCATGTTGTGCCAGCAGAAGCACAGGGTTCAGACTTTACCAAGAGAATCAAAGTGGAGACAAATTTTAAACTGCCTAGCTTTTTAATGTCATCACATCTTACATTCAATAATCAAAATATGAGACTGACTTAATAAGATAGATAATGGCTGTATTTCAAGTTTAATGGTTCTCAGTAACAGCAATATAAGAACACAAGTGAGATGGAAGGCTACTAGGTTATTTTTGAAAGCACTAATTAATATTAGGGCAGTGATTAGAAAGAAAGATGCTCTTCTGAGGTAATGGGCATCTTAATGAAGTGTAATTCTTAACATTTTCAGACAAGACCAGGCAACCAGACACCACAAGTTAAAACCAAAACCCTATGTAGGAGTCTACCTGTAAAAAGGAGAAGCAAAGAGGAAATGTTTGAGGAAATGGGGAAAAAAAGTCCCCTGTGAAATTTTTACTGCATAATAAGGAACTAGCAGTCTGCTCTTTCGGACAGGATAAAAAGAAAGAAGTCCAAGAACAAAGCTGAAGTCAGAGCAAAGGAAGGAAAAGACCAGCTCTGGCAGTTAATGAGAGAGGAAGGAACTTTTCACAAGGAACGGTGACGGCCAGTGTCTAGAGGGTGTAGAAGTCTTCTACCTCTTTTCTCCCAAGGAGAGCTGCAAGAATAGAGAAACAAGTCCATCCCATCAAAAAGCTAATTGTACAAGCCTGGAGTTACAATTAAGCCAAAGGATGGAGGCTATGGGTGGTGGAATAACATGGTGAAGTTCCATGCATGTGGTTGCGAGTCCAACCTAAAGTCCAATTTTTGTGGAAAGCAAAGTCTGACCATGGATTTTTTCTGGAGGAAAGTGAACCCAGAACAGTACTGTCACCCTAAGCCTCAAAAAGAAATCCTATGGAATGAAAGATTACTTTTGTGTGGCATTTTATTCTAAATAGAATTTGTGATCAACATTTAAACTATAAGTGAATATATAGAGTTTTTAGTCTCATTGAATTTTCTGTGAAAAATCAATATTTCAATGATCAATATTTTTGAAGAGACATTAAAATTGTCTTGGTGTGTCTAGCATTCTTGGTTTATTGAACTCAAACTGAGGTTTAAACTAATTCATCAGTATTTTGTGATCTGTCATTTACAGCTATTGAACATGTACAAGCATTCATCAGTGGAAAGATTAATGCTGAAGAGTACTGCTAAAAGTTGGGTATTGCAGTGGGAATACATGTAACATAAATTCTGTTTACCCCAATGAATGTAAAATATTGCTGGGTTTTTAAGAGTACCCAGTGGGATGCAGAGAAGCATTTCTGCTGCTATGTTAAACTGGTTTTTGATCAATAAAAACTGTATGAGAATACAAGACCAAATGAGTAAAACTGTCCACATAATTAATGTATTCTCCCACAGTTTTGCATTGCTGTCATGTATATCTGAACTTCAGTGCTTCCACTGCATTGTTGTAGCCATCACACGTTTTTATCATCTGCTATTTTGTTCTACATTCTCCTTTGTCATGTTTTTTAGCATATCAGGGAAGGAGGAGAAGGGAAACAATGTTACAGTTTTGTCATAGCTGAAGTGGAGGAGGAAAAAAGAACCAGGTCCACCAGCTGGAAACAAGCTCTTGCAAGTGAGCCATTGTGGGAGCAATCCTACTATCCTTGGTAGACCTTGAGCTAGCTACTAACAGCCTAGTATTCTTAAATATGTGTTTATTCTAGCTATCCAGCTCATTGAGATCAAAAGTACTTTAAATGCAAAATCCTAAGTCTGCCAAAAAAACCCAAACAAACAAACAAACAAACAAAAAAACTATGCAAAATAACCTTTGCCAACCAAAGATTTTCACATGTTCTTCCATCCCACAGGGGTGAGGCATTCTTCACTGGCACTCTTCCATGATCACTCTTCTTCTTGTCTATGGGCTAATGAGTGTGCCCTCACTATTGCTTAGATATACACTTGGAGCATCTACTCCAGAAAATGATGCCTTCCAATGATACTTACTTTTTGGCTCCTGAACAACAGAATCCAGTGAAAATTTGTGGAGTATCAGACTAGTGTCATGTCCAGAACAGCTGATTTCCATTGTCCATCTAACTAGGTGGAAACAGTCATGCCTGAATGGAGGTAAAATCCAATTTGATTGTTGGTTTGCGTGGATGTAATTACCACCCATCTTCAGCAGTTATCTGAAAACATTTAGTAAATCTCATTGCCTATAAATTAACCTAATTCTCAGGGAAAGTTGTACTGTTGATACTAATTGGCATCATATTGACCCACTGGAGAGCAATGACAGGTAATGACTTTGCATAGTGTGCAGTAGTTTTGTGGAAAGGTGTATCTTGAAGGAAATCGTCTACTAATAGCATAGATAAAATTGTTCTTGTTTTGATGTGCCTGTGACAACCAGTGTGTATTTTTAGCACCTACCATTCAGAGATAGTATCTCCTATGCTTTCCAGAAGGTGAGGACTGCAGCTTTTGATTATGAGTGGACATAATATTGAGTAAGTACACACAAGCAGCAGCTGGCTGGGTAAAAATCCTAGTAGCAGAGTGTGCAATTGTAAGTAGAGTACACAGACTTAAAATAATAGAGGCAGCATCAGCTTTTCAAAACTTCACCACTGAAAATTCTTACAGTTTCAGAAACATCCTAGAAAAAATACTTGCGTGCCTTATAATTCGTTCAGACCTGCTAGCTTGAATGCAGCTACTACTCTTACGTGTTTGGAAGTGAATGTATATCCTGCATTAAACAAGAAAATATTTGTTAACATCTGAAACAAAGACCACCAAAGAGCTGAAAACACAGTTGATTTGCCGTTGAAAATAGTTTGTCCATTCCTAGAACATGGTCTTCAAAGGTTAAACAGCTATATTTAAAGTAATTTGAAAAGGTCTGTGATTGCTATGGAAGCCTTGGGCATGGCAAAAGCTAACATTTTACCTTCTGTAGTTTTATAGAGTGAAAAGCAGATCTGAATTTAGCCCTTCATTGTCTATGTATTTATTTTTATAATTATGGTATCACAAAAATAGATACTGTGGGTGGAAAGAGCTGCTATTTTGAAAAGATTTCTATCTTTGGCAAATTGAAAGCACGAGTGGGGAAACAGGGAAGTTTCTGTCAGAAGGAATTTCATACTGTGAGGATTCACTGAATGGATGACAAAAATACAACTTAAGAAGACAGGAAACACTTAAATAGTGTACATTAGACAATACATTACACAGTCCCTTTATGCAGCATCTTACTAAAATGATCCCTGGTTCAGTTCTGCTTCTGAACCACCGTGTTCATTGAGCACGAATGGTGAGCCATTTTTTCTGTAGGGAAAAGAGACAATCATGGCATATGTAATTATGTATACAATGTGTGTACAAATAGATAAACAATCACTGCTTCTTCAAACATACTCTTTATAGGTTTTTCTATTCTGCTGAATGTCACATGTAGTCCAGTAGCTGTTGTCCAAGCTCTAAAGAGCAGAAGGCTTGGTATTACATGGTTTTGGACCAGATACTCAGTTATTGCAGTCTGAGTCCTCTGCAGGGTTGTAACTTTTCTCCCTGACCTTGATGGAGTGGGTGAAGGAAGCCGCCTTCTCTTTTTTTCAAGACCCAACTTTGGCTTGTTGAAAGAAAGCAGATGTTTATCCTAGATATCCTGCAAATTCTAGTGTAACAGCTAAGTCAATTCCTGCACAGAAAAAAACTCAGAAAAGTTCACGCTGTCTAGTTTTAGGCATCTAAATGTGGTGCCTCCATTGAAAGCTTTGTCATCCATGAGCTCTGTCGGGAAAGTGGAGGGAGGCAACCCTCTAGAAGTGTCTTTTTTGCCCTACTGAGATATTAATTCCTTTCTGGAGATACCTCAATAGGAAACCTTAACAAACTACATTCTGATTCGCATATTTCAGTTAAGCAGCTAAAATGAGAGAGTATGATTTTTTTCTGAAAGCTTTCAAAGACAAATTTCCTCTCTGGGGTTTCTGTTATTGAAGTCTTCAAACTATTGCTCGAAGACATCTTTAGTCATATCACAGGCTCCTTTAAGGGTTTATTGCAGACAAAGGATTTACACGTGCCTCCCCCACTGTCTTCTGTCACAGTCCACTTCAAGACTTCAAAACACATGAGGAAGCCCTAATATCCTAGGTCAGGGTGATGTGTGAACAGAAATGCTGTTAAGGAATGAGCAAGCCTTAGTATAGGATTTTCCAGGGCAAGGGATTTAGGAAAGTGGTATTAAAATGTATACTGTTCTGAAAATCTTCTATTTATTCCATGTTCTCTATGAACAGATCCTCAAAGGCTCTCAGCTTCAGTTTAGGTGCCTGCATTTCTACCAAAATCTAACTTAGAGTTAGAAGCCTGCTTGCCTTTGTGTATTGTGGCCTGTGAATACTAAGCTCAGAGATACAAAAAGTTTCTGATCTATTTATCTAAAGGTCATGCTTAGAGACATGAGGATAAATTTTAGTTACATTTCTTGTATTAACACTCAATACCTGCTGTTCAGTATTACTTGTGCCAATAACGGATATTAGAGAAAATACCTGCAATAGAGAAAATCTATAGAAAGAGATAGATCATAAAAGGCCAGATGAAATTAATTTGAAGTTCACCTTGTACTGATGGAGTGGTACAAGATGACAAGACTGAGGCTTAGGTCTATAAGACTCAAAGAGAAGTATGATAACATTTGTGAATCATACCACAAAGGTGTGACAAGCTTTTCTTTTTGTATGAACCTGACTTGAAAGCCCAATTGACTTTTAATGAGAGCTGGACTGCAAGGTGCATATGGCAACTAGAAAAAAACATAACCTGGACTCTTAAAGTCTTGATAAAGTAGAAAAGCCTTAAAGAAAGCTACAAGTACAAAACATTGCCAGATAATGGTTCAGTCTGGGAAGGAGATAGTGTTTTCAGGATATCACCATGGCTTGGTAGTACAAGCTACGTAGAAATGCTTGCTTTAATGCAGAATACCATAGAAAGGTGCTGGGAACTGATGCAGTTCTGATGCACTGTCTTCACTGAAAACTGGACTGAGGCCTTGCTTCGGAGATTAGAGGATAGACTTTCTCACCCACAGTAAAAAAGGGCAGGCTGAACTGTAGTCAAACTTGACTTACTCTTTTTGTAGTTTTTCACTTTGTAGATGCCCTTGTAGGCTTTTATCTAGTCTAGAAGTCCCATGAGACTGGAACATTCATGCCGATTTCATGGAATGGACTGAGTAGTTTCAGGAGACTGTCTGAGAAGCACTTTATGCCTCAGGCT